>NC_056736.1:240293120-240527958 GCF_019279795.1 Protopterus annectens | reverse complement strand
AATTACCCCCGTGGCGGGGCCCCAATTGTGTGGTGTGGAGGGGTACACTGACCTACATGTCCATAGCTGACACACCATGTCTGCTGACACATAACATGTACAGGTATTCCAAGAATAGTGTGCCACTGTGACTATCATTGGGGGGACTATCATACACATTTATGACCCTGTTCACCCCTGACACATGCAGTGGTGGGCAGCCAATCACATATCTGGTGGTTACTGGTGTAGGTGATTTGAAATGGGGTATGGTACTCCAGTTTCGACACTGGTGTTCACTCCATGCCTTTGTCACCAGGCACCTGTTACAATACATCTGTACACATGTGCCTCACTCAGAATATATATACATCTCTCTCTCTCTCTCTCTCTATATATATATATATATATGTATATATATATATATATATATATATATATATATATATATATATATATATGCATATATATATATATATATATATATATATATATATATATATATGCTATATATATATATATATATATATATATATATATATATATATATATATATATATATATATCAATGTACATATATTGCTATAGATAAGGAAAGGGGGGGAGTGTGACAGAGAGGGGTGACACTGACAGAGGGGGTGGGACAGGGGGAGTGTGAGATCGTCATATACAGTCATATCTGTAGATAGTCAGATCGGTCTGTCTATGTATATGTATCTACATATATCTATATCTGTATGTGTGTATTACATATATATGTTTGTACATATTCTATATATCTACATCTGTCTATGTATTCCTACATCCCTATCTATCTATGTATACATATATGCATAGATATATATATATATATATATATATATATATATATATATATATATATATATATCTCTCTCTCTCTATATATATATATATATATATATATATATATATATATATATATATACACATACATACATATATTGACATACATGTATCCATATGATAGATAGGTATATCAACATGTTTGTTTACAAAACTGTATACACACACTAACATACTGCTAAACATACATAACTGTGAAACCTACTTTGTACATTGCACTACAACCTACATTCAACCTACATTGATATGTGCACATAGATGCCCTCACATACATATGTATGTACAGCCTTCACTGATAGTTGCTGTATGTCCCCTGCCCTATGCACATCTTCATATACATATAGATACAGACCAATGACACATATGGAGGGTTCACAGTATGTAGACTTTTAAAGTATTACTTTACATTACCTGTGTTTGTCACAGCTGCTTGCATTGCCTTTTGGATTGGTGTCCTGCTGCTGCTCCAGTTGACAGATGTCAGCTTTCTAGTAGATTTTGTTGAGTGTTTTTCTTTGTGTATGTTTTCTCTCTCTCTCTCTCTCTCTCTCTCTCTCTCTCTCTCTCTCTCTCTCTCTCTCTCCCTACCTCCAGAGGGTGCAATGAAAGTATTGCATGTGTGGACTGGGAGTACAGCATGCTTTTATAGGTTTCTGCATATGTCCATGTGATGGCCTCTGCACCAATTGTTAGCCAGCATTTGCTAATTGCATGCAGCCAGTTGTGTACTGATTGCAGTTCTCACTGTGATTTCAGGACAGTGCTATAAAAAGGTATGTGAGATAGGCATAGCCATTTCAGAGTTTAAGGGCAGGGACCATGCTTTTATGCTGTGGACTCTGTTCTGTGAGTGTAAAGGTTAGTATCTCTTTCATATTTCCGGCTGTGTTGTAGATTAACATTTCTCTATTCATTTCTTCAGTTTCCTGTACTAAGTGTGTATGTACACTGACACCTACGGCTACTACTACTGTTAATGTGGGTGTGTGTGCTTTCCTGTGGGACATGTGGTGTAACTGGTATATAGCAGTGGCTCTTGCACGTTGTTGTTATGGCTTCAATATTTGCCCTTTACATTCACTACTTATATGCCTGCTAGGTGTTTTGACTGTAGTGTGTTGCTGTGGCTTTCCTATTTTCCATGTACATTCACACCTTGGAATGCTTGCTATATCTGCTAGGGTGTTACTGCATGCAGTGTGGTCTGGACATGGTGTGGGCCTTGACATCTATTAGGGTATTTGTGTATGCTGCTGAGCAGGCCCCAGAGACTCTCAGGTGCATCTTTTATCTGCCTCATGGAATGGTACATATCAGTGGGGTACACCCATTAAATTGTCTGGTATTCTGCAGTTGTGACTGTGGGTTAGCATGAGCATATGTATTACTACAGTATTTCCGACGAGCAAGTGGTGCATACTTTCAGTACTTCATAGTTACCATTGCATGTGTTGTAACACCTTTCTGCCTACTGTTTGTACATTTCACAGGGAGTCTGTGGGGCATCCCTGTAACTCAGTCACTGTTGCTATGTCTAGGCTCTTAACTATTCAAATATGGCAGAGTCAGACCTCTCAAGTGTACAGATATTTGCAGGATGTCCACATTTTTGCCTCATATTTTGGTCCATATCTCATAAACAGCTTTTTCTGGCAAATCACTCAGGGCTCAAGTCAGACTATAGTGACAAACATTTCAATTTCAGACTTCATACCCTTCCAAACATCCAACATAATGCAAAACCTGTTACTCTCTCAACTGTCTAAGTTTGTTGGAGCAAGATTTGAAATGTGTCCCTGTTTTTGGGCCTTTGCTCCACATTTTTTATTACTTAGTCCGGATGTGTTGCTGTAAGAGGTTGTGGGGTATGGGCAGTGATTATCCTGCTGTGAGTATGTGTGTGGCTTGCAAGGTGCTACTGTGACATTATTATCTACTAGCTACCAAGTAGCATGGCTGTTCTGTTCACACACTACTATTATAGTAATCCACTACATTTGACAGTAAATGTACATGACATGCTTTGTGTACTACATATCCTATATTCCCTTTACATTCATTCCTACTATTGCATGATATATTTATTGTAGCACAATGCTTTTATATAACAGTCATGGCTTAGTGGTAAGTCATATAGTGTTTCCATGGTCCTGGGTTCGGGACTGACAGTGGGATTTTATTTTACTTTTGAGCAGACTACAGGCCTTGTCATTCAGAGTGACTAAGGCACTTTTAAGCAGTTGTAACCAGGTTAGCACTGGTTTGCGCGGAGCTCACACATGCGCACTGGTGTTCAGCTTCGCACATACCCGCTTACAACTGCTTAAAAGTGCTTACTCTTGCGCACACCCGTGCTAATTTCTTTGAAAGAAATGAAAATGGGGAGGCAGGAAAGTGGTGAAAAGGGGGTCACAAAGAGGGTAAGACAGTAGGGAAACAAGCTCGGGTTTTGCAGGAGGGATGTAGGTAAGGCCCATAGCTGCCCATTTCTTCATCAGCAACAGCTGTGCATATGTTTGTAATTTGATTTGACATTTGAAACCTTCCACCCCTGAGAGAGGTGTAAGGACAACAATAATATGTGTTGTACAGCCAATTGTAATTGACAGTTTCCATGTCCAGCAGACATGTGTGCAAAATGGGCAGCTATGTATGGGGGCGTAATTTTTTTGTGGGTACAGAGTGCCCTTTTTTTTTTTTTTCAGGTGAGAGTGGTATGTCAGGTACAGGAAGTCGGTATAGCTGGGGAGGTAGGTTGGGTAGGTTAACAGACAAGACAAACAAGACGCATACAGGGGCGGTGTATGACACATGTGGGGGGTTACACAATTGACGGGGATGGATGTTTGGATATCTCGAGCCCATGAGCCCACAGATGGCAACAGTGGAACTGAGATCCCCACCCATGGGCAGTTGCCACTGTACCTTCACTGCCCAGGATGGGGCTGTGCTGGGGGCTGTGTAGGCCGGGCAGCAGGCACGCCTGTTAGTTGTGCCACCCATGCCTCAAGCTGACGTAGGGGCCCAAGAACAGCGTCCCGGATCTCCCTACGCACCACAGTCCGGACATTATGGAGGGTGAGTGGATGTTCTCCTCCGGCCACACTTGCAGAGGGGGGAGGATCCCCATCCCCTGCAGCGCTTCCACCCACAGGTGGCACAGGGCCTCCGGAGGAGGGTCCGGCCTGGGCACTACTGCCAGGTGCACTCACCAGCTGAGGAGGGAGAGGTGGGTCCGCTGGAACCTGCCTTCCCTGTCGTCCTATGTTTTGCATTATGTTATGACAGTTTGGGTTAGTAACGTACAATACCATTCACAATTAGTTGTAACAGCATGCATTAGTATTCCCATTAACCAAATACCCATATATTCAAACCATTGAACAGCAAGCATAACATATACATAATTTGAACAGCAATACACAATCCAATAACATGCAGGGTTGATTGATGGCAACAGGCTATCAGGTTTGGATGTATGAACAGGGCAGATGCATCAACATACATGCAAATATGTATGAACCAACAAGACAAATGTCCAGGGGTGTTAATTGTGATTGCACATACCAATTTCATGTGGAATGGATTATATGTGGTTATAGGGTAGGGTGAAGAAAATTTAATTAACAACTTCAAATACCAATACATATGCTGTACATTTCTAATAGCTGCAGATATATATACACACTACAGTTCTGCCTACAGTTTCCTATGTGATAACTACTTCAGGTTGGTGATAGGAATGCTACTGCTACATCAATATATATTTTCATTTTTATTCATACACATTCATATCTGTCTCTGTTCAGCTACATCATCCTGCTACATTTGCTTTATATAGCTATAGACAACTGTGGATGTTTGGTATTTCAGACAACCATACTATCTGCATATTGCAGACTGAGAGCAACATATCCAGATTTTGGGACACACATTTCAGCTGCGGTACCGTTTTCAACATGTTACTGTTTGGTTCTGCCTGTCACATTCATTTCATTCTGTACTGACTGCAGTATACTTTATTCAGGAGTTATTACTACTTTATCGGTGGATTCATAACTCTTACTCACACTCTCTCACTTGTTTTATTTTTACAATTCAGGATGGTACTTAATTCTAGGCTTTATTGACATGTTTTACCTGTAGTTATAACAATCCTTTCCAACAGTCTCACTTCTGTCATGTTTCTGTATTTCAACAGGGATATATTTCACACATGTGTTTTATTCAGCTTCTGCAGCTGTACTTTTCAGCTTGCTGCAGGTTATGTACTATTATATTACAGGTGGGACATCTTTATTTCAGACTTGTTTAATTTTTATGTTTGGATTACAGGCTGCATTACACTTTTGTAATCAAGCAATACTTGCAAACACTCTTACACTGTTACTTGCACATTTTATTAATTAGTGACTACACTGCACTCTTTTGCTAACTGTCATACTTATATATTTATTTACAGTTACAGGGAGAGAATTACTGACCTGCCTGGTGGCGCAACCATGCCAGCCTATCACCATAGGCTCGACGGTTCACAGAACGGACACCTGCAGCTGTAATATAAATAAAGCAATATTGGAATACACATCTCCATAATATCAGCTAGATTAATTCTTACATAAATAATTACATGTAACTTACTCAGTAGTGGGGCGTTGGGCATTTGCTGGGCCTCCTGGATCCAACGGTTCAGTTGGTCCTGCTTCCATCTCTTCATGTCCGCATGGTGGTGACGGACCTGCTCACCAGTCATTAGTATCCCTGTGGCACTGGTGAGATCATGAGCCAACCGGTCCCATGCCTCAGCCCTATATGCTCCCCACAGGACCTGGCCCTGCATGAGTTGGGCCTCATGATTGTGGACAAGGAGCCAAACCATATATTTGGACTCCTCAACACCCCACCTCTGTGCTCAGAAGCAAATACCCTCACCTACACCTGACATCCTGGCTGCAAGTCAGTTCTACAATAGGTTATGCTGTGTATTCCCACCTATGGGGCTTATATATGCCATTTTTCCCGCACTTATCTGTGATTGGCCATTTTGGAATTGTATCAGCTTCACAAAACCTGCTTTGTCATGCTCCTCTTTCTATTCATTCCTATATATATGCTATTACTGCATTTCTAAGTGTAACTGTCATGGCTTAGTGGTTCAGTACTTTGACTATGGTGCATGGTATCCTAGGTTCGAGCCTGGCCATTGCTTTTTATATTTTATGTCTGTCTACACAGGCTAGGAGGTGTGTCTGTGTAAAGGCAGTTTTGATACAGCTTGCTCAACGTTGCCCATTGGTTAGCTTGTTGGAATGGCGCAGCTCCGCGCAAATGGGTTACGCTGGTTTACGCATCATTTGGCTGTCAGCACGCATATTACGCTCAGCTCAGCTACAGGCACACAGTTTCAGCATGTTAAATGCTGCTCAACCCTGGGCACTCATTTTACACCTGTTAAACCACTGCCCACCTATGGGCACTCATTCTATACCTGTTAAAACACTGCTCACCTACAGGCAGATGTACTCAACTTGTTAGACTGTAGCTCAGCTATAGGCACAACTGACTTTTTTTTTTATTATCTCACATTTCTTCAAAATACATGGCCCATTTCATTACATTTTACATAAAATATAATTTTATATGTGTACATATATATCAGGGACTTGTTTCGTGCTTATTTCACTAAAAATAAAAATTGATGTTGTGGGGGCTCAAACCATGACTGCCTGCTCTTCAGCCCACGTCTCTACAGCTACGCTATTGCTTTTTGGCTTACTTTGCATATTTAGTTCTTATATGCTTTTCCACTGACTGCTAACTGTGGCTAAGCTACGGGCACGCCCGCGCAAACGAGTGCACTCACGGGCAAACATCTTTACAATTTAAAAAAAATATATAAGATGTTCATTTCTACATTTTATGTTCGTAGTCTGTGGGGGCATGTGTTGTGTTGTGTTTATTCACATTTACATGGACTCTGTCATGGGGGTTTACTTTCGGGACTTTTACTCTTCTGGGGGCATGTCCGTTTGCAGGGCTCGGCCTATGGACACACCCCCTACAGTCTTCCACGGACCGTGTTAGCCTTAGGTATGATTCAGCATGCCCTCATGCATATGCATGACATGCTGACGTCACACTGTTTAACGGCAGCCTCCGTGTAAGCCTTGTAACTCTTACATGGAGGCTTTGTGAATCCTGCCCATAGTCTTTCCTCCATGCTAAAAAATAGCTTATTCCATTTTTGTATGAGCTCTTTGATATTATACAAAATCTATTTATAGTTTAGTTGCACTGTTGTATCTATGCCATTTGTAATTTTAACTCCTAAGTATTTAATTGTATCAGTTCTAGAAAGATATTTATGATATTTTTTTTATTTATTGCTTCTTTTTTCATATTTATTAGTAACATATTGGTTATATTTTAATTAAATGCTATTCCAGAAGTCTTTTTAAGCTGTTCTGTTGCTTTCCATAGTTCTTTTAGTGTGTTTTTACCTTCTTTTAAAGTCAATAAAATGTCATCTGCAAATAGTTGAATGTTTAACTCAAGGTCAGTATCTAGCTGAATTACTTGAATGTTTGGATTTGCACATATAAAATGGTTCTATCACTAATGGGAATAACAAAGGAGAAAGTGGACAGCCCTGTTTTGTACCTTTTGTAATGGTGATATGCACTGACAAACAGGATCCTATTTTTATGAACGCCGAAGATTTATCACAAAGAGTCCTTATTAGAGAGGTAAAATTTTTCAAAAATCCGTACTCCACCAGTGCATGCCAAAGGTAATCCGAATTCATGGAATCAAATGCACTGTTAATAGCTAAGCAAATTACATTCATTTTATTTTTGTTATGTTTGTGACATTAATAAGGGACAAAATTCTCTTTATATTGTCATATGCATTTCTGTTTTTAATGACTCCTGTTTGATTGTTCTCTATCAGTAATGACAATATTTCTTTTATTCTGTTTGCATGAACTTTCATCAATATTTTATAATGTACATTTAATAAACTTATGGCTCTATATGAGGTACACTCATCAGGATTTTTATCTTGTTTCAAAATTGGTGGCACATTTATCACCTTCTTTAACTGAATTGAACACACTTAGTAATAGATTTAATGCATTATTAGATAGTTTAAACATATCTGCTGTCATCTTATCATTAACTGGGGCTTTGTTTAATTTTAGTTTCTTGATTTGCCTTTAATTTCTGTCATAGTTATATCTTTATCTATTATTTTTCTCTGTTCATCTGGCAGTCTTAGTCCTATATTGTCCTTAAGGGATTTTCTAAGTGCTTCACTTGATTCTATTTTATTTTCTTGACTATTGAGTTTATTAAAATACACTCTAAAGGCTTCTAGAATTCCTTCTAAGTCTAATACTTTTCTTTTTTTTTTTTTGTCTATAATGTATATTTCTTTTATCTTTGATACTGTCAGTCACAACAAATTACTGACTATCCTAGCTAATCTGAAACTAAGCCCATCTGCTCTCTTCTGGTCCCAAAGTTACCTAAAAGGTCATCAACAGGCAATAAAATTGTCACAACACTTGTCCTCCCTACTCCAGTTTACCCTTGGTGTTCTACAGGGCTCCATCCTTGGTCCCCTTCTTTTCAGCATTTTTACCAATGAACTCAGCACTGCCAGTCCACTCGCTTCATTAATTCAGTAGGCTGATGACTCTACACTAATATGCGCAGCTTCATCCATCCAATAATTTCAAGACATAACGCAAAAATCATTTACTGAAATTGAAAAATGGCTGGCCAACTCAGCTCATACTCAATCCTAATAAAACCAGTCTTATGATTTTTCAACCCACTGAGGCTCTAGACCCCCCACCAACTTCCATATCACTGCACTCAATAATACAAACATTTTGCCTGTCACACAAACTAAACTACTTGTTGTCCTAATTGACAAAAGAATGAGATTTGATATGCACATTTCACAAATTATCAAGAAAACACACAATAAAATGTGTATGCTATACAGAAATAATACATTTCTAACTGATAGTTCGAGTACCCATTGCAAGAACCCAACTTTTCATAACACTCCTCTTTGCTTCTCCCATACTTACTAACCTGAAAAAAATCACACCTTGATAAGCTAGAAACATGCTATAATAAAATAAGTAAATTAGCCACAAATTCCTCACACAGGACACAGCATTGTATTCCTCTTAGAAAACTCTCCTGGCTAGAATTTCCTCATCTCTTGACATATAATCAAATAACTATGGCCCATAAACTAATCAATCAGTCAGAAAAAATTCCTACTCTCCCAACCATATTCCAATAACTGCACTCGTCGTTCAACTGATAAGCTACTAATGCAAGTTAGTAAATCTACAAATTCAGCAGGTGTCTCCTTATATTCCTGCTACATAGCAAAAATCTGGAATGCATTACCTCATACCATTACAACAATAAGTAATATGGTCCAATTAAAAAAAAAAAAAAAAAACATTTCAAACAATATTTAATAGACACATAGTGTTGCTCACGCAATACCCCTGGGTAACCTAGCACCATCAAGTCCTTTCCTATACTTATCTTTTATGCTACACACAGCTTGCACTAAGCTCCTTTTCAGCTTTCAAAACCTTTTGCAGTAGCTCTGATACATTCTAATAAATTCTCCCCCTCCTACACCCTTCTATTCTCCACCACCTTTCTTCTTCATTCCATCCACTCTTAGTAAAACATAACACATACTATGTATATCCCCCACCCTACCTGCCTCCATCATCCTTGTTCCTTATCTCACTATACCTTAACTTGTACAAGGATATCACCATGTTAACTCCTGTCCTAATTTAAGTACCTTTACTTACCAGTATATGCCTGTTGTTTTTATCTTGTTTATTAATTTACATATATGTTTGTATTATTGTTGTACAAATGTTTGAAAACGTATGTGTTTGCTTTGAACTTATTGTAATTATTGTATTTTTATTTACAACTGTTATGTAGTTTATTATGTGTGGAGCTTTTCTCTCTGGGCTTCCACTGAAAATGGACTCTGCTCAGTTGGACTTTCTAAGTAAGCAAATGTAAAATGTAAAATGTAAATGTAAAATATTTCTCAGACTCATATATATATATTATACCTGTAACTTCTACACAATCTTCTACAAACACTACTTTGTTTTAAAACATTGTCAGATTCAATAAACCCTACGCTAAGTATACACAATATGTAATAAAGAACAATCTTATCATATTTCTTGTGCTTTCTAATCACTCAGAAAGATTACACTAACCGTACATGTAGTCTACACTTTGTGGTAACCTTTATGAATCCCTGTCAATATTTGAACTGAAAGAATATCAGCAGGAAAACTAAAATTAAGAGGAAGAAAGTGTGAGTTATGTCTGGTGTTGTCTGTTCAGTCAGAATGATCTACTCTTAGTATACACTTAGTGTAGCTGTTATTGAATCCTGGGGATTGTCTATAATGTGCTATGACGTAAAGTATCAAACCTGTTAACATCAAACTCTAGGCAAACCCTAACAAAAAATGTGTTGATATTCAATGTAAATGTACCCTACTTTTAACTAATACAGTCTTATGCAATCTTTTACAAATACTAGTTTGATACAAAATGCTTTTCCAGGTGTCATATATCAGAAAATGCTTAATGGAATCTAAAATAAGCTAAAGAACATCTAGTTAGTAAATACTGATATTGCAGGGACAATAGCAAACAAATATTTAATAATTGTTATATGTTGTACTGAAATAGCAAGTTACCATTTCAAACCTGGTGAAAATTTTAAGTATGCTGAATGATAAATATGTTTATATTATTTATCTTACATGTAATGACATATAAAAGTATGCGATGATAGGGTATGTAAGAGTGGTTCTGCCCTTATGTATTATTAAAGTTTGTATCGTTCAGACTTCCAAATGTTTGCTTAACTCTATTGTTGTTTCCTTGTATGTACCATTTTGACTCATACACATTCATTTTTGACTTATACATACTTATTTCCCCTGTTGCATATTAGGACCAGTAAGGCACTTTTTCCATGGTGCATATGTATCTGTTTATGTGGCTTGTAACCAATCAGTGCTATTATTTTCTTCATGCTTATCTTCCTTGAGCCTGGGTCATAGGTGAAAAGGTTGTAGAGACAAACCCACCTACCCGGTAAGAAAAGTGAAAAATAAATACAATAGCATTCATTACACAATTAATATTTGCATGTCTTATTATTGACAAAAAATATACCATCCTGTTAAGCCCACTGCTTCTCCTTCTCCATATTATTCTGTTTCTTCACACAGCACTATACTTCATAGGCATTCATTGTATGTGCACAGCATTTATAAGTCTATTTCCCCCTATTCTATACAGGATAGACCATAATACTATCCATATTTGATATAATGCCATTTTACACATTGCCAGTATCTCTGTGTCCCATTTTAGTAGATGTATAACCACATAGTTCAGCATTCCCACAACTGTTGAGTTTTAACACTGGTCTTTACAATGTCAATCATCCACAGCCCTGATTAACAAGTGTTCATTCCAGCATGATTCCTGCCTACTAATTTAAGCAACAAATATACATGATGTTCATCCAATTACTGTAATCATCCCCCTCATCACTTCAGCTTATTTTGTAATTCCATCCAAACTGTGTTTAATTATTCTACAACTGCATCTTCAGCCCCTCAAGACACTTGAAAATGTGTAATGAGAAAAAAAAAAACATGTAATGAGAAAACCACTCTCAGTCGTGCTGGATATCACCACCACTTATTTCACTCATCTCTCTCCTTTCTTCCAGAGAAGACATTGTTTTCTTGAATGCTCAATGTCTTAAGTAAGCGGTATCCTCAGCTAGCTTGTAATATCAAAATCATCCTTGCACTTCAGTCTGTATTTCACACCTACTTGAAACATGCCTGCTGTGCTTTCTTCCATCTTCCTTTTTCCACCCACCTTCTTCTATAAATTCAAACACATGCTAGTCTACTCAACCTTTCCCTTGGGCCTCCCTTGTTTCAGGGTGCAGGGCCTGCTCTTCCTCGTCACACTTTTTAAATACCCCTCCTGCTTAGCCTACCCCATCCTTTTTTGCACAAGTGACCATTTTTTTTACTTTCATTGTTTTCTTTAACCACTATCCTGGCCACTTTTAGGGCTGTCAACTTGTTTTTGTATAATGCTACCTCTTGGCTCTATCTAACCCACATTTTCTTCTTTGTCGTATATCAGTTGCATCAAACAAGTATAAATGTACATCGTCTTACCTGGGGCTTGAACAAGCTCTACCTCCACAAGACATAAAGAGTTGTGGGATAGACCCAGTTAAATGACACAGTTGCTTGTCTAATTTTCTAGAGGAGTGTAATGAATTTATGTCTCTAAACTTTAGGACTCCTGAATCCTGACCTACAAATACCATTTTCCACAACTTTACTACCTTATTTATGAAATAATGCTTGACCACATGCGTGGAATATCTGGGTACCTAGCTCACACAACCATAAACCGCCTCAAGCAATCTGAAGACTGAACCATGTTGATCAGGAAATTATCTCAGCTATGTCTCCTGAATTCCTACTAATTTTTACTTTTCTTCACCTTCACATAGAACTCTAACTCAGAAATTGTCTCTCACTATCTGTTTTTTTTTCTATCCTCAACCATCACATTTAAGTGCCCCGTTGCCTTTTTCATAGTTTTAATTTTATCTTCTTAGTCTGGAAAAATTTGACACATTCCAGATGTCTGATTTTGTTCTTCAGTCTCACCCTTCAGGAGATAAACATCCATATTACACTTTCTGAAAGCACTACAGGCCTGTCAGCTTATCTATGACATCCTTTAGAATGGCGAGACCTTCATCTAATTATATATCCATAAAACCCCAAATTTAACAACTGCATTTTAGCTTTCAGTTTGTCGACCCAAGCAGAATCAATCTCTCTGTCTAGTACATGTTTAAAGTTAATCTTTTTGTACTTCTAAAATAAGGGTTTTACTTACAGTGTGCCACATTCACCAAGCTCAGATGAATGCCACATCATCTTTATTTAGCAATAGTTGCATTATGCACAGCCAAGTGAATCTAATTTCAGTAGACTTCTTTGGAGACAACTCACTCTAAACTCTGATGGATTAATTCATCTGTTTCACTCACTATGTAGCAACTTCAATTATGTATTCCTCTGAATGTTGATTCCTATTACCTGACTTTGGTCAAATATGAATGCTGGGTTGTGGCAGTAAGAATATTCCTATATTGTGCACTACAATAGTTAAGTCTAAATGGCTATTGCTCTCTATTGCTTGAGATATATTTTCAAGGCATATATGTTAAAATATCTCTCATTTATGCTGCATTGTGATAAGAAGTACATTGCATTTTGAATGCACAACTTGTTTGAAGATCATACAGAAAATAAATCAAACTTTTTTCATAGTAAGAATCCAGAACCTAAAAGTTAGATTCCTTTCTGTCATCCTCTGTGTTGTTCAGTTCCTGAACATCAATTTTATAAGATAACAGTAGTGCATATAACAGAAAATAGCAGACTGACCTTTGTACCCATGGCTAGCTTTTACTTTGTCATAGATTGGTTTGCCTCGGGAAGAGTCATAATGCCACTGCAGGAAACCAAATAAAGTCATTAATCACAATCTCTACAGTTATATGTATAATGACCCTTAATTAAAATAAAACATTTTGCAGGACTCAGCAATTCCTGGGGTCTTTGATAAGCATTGACACTACATGGCCATTTTGTTTATTCATGTCACATTATGGAGGAGGTGATAAATTACACCACCTACAGTTTGGAATAGCAGCAAATATTTTCCAGGAAAACAAAGAGATGCCCTTCAACAGAAGAGCCAAAAATAACCCAATACTATTTGCATCAAATATAGAAACACATAATTTATGTTTTAATACTTAAATTACATAAAATGATTCAGTGTTATTTATATTCCATACAAGCTCTTGGTAGGTATTCATTATGTCAAGATGTCGCTATCATTATAATATTCAGCTAAAAAATGTATAATGGATATTACAGGCACAGTAGTCTGTAATGTATATTTTTAAAATGACAATGCAGAATGTGATGTCACATTAAATTATGTTTGCTTTTTCTTTTATTCTGGAGAACAGTTTGATGAAATAAGATATATTTAGACAGAATATGTGAAAATTTTCTTTGACCTTCAGTTGGAAGACACAGCAAGATTTTACTCATCAGATATATTCTCTGAATTATATGCATCATATCTTATTTAAATTCACAAAAGGAAAAGTAGCATTTTCACAGAGAGTGTCATGCACATATTTCATTGCACCAACAAGCATTTGAAACAATAATCAATGAATTGGACTAAAACAACCTGTGCTTTGCTACACAGCATTTTGGTATTCATATTCAGATGTGAAGAATATGATGGCAGTTGTTAAGCCGCAGAGACAAAGACTGCATTATTGAACAGGATTTAATGCAGGACCAAATCTGAGGTGGTAACTCACATGAGTCATTGACGATGATCTCTAATTTTATTCCATTACACAGCCATTGATTTCAATTTACTAGATGTACCTGGATATATAATAAAATCATTGTAACATCGATACACATATCCAGGGACTGCTCAAAAATCTTGCTCTCTCTTATATTTACTGCTTAAAATAACTTCTAAGGCATATAAACTTGTGGGATACATTTGGGATGCCTGGATAGGCTTAGAAAAGCCCCAGTGGTCATTCAATGCCTATGAACCTATAAATCTACAGGTTCAAATAGAGGGTGTGAGAAAAATTAACACATAAATTACACAAGCTATATCAGTGAATGCAGAAACACTGTAGAATACACTTCATCTGATAAAGTATATCAGAGCTAAAGCTACTTTTCTGATGCTAGTTGCTGTCTTTACACAATGCTAAGGAATGCAGAGTACAATTTAATTGCAGCTTGCAGAAAAAAGCATGACTGAGGAGAAGGGAATGGGTTTATCAGTCCTTTTGTTTGTTTACTTGGAGTTACCTCCTGGTTAGTTAAAACATTAATAAGGTTAGGCTCATGGAACTGTGAGCTATGCTAAGACATTGCACTGGCCAGAAGCATACATTCTTAATTAGTGTAGAAATTACAGTTACTCTTCAATAACTGGAGTAGTTCACATAAAATGAATACACATAATTAAAAGCAAAATGGGTCTAAGATTAAAACAATACTGTGCAGATTATTAAAGAAGAATTCAGTAAGGGGGTATCTGCATAAATATCAAAGTTAAATTCCCTGACATTTAATCCTGCAACACATGCAGAACTGAAAAATGTTATCTTTGATGCTAGCAACAGTGTTTTGCTGACCAAAGTTTCCTCAAAATGCACCTCCCCTCACAGTAAGACTAAATCTGAGGTATAGAAACAGACATCCTGTATGTTCAGATGACATTGCTACTAACAATGCCACATCCTTTATTAATTAATTAATTAATTGTGATGTTCAGAAGTGATACTGTGGAAGTCAGTCGATTTGATATGAACAACCCAAGAGTTGCTTGTAACAACACAGCTGAAAACTATACATACTTCTCAACTCACCAGATTTTCTCTGTATGGCAGAATTTTTGCCATATATTTTTGGTCTGTTCCAAACTTCAAATCCTTCAGTAACAAAACCTGTTAGTCTAGCCACTTTCTAACTGTACAAGAGCAATATTTAAAATCTGATCCTATTTTTGGGCCTTTGCCCCCCCCCCCCCAACCAATTATTTTAGGCTTTATTCAGATTTCTTGAGTTAAGAGGTTGAGAGGTGTGAGACTATGTAACATGAAATATAATTTCTGCTCACTATTACAGCTGTTCTTCTAACATCATACTGTAATTTTCTTTCTAATTATAACAAAATAAGTACAGTAAGATGCAACAAGTACAGACGTGTTCCTCAGCAATTACCTTATACAGCCCTTAAAGCTCTGAAAAGCACTTCTACCACAGGGAAATGATACTTAGTTTTGCAATGCCACTTTCTTAGTCAGACAACAGTAACACATCACAGTAAGAAACTATACATAGTGAAGGATTATGTTTAGATTTTTCAGCTTTATGTATTTCAGCAAGCTCCTGTGAATGAGCCAGACACCCACACTAAATTATATTAAGACTGTGAAGGTGTACACTTATACAGAATGGAAAAGAGCTGTTGCTGCACACAAGCCTACACTATTTCTTCTCTGCATGGCAGTATGATATCAGAAAAAGAAAATAGAAAAGTAAGTATGTTGGGGGTGGGGGTAGAAAGTAGTGCTGCTTGCGGAAAACTAAAATAGGTTTACTAAATACTGAGTATCTGCAACTGCCAGTGTCTGTGCATGTCTGTGTGTATGTGTGCATTTGTGTGTTTGCATGAAATTGTGTGTGTGTGTGTGTGTGTGTGTGTGTGTGTGTGTGTGTTACTGTTTGAAACATTAAACACTGAAGTACAATTATGATAATACATACTAAGATCTACAGTGCTGTGCCTTGGATAATTTATCTTTCTCCAACGTACAGTGTTAGTTCAGAGTTAGCATTATAAATAAGTACAGCAGTGGTGTGATTGCAGTCGTGCAACATGAATAGATGTGCAGAATGAGCTTGTCCAGCAAAAATGTTTTAAATGTTCAATAAGGTTGCAATTTACAGTTTTATTAAGAAGAAAAAGTATTTTAATTTTAAAAGTACTATCACTCAGAGTATCAAATCTTTTTCATCTAATAGCAAGTGCTATATGTATTAATGTATATACTCATGTGCATGTATATATATATAAATATATATATATATATATATATATATATATATATATATATAGGTAGATAGATATAGATACAGATAGATATAGATATATGTAGACTGATACGTACAGAATAAACGTATTTATTTATTTAAAAACAAAAACACAGAATGAAGCTACTTTCTTTGTCTTCTTGTAGTAGTAGTTCGTCAGACTAAAATACCCATTGTTTATTACAGTCTTATAAAACTTTAAAACTGCATGACTTGGGGAAAATTCATGAATATACCTTGTGGTAAGTTTTTGGTATTCCTCAATAGCCCTAACATGATGCGACAAGTTGAACGAAGATTTCCAACCCCACATAAGGCTGCCTCCCCAGCTGTGCTGAATGCTAATGTGGCAGTCCGGGGGAGAGGTTTAAGCCAGTTTATCTTGTGCTTTTTACCCCAGGACTATCTTCAGGAAGACAACAACATGTCAAGAGATTCAGAAAACCATTTGGCTATGGAGATCAGCATAGTCAGCCCTACCACAACATGGTAGAAAACATGGTCAAAAGGCTGTGCTCAGTTAGTTAACATAACTGTGTACAGAGATCTGGGGAGCCATTAGATACTAATGATAACCCTACATTTAAGTACAACGATGACACTGATATCAGGATGCATATTAGGGGGACATTAGATACTAGTGACAACACCATCTTTAAGTGTTATAATGTCACTGGTATAAGTACAGAGATCAGAGGCAGGGAGAAACACTAGACACTTGGTATAACTCAACAGTTAAATGTCATAACAGCACTGACATCAGTATGTGGATCAGGAATGGGGTTGGGTTTGAATTAATAGACACCAAGCTGTGTACAAATGTGCCATAACAGCACTTATAACAGTATAGCAGTATGAGGACTGGGGGGGGGGGTCACCAGTCAGCAGGCATTCTAGACACATGCTATAATGGAAATGCAACTATTATGGGGACTGGGGGGACCACTGGAGGGCATATACATAAAGGACAGGCACAGAGATTGTGGTGTGTGTGTTTTTGTGCACATGCACGTATGCTTGTATGTGTTTGTGTGTGCATGTGTGCGTGTTTGTGTTTAATTTGCATTTGTGTATGTGGGAGAGTGACTTAGGAGCAGTTTACTACAGTGATGTGCAGATTAGCAATAATCTGCATGTCAGGGTAGTAAGTGTGATTTAGAGATGTATAACTTAGCTTATAATGAGGTCTTTCCTCATCATCACAGCTAGCATGTCTGAATCGCAAAATACTACATCATGGGAGCAGACACTATGGCTCACATTGAGCCCTTTAATGAATTCCTTGGTTAGTGTTTCCAACAATCAATACATTCAAAACAAAAGATGTGTTTAACATTACTTACAGTATTTGTGATAATTTTAAAACCTATATGCCTTTGTATCAAGCACTTAAATCCTCAGATTCTATTACTTAATTCTGGTTTAATGTTTACTACTTTATTTTGTCCTGGTGCGACATATTCTATGTAAGTGCCATTGCACTTCTTAAATATTTGTCTATGTCCCCCATAATCAGGGGAGGCTCGTGCTATCAGACTGCAGGACTGCAGCCCTCCCTCCTAGAAACAAAAGAAAAAAAAAATGTGAAACATAAAATTAAAAAAATAATAATTCAGGTTACCAACTCCAAAAAACAGCTTGAACTCCAAAAAACCTCGCTTACAGCTCCCAAACACAGTAAATAACTGTGAACGAATATAAAAGTTGTTGATTTATTAAGCGTTCTTTTTAAAATCCACTTTTCGTCGAGTACACCTTACTCAACTTCATCAGATGCAAGTCTTAAATAAAAAGAAATACAAATTATTACAACTAGGCACTCTTTTTAACTCTAAACTTGAACACATGCTAAACACCTTCATTACTATTATTGGTTGAATGTATGCAGAATCACTGCATTGTTTAAAAATTTAAAGATACATTGTAGTGTTTCTATTTGTTACAAACATATTGTCATTTACATAAAACAACATAACTCATACTGGAAGTGCACCAAACAATAGTACAACTGTTTACTACCAGCTATATAAAGAATTGTACATATATTTAAAACTTATATGTGTAAGTATACGTATATTAAAACGTTTTACATGTTTAAAAGTGACCTCCTGTTCACTACAAGCTATAAAAAATTTTTTATCCTACTTAAGGGGCATTAAACTATTAACCAACATATCTCAGATTACAAGTGAAGAAAAGTGTAGCTTCCCATCACTCTGAAAACATCCAAACGTTACTACATTATATTACGCATATATTCATTTTGTTTTATTTTTTGTTTATATATTGTTTATATTTTCACCTATCCTTGAAAACAGAATAATGTAAAAACTATAAATATTCCGTATTAATTTAATACTTAGTTATAAAAATGGTACATGTAAAAAGCATAAGTAATACACAATACTTCTAGTCACTCAAATTATTGCAGATTCCAATAGTGGATAACTCTACTCATCAGAGAAAATATATATGATGTTATCTGGCCAAGTTCTTCAAACGTAATATATGCATAATTGAGCTCAATTAATTAATACCTGGATAGTGACAGGCATTGAGTCTCAGTTGCACTGGATTATAATAGGATGTCAAACATTTTAGAATGTCACAATTATATAGAAGTGTCAAGGAATGAACTTAACGGTGCATATAGAAGAGTAAGAACGTTTATAGAAGATCTCTACATAGAGGCAAAAATTGACAAGACACTTTACAATTATTTAGTACAGCCAGCTCCGAGGATTCCAATACTTTTTGGAATCCCAAAAGTTCATAAAAGTGTTGACTGTCCTCCCATGCATCAACTGGTGGACGCTAGAGACAGTATTACATACTCATGTGCAAAAGTACTGGACAACATCCTCAAGAAATACGTTACCCTTGAACAGCAAATATCTAAAGATTCATGGTCTTTTTTGGAGACTGTGAATAAGATCGCCTTTAGTGAGGACGTTCTGTTCCTCATTATTGACGTGAAAGATCTCTACTCATCCATCCCCCATGGTGAAGGAATAGAATGGGTGTCCTATATGATGAGGTGACATAGTGCACCTGTAGAGGAGATACACCTGGTAGAAGAACTCCTTGATATAGTGTTGTCCTATAACTATGTTATGTTCAATACAAAATTGTACCATCAGGAGGTGGGAGTGGCGATGGGCTCCCCTTGCGGGGCTAGTTTAGCCAACTTAGTTATGGCATATTGGGAAAGAGAATACGTCTTTAGCCACCCCACACTGCAACATCAAATCAAATTCTACACACCGTTTTTAGACGATATATTTATCTTGTTCAAAGGCAATGGAGAGGATTTACGAAATATGCTAGATGTTTTCAACACTAGTACAAACTTTTTGAAATGTACACACTTGGTGAATAAAGATAAAATAGCATATATAGATGTAGAATTGAGTAAAGACTACCAGAATAGGATTTATATAGCAAAAATCTTCCGGAAAGACACCTATTCAAATGCCTTCCTCCAGTATACCAGTTGTCATCCTTCATTCTAGAAAAAATCTGTAGTGAAGGGCCACCTTGTTAGGGCTGCTAGGATGGTATCTAGAGATGTAGACTTTGATGAAGAATGCGGTTTATTATATACTTTTTTCACTCAAAGAGGGTACCCTAGTCTATTTGTCCAGGAAATAATAAGAGAGGTACAGCATAAAAGAACCACAGGTGTTTACATCCCAATATTGAACAACAACCATGTTGATAGACCGATGGAAAGAACAGTAAAACAACCATTCAGCCCCTGCAGTTTTATTTGTACATACACTCTTGATTCCAGTGAAATAGTCACTATTATTTCTAAGATCTGGGAAATTATACTGAGAGATGGGCAATTTAGATCCCTCTTCCCAGAGTTTCCCAAAGTAGTATTTAGACGAGGTAGTAATCTGAAGTCAATTTTGGAGGTTAAAACCAGGGCACCAAGTAGCAGAGATGGCATGTTTAAATGTTACATGTGCTGTTTTTGTAAGTACATAGATGTGGGTAGTAGTTTTGAAATTAGAAATAGGAAATTCAAAACGAAGGGCAAATTTAACTGCCAATGTAAACATGTTATTTATTTAGCTAAGTGTGTTCTATGTCCAGCTTTCTATATCAGCAAGACTGATAGAAAGTTATGTGAAAGAATTTATGAACACATGTATTGTATTAATAAAAACAAACTTGAAAACGCACTGGCTAGACATATCAATGAGACTCCGGGGAATCAGTTCAACTTTAGGGTTATCCAGAACTAGACAGTGATGGTCGAGGGTGTCCTGAGTCACTCAGATTGGAAAGAAGTGAACTAATCTGGCAATTGAGACTCAATGCCTGTCACTATCCAGGTATTAATGAATTAAGCTCAATTATGTGTATATTACGTTTGAAGAACTTGGCCAGATAACATCATATATATTTTCTCTGATGAGTAGAGTTATCCACTATTGGAATCCGCAATAATTTGAGTGACTAGAAGTATTATGTATTACTTATGCTTTTTACATGTACCATTTTTATAACTAAGTATTAAATTAATATGGAATATTTATAGTTTTTACATTATTCTGTTTTCAAGGATAGGTGAAAATATAAACAAAAAATAAAACAAAATGAATATATGCGTAATATAATGTAGTAACATTTGGATGTTTTCAGAGTGATGAGAGCTACACTTTTCTTCACTTGTTATCTGAGATATGTTGGTTAATTGTTTGATGCCCTGTAAGTAGGATAAAAAATTTTTTATAGCTTGTAGTGAACAGGAGGTCACTTTTAAACATGTAAAACGTTTTAATATACGTATACTTACACATATAAGTTTTAAATATATGTACAATTCTTTATATAGTTGGTAGTAAACAGTTGTACTATTGTTTGGTGCACTTCCAGTATGAGTTATGTTGTTTTATGGAAATGACAATATATTTGTAACAAATAGAAACACTACAATGTATCTTTAAATTTTTAAACAATGCAGTGATTCTGCATACATTCAACCAATAATAGTAATGAAGGTGTTTAGCATGTGTTCTAGTTTAGAGTTAAAAAGAGTGCCTAGTTGTAATAATTTGTATTTCTTTTTATTTAAGACTTGCATCTGATGAAGTTGAGTAAGGTGTACTCGACGAAAAGTGGATTTTAAAAAGAACGCTTAATAAATCAACAACTTTTATATTCGTTCATGGTTATTTACTGTGTTTGGGAGCTGTAAGCAAGGTTTTTTGGAGTTCAAGCTGTTTTTTGGAGTTGGTAACCTGAGTTGTTTTTATCAGTTTGTTCTTGTCGTTGTGCAACATGAACCCTGAAACTTTGTTTAGCCCCACTTCTACACCAAGTCAGCATGACAGCGAGTGCAACCTTACGGCACTCATTGAACTTTTAACTCAGAAAGTGGACAGTCTTTCCAAGAGACTAGACGATGTGACTCCTTCGCAAAGTGGCCAAGTGTGGCGCAGCAATTCTAACACACATGGGAATATAGGGGCATCACAACAACCTTCTGACTACAACGAAGATAGTTGGCTACCGGTCACATCGGGCAACGAGATCAATGGTAATATGAATGGTAGTGGAACTAAAGAAGCTCACTCTGGTCTTGTAAAACAGCCCGGTGGTGGCCAGTCCATGCCTAGCGTTCAAGATCTCAGTGCTTGACTAAACAGATCGTTTTCTTTTGTGGTACTAGCTTCAGCCAACTCAGTGGAATCCACATCTGAGGTAAGTACAGATTTGGCTACTAAAATGAACACCTTTGATGAAAAACTAGTTAAACTTAGAATTATACAGATCGAAATAGCATACTTTCAGGAGTGTATTCGTCTCAAAATAATACCAAAAGGATTGAGACTTTGGCAATATCCAACAGGGTTAACTGAGGGTTCACGCTTTCATAAAGATCTGATTGCTCTATTTGACAGACATGGCTTTGAGCTGCTATAAGTTTTTTGTAACCATTACCAACAGGCAGCGGATAAGCTGATAGCTGAAACTAATGACCTGGATGCTGAAATTAGGAATGACATTGATTTCTCGAGGTACCGTTATGACTATGATAGAATTTTCAACAGCATAGATCAATACTTGTCGAAAATTAATGTCACTAAAATTAAAAAAATCAAGAGAGACTTGAGAAAGTATGAGATAGGAATGGCCTGTCCTAAACCACCAATCTCCCAGGGGAACTTTTTGCCCAATGTAACCCTCCCTAGGTCTAATGGGGAAAGTTTACAGAACCATTTGGTTGGGCCCCTTAATGATAACAACCAACAGAAGGACAACCAGCAACCTGGAGAAGTTGGAGTAGTATGACGCAGTGAAAGACTAGCGGCTAATAACTCCAACCAAGCTAACATACAAAGTTCTTCAAATAAAACAAATTTTCGGAATCGGGCCTCGAACTTTGTACCATCCAAAGGGAGGTCAGTGAAGAACAGGGAGAGAGACCACCACTGCATTACCAGGCTATAACTCATACCACACTTTTCGGCCATCTAACCTGGACCAGAACACCAAAGGCGGATGTGTGTCCATATTCATTAAGGATATCCACACCTCCAGCCTAGTTGCACTGCATAATGCCTCCGAGGTTATCCAAGTGCAACTAACTCTGCACAAAACTGCAATCCAAATTGTAGCTTGCTACAGATCCCCCATCATGCCCCAGGATTCCCACTCCTCTTTTCTTGATATAGTGAAAAATATTAGCATTTAACCAAACACCCTAATAATGGGTGATTTTAACTACCCCACCATTAACTGGGAAAACTATTCCTGTACCAACTCCTTCACTCAACGCTTTCTGTAATTCATAAATTCCAATGCCCTGGATCAGCTTATCCACACCCCCACAAGGGGCAACAATATCCTACACCTAGTCATTACCAACATGAGTGACTAGTGTTCCACACCTGAAGTCAACTCCTCGTTGGTCAGATCCGAATATAAGCTAATCACCCTAGATATCCGCATCCCGCCCCCACCCACCATTAAGGAAACCACGGTAAAAAATTTCTCCAAAGCCAACTTCATGCTTCTTAAGCCATAAATGGTGAACTTCATGACACCCATGCAGATGGACAATACAGTTACAACTGCTGAATCATACACAAATGCACTCTATAAGCACTTACATGAGTGCATGGATTGTGCTATCCCAAACAGAACCAAGATGCTATTCTCCAAAAAAAGGAAGCCAATCTGGTGGTCCTGTGCCATAAACAAACTCTACAACAGAAGAAAGAAACTGTTGCAAAAGAGAGTAAAATCCCATGAGTGGAGGAGCTCCCTGGTCAGCCTCAGTAAGAAGCTGAGATCCCTTATAAGATCCTCCAAAGCTAGCTATGAAAACAAAATCACCACTGATTCTAAGGGCAACCACAAAGCATTCTATAGCTATGTCAAGAATCTCAATGGCAACACCTAGATCTGCTCTGATATTGCCAACATCTTGGCAGATAGGTTCAGTGCTAACTTTACCCCCCCTCTCACCCCCTAAAGGGCCCATATCTATACAGGAAGAATGCAGAGTCCCTGTAATCACATGTATGCAGGTAAAAGCTGCACTCTCTAAAACCAAAAACACAGCATCCGTGGGACTGGATAACATCCCAAGCTGCATTGTACATGAACTTCAGAAAGAATTGGCTCCCCACCTAAGCACAATGTTCAATCATAGTCTCACATCAGGCTTTGTGCCCACTGAATGGTGCATAGCAACAGTTATCCCACTCCACAAAGGGGGAGCCAACACTGATCCTGGGAACTTTTGCCCTATTAGCCTGATGAGCCTGGTCTGCAAGGCTCTTCATCTACATAAGACAGAGTCCCTCACTATCACTCTTCAAGAGGAACCTTGATGAGTGGATGGGTAACAGAAAGTTCACACCGGGGATAACATCAACAGCACTACTAGATAGGGGCCAAGGGTATTAGTTGCTAGTACAAGGGTCTAGGGAACTACTAAAGGGGTGGTGAATACCGCACAACATGGCTGGACTAATATATGCCTTCGGGCAGATAGCCAGCACCAACCTATGAACCTATGAACCTAAAACAAATGGTAGAGGACAACAGCTCTCTTTGGTCTACATCGAGGTTTCCCAAGTGTACGATATTGTACAATTTGAATAAGGACTTTAAAATATTTAATTATTCTGACATAAACATAACATCTGATATGATTAATTTATTGGCAAAAGGCCACACCTTTGTGCCAACAACACATTTAGATGTGGCTAAGACCTTGATTGACTTGAAACTCTTTGCTCGTAAACTGAATTTAGTGGCATTGATGGGTGAACAGATGAATAACAAAAGTGACTACTATGTGTCCAGTGTATACAATCCACCATTTCACCCTTTAATAGCACTCTTTGAACAAATTTGTGAGCTGGATTTACATACTGTTAGTGATAGGCCTTATGGCCCAAGAGTAGGTAGGATTTACCACCATAACATCAGTAAAGAGGATAGGGATAATTTGAGGTTTTAATGCCAGGCCCCAGTACGTTTTATGAAACCAGACAAAGGGGGTGGCCTGGCTATTATGAATGATACTGATTATTATAATAGGATGTCAGACATTTTAGAAGGTCACACTTATATAGACGTGTCAAGGAATGAACTTAACGGTGCATGTAGAAGAGTAAGAACGTTTATAGAAGACCTCTACATAGAGGCAAAAATTGACAAGACACTATACAATTATTTAGTACAGCCAGCTCCGAGGATACCAATACTTTTTGGAATCCCGAAAGTTCATAAAAGTGTAGACTGTCCTCCCATGCATCCACAGGTGGACGCTAGAGACAGTATTAAATACTCATGTGCAAAAGTACTGGACAACATCCTCAAGAAATATGTCACCCTTGAACCACAAATATCTAAAGATTCATGGTCTTTTTTGGAGACTGTGAATAAAATTGCCTTTAGTGAGGACGTTCTGTTCCTCACTATTGACATGAAAGATCTCTACTCATCCATCCCCCATGGTGAAGGGATAGAATGGGTGTCCTATATGATGAGGCAACATAGTGCACCTGTAGAGCAGATACACCTGGTAGAAGAACTCCTTGATATAGTGTTGCCCTATAACTATGTTATGTTCAATACAAAATTGTACCATCAGGAGGTGGGGGTGGCGATGGGCTCCCCTTGCGGGGCTAGTTTAGCCAATTTAGTTATGGCGTATTGGGAAAGAGAATACGTCTTTAGCCACCCCACACCGCAACATCAAATCCAATTCTACACATGGTTTTTAGACGATATAGTTTTCTTGTTCAAAGGCAAGGGAGAGGATTTACGAAATATGCTAGATGTTTTCAACACTAGTACAAACTTTTTGAAATTTACACACTTGGTGAATAATGACAAAATAGCATATTTAGATGTAGAATTGAGTAAAGACTACCAGAATAGATTTTATATAGCAAAAATCTTCCGGAAAGACACCTATTCAAATGCCTTCCTCCAGTATACCAGTTGTCATCCTTCATTCCAGAAGAAATCTGTAGTGAAGGGCCAGCTTGTTAGGGCTGCTAGGATGGTATCTAGAGATGTAGACTTTGATGAAGAATGTGGTTTATTACATACTTTTTTCACTCAAAGAGGGTACCCTAGTCTATCTGTCCAGGAAATAATAAGAGAGGTACAGCATAAAAGAACCACAGGTGTTTACATCCCAATATTGAACAACAACCAAGTTGATAGACTGATGGAAAGAACAGTAATACAACCATTCAGCCCCTGCAGTTTTATTTGTACATACACTCTTGATTCCAGTGAAATAGTGACTATTATTTCTAAGATCTGGGAAATTATATTGAGAGATGGGCAATTTAGATCCCTCTTCCCAGAGTTCCCACAGTAGTATTTAGATGAGGTAGTAATCGGAAGTCAATTTTGGAGGTTAAAATCAGGGTACCAAGTAGCAGAGACGGCATGTTTAAATGTTACATGTGCCGTTTTTGTAAGTACATAGATGTGGGTAGTAGTTTTGAAATTAGAAATAGGAAATTCAAAACGAAGGGCAAATTTAACTGCCAAAGTAAACAAGTTATTTATTTAGCTAAGTGTGTTCTATGTCCAGCTTTCTATATCGGCAAGACCGATGGAAAGTTATGTGAAAGAATTTATGAACACATGTATTGTATTAATAAAAACAAACTTGAAAACGCACTGGCTAGACATATCAACGAGAATCCAGGGCATCAGTTCAACTTTAGGGTTATCCAACAACTAGACAGTGATGGTCGAGGGGGACCTGAGTCACTCAAATTGGATAGAAGTGAACTAATCTGGCAATTGAGACTCAATGCCTGCCACTAACCCGGTATTAATGAATTGAGCTCAATTATGTGTATATTACGTTTGAAGAACTTGGCCACATAACATCATATATATTTTCTCTGATGAGTAGAGTTATCCACTATTGGAATCCGCAATAATTTGAGTGACTAGAAGTATTATGCATTACTTATGCTTTTTACATGTACCATTTTTATAACTAAGTATTAAATTATTACGGAATATTTATAGTTTTTACATTATTCTGTTTTCAAGGATAGGTGAAAATATAAACAAAAAATAAAACAAAATGAATATATGCGTGATATAATGTAGTAACATTCGGATGTTTTCTGAGTGATGGGAAGCTACACTTTTCTTCACTTGTAATCTGAGATATGTTGGTTAATTGTTTGATGCCCCGTACGTAGGATAAAAATTTTTTTATAGCTTGTAGTGAACAGGAGGTCACTTTTAAACATGTAAAACGTTTTAATATACGTATACTTACACATATAAGTTTTAAATATATGTACAATTCTTTATATAGTTGGTAGTAAACAGTTGTACTATTGTTTGGTGCACTTCCAATATGAGTTATGTGGTTTTATGGAAATGACAATATGTTTGTAACAAATAGAAACACTACAATGTATCTTTAAATTTTTAAACAATGCGGTGATTCTGCATACATTCAACCAATAATAGTAATGAAGGTGTTTAGCATGTGTTCTAGTTTAGAGTTAAAAAGAGTGCCTAGTTGTAATAATTTGCATTTCTTTTTTTTTAAGACTTGCATCTGATGAAATTGAGTAAGGTGTACTCGTCTAAAAGTGGATTTTAAAAAGAACGCTTAATAAATCAACAACTTTTATATTCGTTCATGGTTATTTACTGTGTTTGGGAGCTGTAAGTGAGGTTTTTAGGAGTTCAAGCTTTTTTTTAAAAAAAAAAATAATGTTTTTACAAGTACCGGAACTTCCGCACATGCACAGACACACTCAGACTGTCCCACAGATGCCCAGGAATCTGTGCAGTAGACGACCGCACAGAACAGAGAAGCTCTGGACTGCTTGATCCGCAGACAGAACCAATCGGGAGAGAGGTGAGGTTAAACTCTCATAGGGATTCAAGTGCAGGAGCAATCAGGAGAGAGGTAAGTTGAGTTTTAAGCTCCTGCAGGGAAGTGTTGAAGTCGAGTGTGGGTTTGCTGCTTTGAGTTGGACTGGTGTGGGTTTGCTGCTTTGAGTTGGACTGGTGTGGGTTTGCTGCTTTGAGTTGGACTGGTGTGTGTGTGTGTGTGTGTGTGTGTGTGTGTGTGTGTGTGTGTGTGTGTGTGTGTGTGTACAAAATGCCCCTGTTAACACATAGTGGTGGGTAGAGATACTCAGGCTTGCACCCTGTACCTTGGCTGCAGATGGCAAGGACCTGAATTCCCTACCCACCACTATTTGTACAGAATTGCAGATTTTTGCCTCATATTTGTTCTGTTCCTCATAAAATCTGTGTTTTTTGTATCTTAATTTTTCCTTGCAAAGGTTTGTAGTGCAGTGGTGCACTGGTAGCATTGTTGCCTGATAGTACAGGTTCTCTGAAATGATTCTTGGCTGGGGTGCCTTCTGTGTGGAGTCTGCATGTCCTCCTATCCCTTACAAAGATGTGTCTGGAGTGTTTCTCCCTGTTCTGTTGAAAATTGGCTTTGTTTTGTTCCAAGTCAGACTAGTTTCCTGGTTAACAAATGTTTAAAAATATCAGGCATTTGGATTTCAGACATCATATTCTTCAGAAAGTACATAGTAAAACAAAACCTTTTATTCTAGCAATTGTCTAAGTTTATAACATGGATATTTTAAATCTGCCCAT
This sequence comes from Protopterus annectens, assembly GCF_019279795.1. NCBI lineage: Eukaryota > Metazoa > Chordata > Ceratodontiformes > Protopteridae > Protopterus > Protopterus annectens. The sequence goes on along the minus strand of NC_056736.1, from coordinate 240,499,118 downwards.
AGTTTTGGGACTGTATTCCCCCATTATTGGCCTCGTCCAGGTATTTTGTGCTAAGGTTGAGAGCCATGGTGAGAACTGAATTCACTGAATATGTTTGGCAGCTGTATTCCCACATTATTGGCTTTTTTTCAGGTGTTTTTTGCTAAGAGGTTGACAGCTATGGTAAGAACTGAATTCACTAAATGGTAGCCATTTAAGTTTGTCTTCCTCTGTTTCAGCTGCTTTGGCATAGTGGTATGTTTCTCTGACTGTTTTGCACAGGGTCCCCTGGGTTCAAGACTTGGAAGTGAAATGTATGGTGGTAAAACAGCATTTTATTCTAGCAACTTTCCAACATTATACAAACAGTGTTTAAAATGTGTCCCTGGTTTTTGGCCTTTTGCTCCCCCCAATAAATGTCTTTTTCCAGATTTCTTGTGCTGCAAAGTTCAGAGATACAGCTGAGTGTCGAGTAGATTTTACAAGGAGCTGAGAGCTGCAGGGGAACAAAAGTTTAGTGCTGCTTATGCTAAGTCTGTTTGCATTGTTAATAGCACAACAGGTAGTATACTTGCTTTTGATGCAAAAGGCTGTGGGTTCTACTTCCACAGTAGGTAGATGCACTGTTGATACTGTACTGTGTTGTAAAGTGGGTGGATGCTGCAGTCCTTTTAGGCAAAGATACCTAGTAACGATGAACCTGTCATCAGTTTGCCATCCATTTCCTATTGTGGTATTACTAGCTTATTTTTTTAATGCATGCAACATAGGCAATTTATTCTTCAAGGGTAACAGGCACTTTATTTGTAGATGAAACAATGACATATAAAGTTGTTTGCTAGCAGCAACCTCTTTATTAGTTACAGATTTCTTTAATGTGGATTTTACTACTTCAGAGATTGTGCATATTTACTGATACTGGTGGACTATAGAAGATTGAGTAGACTTTTTATGATGGAAATGTTCTGAATTGGGCAGTTTTGTCATTGGTGCATGCATTTTGTTTCATTGTTTACTGGAAAAATGTTCAAAACAATAAATTTAAAATGCCCTCTAACAACTGTACTGTATTGTACAAGGAATATAATGTAATACAGTCAGGAAGGTGTATCAAAAAGCATGTGTATGTTTCATGTTCAAGGGGCCTATGATTTTGAAAACAGCCCAGAGTTAATCTTTATCTGCCACTGGCAAAATGTATTTTCTTTTAATGTGGGTTTCAATGCTGTTTCAATGCATGTGAGTTTCAAGGGCAGAGAAGTTTTAATGCTAAGTCTATTTTCATTGTGAGACAGCATTGCTTTGTTTAACAGTTATCTTTTAGGGTTTGTGCTGTAAAATGCAAAATAAATCTTTCAAATGAAATCTAAATCATCGCAGAAGTAAAGCAGTGTGCACATTACAGTGTTTATGGTAAATGGGGCAAAATAACCAAGGAATGGCACATTGGAATGGCTGCGGGGGGAGGTTCCATTTGACCATGATTTTGTGAGGGGGCGAAGGGTAGCAAACTCAGACAGCCCCGGTTGAACTATACCTCTCAGTTGTCTATATTTTTGCATAATGAATAGATATTTGCTTCTTATTTTTGGTTTGTTCCTCATAAAATTTGTGGTTTTCTAGCAAATCATTTAGAAATGAAGTCACTAAATGACAAACATTGAGTTTCAGACGTCATAACCTTCAGAAAAATGCATGCTAATGCAAGACCAACATGTTATTCTATCAACTGTCTTAAGTTTATACAAGAGCAATTTTTATTAGTGTTTGTATGTTCCCCCAATATATTTGGCCTTGTCCTGATCTCCTGCATTAAGAGGTTGAGTGGCACATGCAAATCGCTTTGTAGAATTAGGAATATCCAAACCTCTCAATTGTCCCCAATTTTGGCTCAAAATGTTGCTCTCTCCTAATAATCCCTTCTCAAAATGGCAATTTTGGAAGAAAACGTGGAGGGTTTACAATTATATATAACTGTAATGATCAGAGTTATAGATTACTTTTATTTCAGAAATGCATGTAGATGCTCTTATTTTGTTAGCTGCTCAAGTTAACAATGTTAATATTAAAAAGGTGTCCCTTTTTTGACAGGTTCCCAGCTGTATTGTGTGGCAACTTTATAGTTTTGCCTCACATTTTTGGTCTGTTTTTCATAAAATTATTGTTTTCTGGCAAATTATTGGCAAGTCATTAAAGATTGAAGTTAGAAAATAATGACAGACATTTGAGATTCAGATTTCATATCCTTCAGAAAATTTGTACTAATGCAAGACCTACTTTTGTTCTATTATTTAAGTTAATAAGAGCAATATTTAAAAAAATGTCCTTATTTTTGGGCCTGTGTCCCACTTCTAGTTCTATGTTTGGCTTTGTCCAGATTTCTTGATCTGAAGTTGAGAGGTATGCGTGTCAGAGCCATCACTGTCTGCCAGAGACATTTCAAATTGTGACATACTTATTGCACCCCATGCCCCATTGTAGTGGCTCTGGATGTGTCCAAGGAAGGCAAGGAGCAGTTATGCAGTGTAAGTGTGCAGAGTATTCCCCCATCCAAGGTAGACCACAAGTAGGACAGTGGCTTTTCATCTGTCCTTGATTTTGCAGAATGTTCTGGTTTTCTGTCATATTTTTATACTGTTGATTTATGCTTCTTATTATTCAGGAAATACATGCTGTCACAGTGCCCTGTTGCTCTGATTAACTAGCAATGATTTAATGACCATCAGGTAAGCTTGTTCGAGATTGTAAGATGCAAGTAAGCTTTAATAAGCATACTGTTAAAGAATTACCAGCATTGAAAGCCTTTTCGTTGTTGCCATGCAGAGAATATTTACATAACTAGATAATATATAAGCCTTGGGTATTGAAATGCATATGACAGTATTTGTAATAAAATGACAGGATTGCAGTATTTTCAGAAGCTCATTACATTTGTTGGAGACTTGCAGTCATCTTTTGTTGCAGACTTGCAGTCATCTTTGCAGGCTTTACCCGTAAACTAAACAGATTGCCAATCTATCATGTGTGGTCCATAACTTGTGCAGGAATCCTTTAAGCAATTTATCTTGAGCTTGTTTTTTGTTTGCTGTTCATTTTTTACTTTGATCATGTCTTCCCCATGAAACAAGTAGATAGTTGTATCAGGCAGCAGGTATTTTTTGGATAAGAAACATTTTTACAAGTGGGGGGAATCACAGAGATTGCTACCTTCAGCATGTTACTTGGTAATTTTATAAAGCTGAATATAAATTATAATTTGAACTGCAGTACAAGGAGTAGTGGTTTGAGTTGAGTGCTGCTTGTTTTTTTATACTTGATTTTGACTGGCATTCCAGTAATGTATTTAAAAATGATTTATTTTTTCATGCCTCACAACCTGTTTCCATCTGGATATTAAGTGGTCATGTAACAAATGCAATGAAATATTTTTTTCTTCTACACTTCATTTTGTCTTGATTAGACTCTCATAATGACTGTTTGGCACCCAGGGTAGCGTATTTAATTAAAGTTCCAGTTGTTATGGTTTTGAGCATAGCTCCACCCCTTTCTAGTTGACCACACCCCTTGTCATTGGCCCCACCCATTCAGCTGTCTCCTGCAGCCCTCTTTTAATTTGAAGTCACCAGCCACCACTGCCCATAATAGCTTCTGTATCACTGTCTACTATATAAAATAATATATGTTTTAATTCTGTACATCTTTTTGAGTGCCTGCATAGAGCACTGTAACTATCTTTTGCTTTTCTTGAATACCAGTGACCATTTATTCTGAAGGCTAGTTTCCTAGTAGTCTTGCCAGTGTAATATGCTTGATATCTCTGGTACTTAGCCTTGTTTACCACATTATGAGAACTGCATGTGTAGAAATCTTCAGGATAATATATTTTCCAGTATTTTTAGCTTTAAAAAAATTTCCTTCAAATGTGAGTCTGCACCACAAACAAAAGCCATATCTGAATATAGAGTCTTAGGATCTTAGGAGGTGGTTAGGCTAACAGCCTTAGGCCCTTTCTTATAGGTTCATAGGTGTGTACTAGGCTAATGGCCCTGGAGCCTTTACAAGCCTAACCCATAGGATTACCCTGGCATCATGCCACCCGACTTTAGTTCCCAGTGTCTCTGTCAAGTAGAGCCACTGGAGTAATCCACGGGGTGAATTTTCCATTTCCCATCCTCTCATCAAGATTTCTCTTGAAGACAGCCAGTGAGGCACTCTTCTTGACATGTATGGGAAGTCTAGTCCATAGCATGGGCAGTCTCTGGGTTATGAACCTGTCCCTCCAGCTTATTCTGTAAATTGTGGTAATATGGTTGAGGTCTCTGGAGCATGTAGTGGGGAGGGATTGGGATTTCTTTAGATGTAGCATTTCTAACAGAGGTGGGTCAGACATGGCTTTTTAAGTCAAGCAGAGATCGCCTCTAAGTAGGTTATATGAGACAGAGAATAGTTGGAGTTTTTTGAGTCTGTCCATATAGGACAAGTGTTTAAGGCCTAAGGTCCTCTTTGTAAGGTATTTTTGTGGCCTTTCTGGTTGTTGTAGGTGTCTAGTGAGTAACATGGCAAATGGGGCATTTTACTCGATGATTGGCCTAAGAGTAGAGCGAGACAATGACCTCTTTCTTCCTGGATGCAAAACCCTTAGTAATGAGATGTGCCACATAGAAGGACTTTCTGATCACAGTGGCAATGTGGTGGTCAAAAGAGAGGTTGCTGTCAACCTGTGTTCCCAGATCTCATATGAAGCCTTCTGTGTTCAGTGGACTACCATCGATGTGATAATTCATGGGAACCAGGTTTTTCCCAAAGGGGATGACAACACATTCTTTGGCATTGAGCTTAAGGCCATGGTTCTGACAGCAGTCATTGGTTTCAGTGAGGCCTTTCTGTAGGATGTCAACATCACTTGGGGAGTTAATTATGGCTCCCAACTTGCAATCATCTACAAACTTTTTGTCAGCCAGAGTCCCTTCATGTTGGCCTGGACTTCAGAAAAGTAGATACCAAACAGGAGAGGACCCAGGATTGAACCCTGTGGGACTTCACTCATGACTGGTTGACAGTCTGACTTGGAGTTAGCTACTTTCACACTGTGGGTTCTATCTGTGAGCCAGTTTGCAATCCACCTAGCGATATAGGGGTTGATGCCTAGCTTAGTGAATTTTTCTATGATTTCTGAGTGGGGAATGATATCAAAGGCCTTGGCCAGATTAAGGTAGGCTGTATGAACCACCTTGCCATCATCAACAGCTCTGGTGACTGAATCAAAGAAGTCAACCAGGTTGCGCAATCATGATCTTCCCTTTACAAAACCAAATTGTGTGGGATCCTGAGTTTGGAGGTTTCCTATATCTTTGTTTATTAGGTCCATGATGATGCGTTCCATAGTTTTGCATATCAGACTTGTCAGGCTAATGGGGCGATAGTTTCCAGGGTCTGTAGTCACTCCTCCTTTGTGGAGATGGATGATTGTAACAGTGCGCCATTAGGTAGGGACAAAGACTGAGGTGAGGCTGTGATTGAACAGTGCACACAAGTCAGGTGCCAGTTCACTCTGTAGTTCATGTAGAACACAGCCAGGGATATTGTGAGGTCCCATAAAAGCTGCTTTCTTGGCCTTGGACAGTGCTGTTTTAACCTTGGGAGCAGTAATACTGGGTGCTTGGCAATCTACTGATATTGTGATTGGTCCTTTGGTGGGGGTGAGAGGGGTAAAGATGGCACTGAATCTGTCGGCCAATATATTGACAATATATGTTGGCTCAGTATAGGAGGTGCCATTGTGCAACAGCTCCAAGCAAATCTGGGTATTGCCATGGAGAAACTTTACATAACTATAGAAGGCCTTGTGGTTGTCTTTACTACCTGCTGCACTTCTGTTTTCATGGCTAGCTTTAGAGGATTTGATGAGGAATCTCAACTTTTTGTTGAGGTCTAACTATTCATGCCCCAGATGTCCAAATTATCAATGCCCATGGGCTAGAATTACTTTGCTATATGTATGTGACTTAGGGCATAGGGCCACAGGCAACAAGCCAGGGGTGAATTTGCAATTTCCCATTCATTGGTTCAAACTACATTTGAAAAGGATTAGGGAAGAGCTGTGTTTCATATGAATAGACAGTATGTTCTAGAAAAGGGGTAACGTCTGAGACACATACGTATGCCTCCAACATGTTTTTGTTTATGTCACATATATGGTTTAGATCCTTAGATCAGGTAATTCTAGTGCTGTTTGTTTTATGACTGTGTTGCACATCCATCAGGGCTGGATCAAAGAATGCATTGTGGGCTAAGCATGGATAATCCTTCAGTAGTCTGTAGGACACTGAGTACAGGGACAGGGCTTTGAGGTGGTCCAGAAAGGGTATATTATTTGCCCCATATGCTTTTAATGAGGGATCACTGTGGCTGCTCCAGCTGTCATAAATGCCTTCTAATACACATGCTGAAGGATGCATTGTATTTAATTATTGGCCTAATGAGGACTGAGTATAGTGGAACTATGATCTCCTTGGATCTGGATGCCATGTGTTTACTAATAAGTTGCACTACATAGACGGATTTCCTCACTATCATGGACACATGATGATCAAAGTTCAGGTTACTGTCAACCTTGAGCTCACATGTCCCTTACCACTTGGTCTACTCGTAGGGAAGAGTTATCAGTGTTGTAATTTGCAGTGGTAACCATCTTCCCAAGGGGTATATATATATATATATATATATATATATATATATATATATATATATATATATATATATATATATTTTTTTTTTTTTTTTCACTGAGTTTGAGGCCATGGTTCTGGCACCAGTTATTTGTATGTATCAGACTTTCCCTGTGGATATCTATATCTTTAGGGGTTTCAGTGATTGCACCCAACTTGCAGTCATCAGCAAAATTAGTCAGCCAAAGTCCCTCTATATTTGCCTTGACTTCAGAAAAGTATATTCCAAACAGGAGAGGTCCCAGTACCAAGCCATGTGGGACACCACTAGTAACAGACCTCTTGGTGGAGATGGATTCCCCAGCCCTAACTTCATGTGTGCTATTTGTGAGACATTTGTCTGTCCATCAGGTGACAGAGGATTTATGACTAAATTTGTGAGTAATACCCCAGTGATGTATGGTGTCAAACTCCTTTGCCAAATCTCAGTAGGCACTATGTACCATTTTGTCCTAATCCATGGGTCTAGCTGACCTTCTAGAAGAAATCCACTAATTTTAGTAGGCATAACACTAAAAAGATTTCCTGCTGATTGCTAAAGGTTACATCAGTAATAATTCCACAAACAAAACAAATATCCAGGCTGGTTAAACCACCATGGACGTGTTTATTAAAAACAAATAGACAGTTGTGTTAAAACAAATATAAGCTAAACGATAAGCGCTTTCAGCTCTTAGGCCTTCCTCAAATATATATAAAACAGAAAACAGCATTGTCTTAATATCTTGAAGATTGTCCACTTACATTTAATCTATAGCACCATCGTCTCTATAAGAACCAATCAGAAGCTGACTAAAAAAACATCATCTTCATTCAAAGTCCACACTCACCATTACTCTGATCCCAAGTATTTAAATCACAGTAAACACCATTTTCAATTTGAAACAACAAAAAAGAAAATCTGTGTCCATTATTCAATTTAGTACGTTGAGCAAGTGCATTGCACTTAATCTCTTTCCTAATATCTTGCAAATTATATATGAGGATGTAGGAATAGGTGGTCTGTACAATAGAACAGAAATAGAAGAGATAAAGTGGATAGCAGTTATGCGTACTGATCATCCACCTAGTTTAAATGGAGTTATTCACTTAAGACCAATTCTGAAAGGGTGGCACCTATTTAGATGATCTGCCATCGTCTATTTGTTTTTAAGAAACAGACATCCATGGTGGTTTAACCAGCTTGGATATTTGTTTTGTCTTTGAAGTTTAGTAGGCAAGACCTGTCCTTGACAAAACTGAATGGGATGGATCCAGTGTTAGAAAATTTCCTATGTCTTTGTTTATCAGGCTCACAGTAATTCTTTCAGTGGTATTGCATATAACATTAGTCAAACTTATGGTTCTGCAGATCCCCAGGTCTGTTGATGGTCTGCCTTTGTGTAGAGAGATGGCAGTTACAGTCCTCCATTCCCTATGGATGAAGCCTTTTTGGAGTCTGTAGTTGAACAGAGTTCTAGTGAGCCTGACCAGTCATGTTTCAAGCTATTTTTGAGGCATCCTGGGATATTATAAGGACCCACTGATGCACTGTTTATAGCTCTAAAGAGTGCAGTAAAGACCTGTTTTTTCAGTTCTAGCTGGAGGGAGAATGGTAGGGGGTATTTCCTAAGTGAAACTGTGGGTGATAGGGGGTGAAATTGAAGCTAAATGTATTAGTCAACAAAGTTGCTATATCCCTGGTTTGATTTAGGAAATGCCATTTACTATTAATTCAGCACACTGTTGGGTATTCCCTTTAATGTTTTGTATATAAATGAAAAATGCCTTATGGTTATCTTTAGCATGGGAGGCAATTTTTACCTCTAAGTTGGCTTTGGTGGACTTGAGTAGTCCCCTGAGTTACTTGTTGATTCTGAAGAGGGAGAGTTTTTTTTTGTCTTTTAGGCATAACCCTTCCTATTTTTGGACAGGATTATCTTTCTTTTGTTGTATAACCTGCTTGAACTGGGGTTCCAATGAGGAGGTTTATTTCTGTTGCTTGTCCGACACTTCCACATAGGCCACAGTGTTCTCTGAATTTGGAGATGGCTTGGAATTTAACTATTCTTCTTCTTCTTTTGGCTGCTCCCATTAGGGGTCACCACAGTGGATCATCTGTTTCCATTTCTTCCTGTCATCTGCATCTGGCTCTGTCACACCAACCACATGCATGTCTACTGTCACCACATCCATAAACCTTATCTTAGGCCTTCCTCTTTTCCTGTTACCTGGCAGCTTCATCCTTAGCATATTTTTCCCAATATACTCTGCATCCCTTCTCAGCACATGTCCAAACCAATGTAATTTTGCTTCTCTGGCTTTGTCTCCAAACATTCCAACCTGGGCTGACCATCTAATATACTTATTCCTAATCCTGTCCACCATTGTCACACCCAGTGCAAATCTTAACATCTTTAACTCTGCCATTTCCAGCTCTGACTCCTGCCTTTTTGTCAATGCCACTGTCTCTAACCCATATAACATAGCTGGTTTCAATACCCTCTTGTAGACCTTCCCTTTCACTCTTACTGGTACTCACCTGTCACAAATCACTCCTGACACTCTTCTCTACCCACTCCATCCTGCCTGTACTCTCTTCTTCACCTCTCTTCCACACTCACCATTACTCTGAACTGTTGATCCCAATTATTTAAACTAATCCACCTTCGCCACCTCTACTCCCTGCATCTTCACCATTCCTCTATCCTCCCTCTCATTCAAACACATATATTCTGTCTTAGTCCTGCTGACCTTCATTCCACTTCTCACTAGAGCATATCTCCACCTCCCATGGTCTCCTCCACCTGTTCCCTACTCTCACTACAGGTCACAATGTCAGCTGCAAACATCATAATCCACGGGGACTCCTGTCTGATAGGAGGTAGCTAGCAATGAAAAAGTCCTTAAAGGTGCTGGGGTTTGCTGGGAGTTCACCCTTTATATTTATTTCAAGAGATACCACTTTGTTATCGGATCTGACCAGTGAAGGCATTACACAAGGGGGGGGTGCAATGTTCCCTCATATTTTTAAGTAACAGATCCAGGGTATTTTCTTTCACCCTTAGTAGATACGCAAACTAGCTCTTCCAGGATATTTTGTTCTTATTTTCTCTCTTCTACTATTTTGTAACATACTTTCAACTCATTCACTCCACAGTGCTGGCTGCTTACTTCTCTCCTGGAAACAACAATGAATCTTGAGCTAATTTTCAGATAATCCATTTCTAATACCATACTGAAAACTGATGATCATAACTCCTTAACCATAGCAGCTACATCAAAAATTTAAATGTGAAAGTTGTTCAGCAGGCACAGATCTTCACCCTAGTTTAATTGTTGACAGTCCAACACAAAATTATGATTTAATATTTAACAATGAATATTAATATAGATATTAGGCATATTTTTGCATTTTTGGTAAAATAGCCATTTATTCCTTTGTTTGGGTGGATGCCAGCTTCAAAAAGATACCTAAAACAGTATTTTATTATGCTTCTTTACTGAGATATTCACATAAACATAATGAATATCATTTTACCATAACCTGACAACAAACAAACTGTAATATTTCATCACCTTTAGCTGACAGACCCCGGGATTCAATAAACTCCATGCAGGAGTGAACCATGTTCATTTAGCCTTAGCTTTTACAGCAGAGCGCCATGCATATTCATGAAGGTGGTCTGCTGCTAAGGCTAAATGGACATGAACACTACTAAGTGCAGGGGGCGTGTTTAAGTAGTGCATGCACATCTAACATGCCCCATGCACTCAGAAGCGGACACTGAAATCAAATAAAATAAGTATTTTAGTGTCTGTGGACACTGAAATGGATAAAGGAGCAAGAAAGCAATGCAGGGGATGTATGAAAGGTTCTGTCATAAACCCCCTGCATTGTAAAAGTGCTGTACAGCCATACCTATCCACTGTACAAGTTTCCGCAAAATGCCCAAATGCCTGTCTCACATACCTCTCAACCTCCTAATGCCAGAAATCTGTACAAAGCCATAAATAATGGGTGGACAAAGGCACAAAAATAGGGACGCTTTTTAAATATTGCACTTACAAACCCGGAAAGTTGATAGAATAAAATGTTTGCAGTAGCACGACTTCCTGAAGGGTATGAAGACTGAAACCCAATTATCTGCCACTGTACAATTGCCGTATGGTCCATACCCCTCCACTGTACAGGTTTCCACAGAATGCTCAGATGCCTACCTCACATATCTCTCAACCTCCTAAAGCCAGAAAGCTGTACAAAGCCATAAATAATGGGTGGAAAAAGGCACTAAAATAGGGACACATTTTAAATATTGAACTTACAAACCCAGAAAGTTGATAGAATAAAAGGTTTGCATTACCATGGATGTCCTGAAGGGTATGAAGTCAGAAATCCAAATGTCTGTCAGTATGTTCTGACTTAAACCCCGAGTGATTTGCCAATAATTTGTTAGAAAACCATAGTCACACTTCCTAAGTTTGTAAGAGCAATAATTAAAATCTGCTCCTATGTGTTCCTCTACAATTTCCCTTACTGTGACTGACAAGGAGTACAGATACATGTAAATAAAGTGGGTGTATTAATTTATTTTTCTTTTCCATTTTAAAGTATATTTAAGCATAGTTGAGTGGGTGTGCACATTATGGCCTTCTGCTCAGCATTGCTTAAACATCCCACAGGCAATAAATAAAAATATACAGCTATATTTCCCGTGCCAATATACAGCAGTGGTTAGAGTCCTGGTTTTGCATACAGATGTTCATGGGCACTTTATTTTTACAGGGAAAGCAGTGTTAAAATTATTATTTTAAATTTAAATTATGTAGTAATTGATATTTTTCAATCAGGGTAGTACAGCTAGTCTAAAATGTAAGTGTGAGTGCATATAACATGTGGCATGACCCATGTAGACAAAAGTGTCCCATACAGTATAGTCACACCCAATGGTAACGTAATGAAAGCACATAGAGGGACGTCATGTAAAGTAAATCACATACACTTACTAATATGTCAGTAATGATTAATTAAAAGACATTATTATGATATTCTCTAAAAACAAAATCTGAGAAATAGTTAGCACTGCCCAGCTATGCCTAGCTGGTGTAAGTGAGAGTAAGCAGTGCTAAGTGAAGCTAAGAGGGCTTAACCATCTGTTAGCATTGCTTAGCTCTGCTCAAAACCATGCAAACCCATTTACAACTGCTTAAAAGTGCCATAATCACTCTGTCTCCATCAGCACTTGTTCTGCCCAGCAACAAAGTAATCAGCCCTGCCAAGTCTCAAACCCAGGACACTGGCACTACAACCACAGCAATATACAACTGCATCATCTGAACTGTGGGAATTTATAATGCTTCTACAAACATGTCATGCATTCTTGTCATTAACATTAATGTAAAAAGTCATCAATTCCAAGTCTTGGACCCAGGACCCTGTGCACTATAATCATAACAATGTACCTCTACACCACATGAGCTGTAAGAATTTGAATGTTTTTACACACATATCATGCACTAAAGTCATTCAGCATAAGGGAAAATATATATCCATAGTACTTATATATATATATATATATATATATATATATATATATATATATATATATATATATATATATATGGTTTAATATCATTATTGTGAAAGGCAAAACATTTTCGTTCACAATAATGAAAATAAACACCAAAACCCAACTCTCCACTCCTAAAATGTCAACCCAAATGATTGACGCATTTGAGTAGATATTGTCACCAAAAACATCAGTGATAGCCATATAGGAGCTAATGTAAATCAAACTCCTATACAACAAATCACATTTTTAAAGGGGGCAAGACCACCTGCACCATCCACACCCCCTGCTACTAATATATTCCAACTCTGAGATCACACTACAGTGGGGATATGGATGAATTTCTACTTCCCATTCTACCATGATCTCCATACATATAGTCAAACACACTTATGCGAATGTACTACTGCATTCGCATAAGAGTCTTTGACTATCCCATTCACTTTTATTTTTTGCACGACATTCTGATTTTCAGCAGCATATGTGCCAACAGAATGTCGTTCACAAAAATGATAGCAAACCATTTATATATATTTATATAAACAATCTCTTACTGCAAGGCATCTGCAAAAAGCCTGACAAAGTGGGGGGATAAAGGGAAAACAATAGTGACATCTTTGAAATATGGATGTTATACATGTAGAGGTCTGCTAGAGTAGCATGGTTTGATTTAACATACAAGTCCTGATAGATTCCAGGTCTTAAACACAAAAGAATGTTATCATTTATTCATGTCAATGCTGACATCATCCCAGTGATTTGTCAGAAACCCACAACTGTTATGGGGAACAGACCAAACATATGAGCCACGCATCTGGACAGTGTCTAGACATCTGGACAGTGGAAAGGTATGACTGCAGTCATATAACAAAAGGAAAAAAAAACAGTGAGAGCTGTCAACCATTTCACCCAGCATCTTCTGAACCACAGTAAGACCAACACAACACTACCCCAAAGCAGCTCTTGGGAATTACCCATGTATTTCGAAATATATCATGCACTACAGGGATGGAACTGTAAGGAAAAGCAGATATTTGTGCGGAATGTCCACCCACAACCATTTGCATCACAGTCACAGCAACATACTAGTACCCCAAATGAACTTTAGAGTAGAATGACTGCTTGAACAAACATACCCTGATTGCCAGTCACACACTACACCGAGAAAATACTGACCCAACTTAGAGTCTACTGGGAATCCTGAGGTGTTACAGAACATTTCACTGTTGGTCTCTACAAACATATACACCTGATAGACCACCAGCAACTGTAGCAGCATGCACAGTCAGATAGAAAAGGATCTATGACACTCACATCTGCTACTCTCCCTACTCAGACCCACAAACATTTATACACAATACTGCTGCCCAATCATGGCAGTCTGTTAACAATAACTCTCAACTACACAGATTCCTACAGAATGTCCAGGGTGTGGGACCATATTTATGGCCACTGCTGCATACCACTTCCAGGTGTCTGCTAAGTCACTGGGATGATATCAAGAGTGCATTCACTGAATAACGATATACCATACCTCTGAACCTCTTACTGCCAGACATCTGGACAAAGCATGATATACTTGGGGGACAGGGGGCCGAAAAGAAGGACCTATCTCACATAATGATGTTACAAACTGAAACAGTTGCTGGTGTTCCAGGGTTTGTTGTAACATAACATCGTTGAAGGATATGATGTCTGAAACATTAATGGATGCCAACATTTAATGGCTAGAATCCTCAAATTATTCTACTGATTTCTCAAAAGCAGATATTGTCTGGAGAACAGATCAAACATAACATGCAACTTCTGGGCAGTCTGTGGACATCTGGACAATTGAGAGGTATGTCAGAGACATATCATTGTCAGACGTCAAGTCAGGCTGAAAATACATGTCCAGACAAACCCTCTTAATCTGGCAATCCTCTATGTGTATAACAGCAATACTTACTTACAATCTGTACCCAACTCTGGAGCTCTGTCCCCCATGTTGTTGGGCTGTCTCCACATGTCTTGTCCTAAGATGTATTTCCATCTAGAGTCTGTGAAGCTGTAGCCCTCACACCTCCATAATGTCTTCCAAACAGGCAAGGAAAAGGGCCAAGGCCCACATGAAGGACTTAATTGTAGTACTGTGTTGCTATGGCATTGATTAATGGAAAGACAACACAGCTGCTATGGATGCAAGTGGGAGACACTGATTGATGCACAGGCCATCACCTACTCACGAGCATTACCTACAAAAGACAAGCTGCTGCCTATGCAACACAGGTCTGAACCCATCTACACAAAGTCAGACTGCAACTACACAAACCTAACCATTTCCATTATTCTGAGGAAACTCTTAAGCACTATAACAGGTATGACAATCACATAAGCTTGTAATGGAATTCAGAAGGGGGGATGCAATAATGTGAAATAGGAAGTTAAACACTAGGCCACAACAAGACCTGCTGGACTCACATGCTGCTGCCTGGCACCTATGGCCATTCCTGCTTGCCCTGTCTGCATTGACATGGATCACATCTCCAGCTCCTGAGTCACCTCAGCAAAGGTCAGCTCATATATGACTACTACTGGAGTCTCTGTTGTCCAGTACTGAGTGTGACACTGCTAGGCCAGCTACCTGGGATGTTGTAAATATTCATATGTCACCTGTGAATGCTACTGTGATACATATGCTTATCTTGCAAATGTAAGAGACTTATATAGGGTATGTGCATAGTACACAACAGGCACTAAAGTCTGTGTTTAACCGTATTTTATATACTGAGCCCATAGCTGACAACTGCCAAGAGTTTTGCAGACTGACCACATATCTGCCTCATATTTGTAGTCAATGCCTCATACAATTTTGTATTGTCTGGCACATCACTGACACCCCATTACAGACTGAATTCATAACATAATAGCATAAATTTTATAGGTCCATAGGTTCATAGGTTAGTACTAAGCTAACTGCCCTTGCGAGCCATTTTAAGCCTCGCCAATTTTCCCTTGTGAGACTCAAACCCTGCACCTTGTGTTTGCATCTATACTGCCCAGCGTTGTAAATGTCCCTTTTGTTTTTGAACAATGGCACTAGTATGCTTATTTTCCAATCATCTGGGATATGACATTCTCTCCTTACTGCTATGAGTACCATCAGTAGACATTTCTCTCCTATCTCACCCCACATTTTTATCATATCTGCTATGACCTCATCTGAGCCTGCTGTTTTCCCTGATTTAATTTTCCTAGTGCTGTTCTTACTTCTTCTACAGTGGGCTTCCCCTCTTCTCTCACTGCAGGCTGTGTCTGGGGTAGTACAGTTCTTGTGGGATTTTCTTCATTCAGAAGCTGCTAGAAGTACTCTTTCCATCTGACTTCGATGTCCTGTGTACTGGTGAGCAGGTTATTGCTGGCATCCCATATAATGGTTGTCTGACTATCTTCTTTATCTTTCTGTCTTTGCCTTGCAACCTGATATAGTTTCTTTGTGCCATCTATGTGCCAATTTGATTGTCAGATGTCATATCCTGTGGAGAAGACCTGTGAATGTGACACTGTCTTTGCTGGCAACTAAGTGTGTGTTTTTAGCTAGATTCATAAAGTGGCACTTATCCAGCCATTGCCTACCAATGATGCGTGCCTCTTTCCAGATGTCTTGCTCTAACAGGAGCCAGGTGTCTTAGCATGAAACCCATATCAATGCAAGAGTACCATATCTTGTATGATGCCAACATTTGTGCAAGAGTACCATATCTTGTATGATGCCAACATTTGTGCAGTCACTGACACCTGCTTTGTAGCTGTGGAGAGCACACTAACCTTGCCAGGTTACTAATCTCCTCACACATTTAGGCCCCAAATGGAGGGCTACAATGCAGCAGGAGGAGTGTTGAACATTATCATACACATACACACCTTCTGGCTGGCCAAACAGTATGATGTATGGGGGACATCCCAAGTGCAGTTAACAGTTGATAAAACACCTAATAAAATCATAGCTAGCTACAGGCCTCCAACCATGATTATGGACACTCAACACACCTATTGGGACTTGCTGGAATCTGTCAGGATTCAATCATCTACCCTGCTCCTGGGTGACTTCAACTACCCAACAATAGCGTGCATGACCTATGCCACTTGAACATGAATGCACAGAGATTCCTTGGCTTTGTCAATGACAATGCAATGGATCAGCCAGTCAACACTCCTACAACAGGTTTGAAATATCCAGTACCTGGTCCTAACCAACATGAGTAGCCACTGTAGCACTCCTACAGTGTCATCGTCCTCTGTAAGATCTGACCACATAGCTATCACTGTTCAGGTCACCATCTTACCTACCCCCCCTTGTCAGGGTCAAACAAAATTGACTTTTCACAACTGACTATAAATCTCCACAGAGCAGGTAGAAGTAGCTTTAAGGCCAATGTCCCATCAGTTGGAACTAGCAGTAGTGTGCAGGCCCATACCACAATACTATGTGGGCACCTACATAGCTGTATGGACTCAGCAATACCTGACAGGACAACATCATCTCCCTCAAGGTAGGGTAAATGTCTGTGCTGGACAGCTGCAATACACAAATACCATATTAGGTGGAAATAATCACTGGACAGGGCCAAGAAGGAATAGGTGCCTTATTGGAAGCAATATTACCTTGGTCTACACAAGCAAATAAGGTCACAGGTGAATCATCCTAAGGCTATTTTTGAGTGCAGATTGGACACATCCACCAAGGCCAATCACTAGGCCTTCCACTCATGTGTCTGCAATCCCAGAAGCAACACACAGATCTGCTCTGTAGTTGTGGTCAATAACACCACATACACATATGCCACAGATATAAGCGATCGGCTGAAGACAGGTGAAGTGTAAACATCAACCCCCTGTACCCCCACTAGTACACATGTAGATGCACAGCACTTGCCACCCTCCCCTCATAATCAGGAAGCAGGTCCGTAATGCCCTCTCAGAGACAACACACAGAAATCTCCATAGGCCTGATACCATCCCTGGCTGCATCATACACAAACACAGGCATGTGCCCTCAGATCCATTATACACTGTAATCAACCAAAGCCTGAGCAACGGTGTTATCCCTTTTGCACAGAGGACAGCCATAGTCATACTTATACACAAAGGTGGAGCAATCCATCAACCCAGTCATTCATATGCACAGCAGCCTAACTAGCCAGCTCTGCAAAGGCATGGAAGGCAATATCAAAGACATTATGAACAGGGACATTGGTAACCTCATAATGCCTGAGCCCACACAGTGTGGTATTGTCAAAGGGAGATCAGGCCTGTTAAACTTGGTCAACCTCCCTGAAGGGGTCAACAAATACAAAGACAAGGGTAAGTTGGTGAACAATGCCTACCTTCACCTAGCCCAGTTCTGTCGCAATAATCCCCAGGTGGCCAGGATACATATGCCTACACAGCTAGGCATCAACCTGCATGTTATCAGATGGGTAACTAACTGGCCCAATGATAGCACCCACTCAGTCAGAGTAGTGGAACCCACCTCTAGTAGTAGATTCTTCCAAACAGTGTACCCCAAGGATCGGTCTAGAGGCCTCTACTGTTTGAGATATATGTATCTGAGGTACAGGACAAAAGTAGCTGTCTGTTGCTGACCAGGTGTACAGATGCCTGCAAGCTAGGCACTGTCTTACATTCCCCTACTGATGTCAGCATCTCCCATGAGGCCCTCACCCAATTAATGAGTGGTGCAAGAAGCATTTCCACAAACTGAATGCCAGGAGAGGCATCATTCTCCCTGCTGTGGCAGATGTCATCCACACTAATTATGAGAGTAATAATATACTAAGCATGCAATCTGGTGTAAGGTTACTTCTGGACCAAGGTTGGTAGCAACCTGACAGTTTCCCACCATGTTGACACCATTGTACAGAAAGCTGCCTACATGGCCCACCTAACAAATATGGGTATGTCATCCAGGAACCAGGAGGCCACAACATCCCTATACTCCACCCTTATCAGCTGCATTAATAAGTACAATGGCTCTTTTGGCATGTACCTTGCCAAGAAAATGCAGCAGTTGCAGAGACCACAGAGGTTCCTGACCAGGCAAATCCAGGGTCTGCAACACCTATCCAATACAGGTAGGTTGAATGCCCTGTCCCTGTACTCAGCCTCATACAGAATGATCATAGGTGACCTGTGTCTGGCATACAAGGCCATTACCAAACTATCCTTGATGAAGTTTCTGCATATCTGTAAGACAAACCCCACTCATGCATCATGCATGCAAGGCTCTCACCTGGTCTGTGACAAGTATAGGACTTGTTGGAGGGATAGTGTAGTGCCCCACACAATATACTGCCTGTAAAATACACTCCCTTCCCATGTCTAGCAGAGTACGTATATAGCATTCTTGAAGAAGAAGCTGGATGAATGTATGGGAAATGGATGGGACACCCATGGGATCCTGCGTATGTCCCAGCTGGACAGGGGAAACAGGTGCTAGCTTGGAAGGGTCATGGGCAAAAGTCTGGGCCAGGCTTATGAGGGCATCAGGGCCAATAGCCTGGTATCATCCTATGAGGCTATGCACATAGTACTTTGCATGTTTCCTGTATGTATTGCAGACGGTCCTGCTATGTTGTCTGAGATGAATCCCTCTGAGTCTGAACTATGTAGGTACTGCAGTGATAGTGCATGGTCCTGTTCCTTCATCAGTTATCATCACATATCATTACACCTTGTCATTGTGTGTGATCTGTATAGCAGTAAGTCAGCTCTTACAGTACATGCATATATGCACTTGTTGACACTGTATAGCTCACTCCAACAGCCTTGGTCTTGGCCACAATTACCATTCTGCTACTAGGCCCATCACACATTAGGATTTGTCATCCTTCATTGTGGGCCTTACAGTATCAGTGAAAGAGATGGATTGCAGCAGGCAGAACTACCGTAAGATCTGCCCTGAAGGGCCAATAGGTGTCACAGCTGTACCAGACTGTACCAGGAGTGCATGTGTGTGTGTGTGTGTGTGTGTGTGTGTGTGTGTGTGTGTGTGTGTGTGTGTGTGTGTGTGTGTGTGTGTGTGTGTGTGTGTGTGTGTGTGTGTGTGTGTGTGTGTGTGTGTGTGTGTGTGTGTGTGTGTGTGTGTGTGTGTGTGTGTGTGTGTGTGTGTGTCCATATCAGCAAACATACTACTCCAGGGTATCAATTTACATATGTTGTCTTCCCCTCGCAGGTGAACACAGGGGTTGGTGTTCCTCCCCCTCACAACCTGATATCAGTGTTTTAGCAGACTCCCATGATGATGGTGGTCATAGTGAGGCACAGGTGGGGTTGTTGTTACCTGAATCCATGCCATTGTTTGGTATCCCACTTTCACCCACCATGTCCATGCACACAGTCAGTATGCCCACACATATCCAGTCCCCAGCAGCCATGGATAATGGACAGGTTAAGGGTGGTGGCATGGAACAGGCTAGTGTGTTGAGTATGGGGAGTGAGACTGTAGACACCAGCCATAGGCAGAGAGCAGGCAAGGTCACACACAGGCAGACGGACAAGGGTGCTCGGCAGAGGACTGCTGCCCATCAAGGGCCAGTGGAAGTGCCACAGCAGGTGTCACCAGATGCATGTTACGGTCAATCATGGAGGCACAGGTGCGTACTGACTGCAAAAACAGACAGATGCTCAGGGTCATGAATGCAGAGCTCCCTGCCATGTGTGATGACCTCCACGGCATTTGTGATGCCATATGTCATCTTGCCAATGTCATGGATAGGGAGTGGTTTGAGATGTCGCCACTGGTCGACCGTGCAATGTCTGTCATTGAGCATGTGGTGGGAGGTAGGGCATCTGCCAGATGGACATATGACAGCAACATGATCAGCTGTGAGCCCACATGGCTGTGTACATTCACAGTCCTGTAGTGGCTGTACCAACAGCACTACCAAAGGGAAGGTGCTGTCCACATCACACCAGAGCAAGCCATAGGCATGTTGTCCTGGCCAGTCCAATCAGGGGAGTGGATCCAGCAGACAGCAGTCACCATCAGGGAGTAGTACTGCATTTATCTTTGGGACTGGCAGTGCCAGTGGTACTTCTGGAAGAATCAGTTACAGTGTCCCTGTAGGGAAACAGTGAATCATACATCCTGCTATGTATGGTCCAAGGCTGTCCAACTTAGCCTTGTGTCGGGCATCCACATCATTTGATGGTGTGCAGACAAACACTCACACATCCCTATTACACGCCAGTCACCAATAGATATGCACAGCTCCTCTGCATGGTCCATCTGAACATTACCCCTTCAGACACACACATACACACACAATGTCAGCCATATGGTCCAGCTTAGGCCTCTTGTCAATCCAACACCACACTCTGTGCATGTGATGGTACATGCACCACAACCCTGTTATCCATACCATCGATGCACGGATATGCATATATGGGTATGACGGACAGGGTGACTATAGTACATTGTAGCAATGTAATGCTGTGTAAGGTGTTGTCTGCTGGCAGTAGTTATGAGTACACATTGAGGTGTATGTGCCTTGTTAGCCATGATGCACTATTGCTGTTAGTACTGCTAACTGACTGTAATGTCATGTACAGTATTCTGGTTGTGTTCCAGGTGTCTGTGTGTCTGCAGGCTGTGGTAAGGTGGAGTGAAAATACAGTGACCTTTTCATAGCCAAGGTACATGTATTTGTACATGTTTACCAGGTGTGTTTACATGCAATAGTGTGTGTGGGGCAATTGTGGCAGACAGTGTGACTTTGCATACTTATCCTTGACACAGCCACCTTGCCTTCATACATGTCACTTGGGTGTTCTGTAGGACTGCAGGCTTACACATACAGAGGAGATGACTTGAGTACTGGCACTAGGTCCCTCATAAGCTTAGCCATGACTTCAATTGCAACATATTCATCTATCAGCACCTGTTGATCCTGCCATTTCTGTCACATCCACTAGACCATCATGCAGTTGATGAGGGTATGCCTGGTGCTGTGTATGACAAGTTTAGGGTATGTATTCCTGACACAGATCAGCCTGTGTCAGTCTAACCTGACAATCACCAGCATGTGCGTCTGCCATCTCATATGCATGTCTGTCCTCTCATGCTGGTAGAGCACACAGAGTCATAGTCCCATACATGGGGAAGCTGGAGAAGGGCTAAGCACAGCCCCTACCTGCACAGCCTTACAAACGATAATGCTAGATACATAATACAGATAGCACAGTGGTACTGTAGTGTGGGAGTGTCTGCCACTACTATTGAAGTGGGTGACAATTGTAGGGGCTGTTAGGATTGGCAATGGTGGGTTCAGAGACCCTTAGCATTTAGGGACATCTGACACACACACACACACACACACACACACACACACACACACACACACACACACACACACACACACACACACACACACACACCTGCAAGGGGACTTGCATTGAGACACACATGCACATGGAGGTGATACTTATTAGAGTAGATGGCCTACTCATCTATTAATGTAAAATACACAGTGATACGACCATGGCTTACTGTTAGAAACTGTGTAACTGTGGTTGTACAGTGGATTTAATTTGTATGTGATTACACTAGGTTGGCAATGGGGGATTTCACAGGGTGGAAGAGGTCCACAAAATGATATAGCCATTATATACACACACTGAAGACAGCCAGAGGGGCTGTGTCTACATAAACACATATACAGTTGCCAATACATATATTAGTTACCCTACATATCCACTTGCATGTACTATAGTGTTGTGTACACATGACATGCTCCACATAGATTATATGCCTGGGACATAACACCCAATCTCTTACAACATGTAATCCTGTGAATGCCTTCATGGATGGTAAGATAACCCACCAGACATAAGGGTCGGTCTCATCTACTGCTCCTACAAACCAGAACAAGTGATAGAGTGACAAACTTTGTATTAGCATGATGTGCCAGGTACAATGTCTGACAGTGACATGTGTGTCAGTACAGTAACTGTGACTTATTTGGCAATGATATCACAGGAATGCTCATTGTCAGGGGACACAGACCACATATAGTTTGCAAACATTTGGATATCCCATGTATATCTGTACAGATGACTAGTATGGGCTGTATAGTGTTACATGGTACATGTGAGGCAGATGCCATTAATGGGGTATTTAAAGTGATGTCATGGGTAGGAGGTCAACAGGCCTTAATATGGTATAACCTACACACACAACAGCCACAGGGGATATGCTTCACACACACTACTATAGTTTTTGGTATTGAGATTAGAATCCCTACTACTAAGTATTTCCACTATAGTATTACACAGTTATTGCACACACCACAGAGCTTAGAAGGCTGACAAGTGTATACAGGTACACCTAAGGTAAATGAAATAAGCAGGCCTTGTAAAGAAGGGCAATGGGATGTGCACTGGGTGGTACACTCCTCAAAATGGTATAACCCACACCCCTAGAGGATATTATTTACACACACACACACACACACACACACACACACACACACACACACACACACACACACACACACACACACTTGCCAGACCTGAGAATAAAACCTCTGGCTATCTAGTTATTTGTAATACAGTGTTACACAGTTATCACAAACGCTACAAAGCTGAGAGGGCTGACAAGTGCACAAAGGTGCTTCTAAGTTGAATGACATCAGCAGGACTGCTACAGTTGGGCACTGGGATGTGTACTGGGTGGGAAGTTCCTCAAAATACTTCAGCCTACAAACATACACACTTATACACAAACACATTTGCCAGACCCTAGAATAGAACCCCTGCCTATCAAGTTATTTGCACTATAGTGTTACACAATTATCTCACGTGCTACAGAGCTTACAGAGCTTACAAGTGCACAAAGGTACTTTTAAGGTGAATGACATCAGCAGGACTGCTAAAGTTGGACACTTAGATGTGTACTGGGTGGGAAAGTCTTCAAAATACTTCAGCCTACAAACATGCACACTTGTGCACACACTTATACCCACACACACACACACACACACACACACACACACACACACACACACACACACACACACACACACACACACATATTTGCCAGACCTGAGAATAGAACCCCTACCTATCTAGTTATTTGTACTATAGTGTTATGCAGTTATCACATGTGCTACATAGCTTATATGGCTAACAAGTGCACAAAGGAACTTCTAAGGTGACTGACATCAACAGTACTGCTAAAGTAGGGCACTGGGAAGTGTTGTGGGTGGAGAAGTCCTCAAAATACTTCAGTACAGAAACATACGCACTTATACACACACACACTTGTCTGAATTGGGAATAGAACCCATCCCTGTCTAGTTATTTGTATTATAATGTTACATAGTTATTGCACATGCTATGGAGCTTACAGGGCTGGGTCTGTGCAAAGGTACTTCTAAGGGCAATGACATCAGCAGGACTGGTAAAGTAGGGCACTGGGAAGTGTTGTGGGTGGGGAAGTCCTTAGAATACATCATTCTATAAACATGCACACTTACGCACACAAATACACACATATTTACCAGAAATGGGAATGGAACCTCTGCCTATCTAATTATTTGTACTACACTGTTACATAGTTATCGCACGCACCATGGAGCTTATAGGGTGGGGCTGTGCAAAGGTACTTCTAAGGGGAATGACATCAGCAGGACTGCTAAAGTCAGGCATGGGAAGTGTTGTGGGTGGGGACGTCCTCAAAATATGTCATCCTATAAGCATACACACTTACACACACACACACACACACACACACACACACACACACACACACACACACACACACACACACACACACATAAACACTTACCAGAACTGGGAATGGAACCCCTGCCTATCTAGTTATTTGCACTATATTGTTACATAGTTATTGCATGTGCCATGGAGCTTATAGCCTATATATAAGGTTGTAAGTGGAATGACATCAGTAGGACTGGTAAAGTAGGGCACTGGGGAGTGTACTGTGTGAGAATGACCTAAGACTGTTTCATCTACACACACACACACACACACACACACACACACACACACACACACACACACACACACACACACACACACACACACACACACACAGACACACTTACATTTCCCAGGACTGAGATTAGAACCCCTACCTATCTAGTTATTTGTACTATAGTGTTACACAGTTATGGCATGTACTATAGAGCCTAACGGGCTGACAGGTGTCCAATTGTACTCCTAATGTGAATGACAGCAGCAGATCTTCTGAAGTAGGGCAATGGGAAGTGTACTGAGTGAGAACAACCTCCTAATACTTAGACCTACAGACACACACGCACAGAGGCAGGTGGTGTGATATTATAACTCCCCCTCAATACAATTACACAATGGAACTCGACTTCATGCTGGCACATGCAACTCATTACGACCGGTATGCCACTGTCTACAGCAGGACATCACTCTATGCCATTCAGGGTATCCATGTGTATGACTCACTCTGTTTGTGTCCCCCTGTGCTTCTCTATCACTGTATTTCTCTTCCCCACGTCTATGTGTGTTTATGCTTGACATATTATCTGTTTCCCATATATATATATATATATATATATATATATATATATATATATATATATATATATGTCTGTGTGTCACATTCAACAGATGCAGATATATCACATATGGGCCACCTACAGCTAGCTCAGGGTTATCCTGTCTGATGGGTGTATGTAGGGACAGTTAAGGTGTACATAGCTGTCTGTATACAAAGACATATATGCACAATACAGTTATATAGTATGATGTGGATTCCCACATGGCCTGTGATTCTCTAAGTGTAGGAGCATGCCCAGTGTGACCTTCTATAGTGAGAGTGGGACTCCATTCCAGAGATAGGTGTACTCCAGTCTGGGGTTTTGTGTGCTATGGCCATACTTCTTAAAAGTAAACAGGACTTTCCTAGCGGTACTGGATTCATTTTAGCAGACCTTTTCTGAAATATCTGAAGTCTGACACTGCAATGTATTGTGTCATTACCTAGTGACAGCCATCCTCAGATGATCACAGTGCTTTACCAGAGGAAAACAAGATGTATGATGCACAGACCAATATTATGAGCCCGACTAAACACATTCTGTAATAAAACTGCCAGTTGAGAGGTGTGGCTACAGCTGGTTGACTGATGAAGCTATGTAAACAGTCCAGCAACTTGGTGATATACTGGCTGGGGATCTCCTGCTTGTGTGGTATTCATCTTACCTGAAAATCCATATCCTCGTGTGGCCATACCTCTCTCATTTTTGGCAGATTGTCCAGGTGTTTGTCTAGCAGTTTCATCCAGTCTACATAAACTTGTGTTTTTATGGCAAGTTAGTTTCATATAATTGGAGACGGACTTTAAAAAATAATGACAGACATTACTGTTTCAGACTTCATAACCTTTCACAATTCCTGCTTATGCAAAACCCTTATAGGGTCATAGGTAGGTACTAGGCTATTGGCCATAGCGACTATGTAAGCCTAGCCAAAAAAGTACCCTGGCTTTTGCTACCCAAGAAAATTATTTTCCTGTGCCCCTGTCAAGCAGAGCCACAGAGGTGATCCCTGGGATGAATTTCCTATTTCCCATCCAATCATCAAGATTTTTCTTGAAGAGTGCGAATGAGGAGTTTTGTGTGATATAGATAGGTAGTTTGTTCCAGAGTATGGGAAGTCTCTGGGATAGGAATCTAGCCCTCCAGCATGTTCTGTTTCTTGTAGTGACAAGGTTTGGGTCCCTAGAGCATGTAGCTCGGAGGGATTGGAATTTCTTTAAGTGGAGCATGTCCAACAACTCTGGATTTGACTTAGCTTTGTATGTTAGGCAGAGATCACCTCTGAGTAGGTGACATGAGATGGAATAAAGCTGGGATTTTTGAGACTGTCTGTGTAGGGCATCTGTTTGAGGCCAGTAATCCTTTTTGTGAGGTATTTCTGCAGCCTTTCCAGTTGTTGTAGATATCCTGTGAGGTACATACCAAAAGGGGCATTGTACTCTATAATGGGTCTAATGAATGACAAGTAGATGGGAACAATTACCTCTTTTTTTTGGATGAGAAACATTTTGTGATGAGGTGTGTCACATAGAAGGATTTCCTGACTACTGTAGTGATGTGATTATCAAAGGAGAGACTAATGTCCACCTGTGTCCCAAGGTTGCTTATCAAACTTCTGGTGTTAAGTAGACTACCACCTATGTGGTAGCTCATGGGTACAGAGTTTTTACCAAAGGGGAAGACAATGCACTTTTTGGCATTGAGCTTGAGGCCATGGCTTTGACACCAGGCATCTGTCTCCATGAGGCCCTTTTGTAGGATGTCCACATCATTAGTAGTTTTGATTATGGCACTTAGTTTGCAGTCATCTGTGAACTTCATTAGCCAAAGACCTTCTGTGTTAGCCTGCACTTCAGAAAAGTAGATACCAAACAGGAGAGGACCCAGGACTGAACCCTGTGGAATTCCACTTGTCAATGGTCTGAAGTTGGATTTGGAGTCTGCTACTTTCAAAGTGTGGGTTCTGTCAGTGAGCCAGTTGGCAACCCATCTTGTGGCATAGGGATTTTTACCTAGTTTAGTGAGTTTATCTATAAATTCAGAGTGGGGGATGGTGTCAAAAGCCTTGGTGAGATATAGATAGGTTGTGTGAACCGCCTTACCCTCGTCTATGGCTTTGGTGACTGCTTCAAAGAAGTCTGTCAGGTTTAGGAGACATGATCTTCCTTTTACAAACCCGAACTGGGGTGGGGTCCAGAGTTTGGAGATTACCAATGTCTTTGTGTTTAAGATCCATGATGATACATTCCATGGCCTAGCAGACCAGGTTTGTTAGGCTAATGGAGCAGTAGTTCTTGGGGTCCATGGTGGCTTCCCCTTTTTGGAGTTGGATAACCATTACAGTGCACCATTCAGTGGGCACAAAGCCTGATGTGAGGCTATGATTGAACATGGTGCTTAGGTGGGGTGCCAGTTCATTCTGCAGTTCATGTAGAACACACCCTGGGATATTGTCAGATCCCATGGATGTTGTGTTCTTGGCTTTAGAGAGTGTGTTTTTTACCTCTGCAGCCATGATTACAGGAACTTTGCATTCTTCTGGTATAGAGATGGGCCCTTTAGAGGGCGAGAGGGGGATAAATTTAGCACTGAACCTATCTGCCAGGATGTTGGCAATATCAGTTGGTTCTGTATATTTAGTGCCATTGTACTGTAACTCAGAGCAGATCTGAGTGTTGCCATTGAGATTCTTGACATAGCTATAGAAAGCGTTGTGGTTGTCTTTAGAATCAGTGGCATTTTTTTTTCGTAACTAGCTTTGGAGGATTTTATGAGGGATCTCAGCTTCTTACTGAGGCTGACCAGGAAGTTCCTCCAATCATGGAATTTTACTCTTTTTTGCAACAGTTTCTTTCTTCTGTTGCAGAGTTTGTTTATAGCAGGGGACCACCAGATTGGCTTCCTTTTTTTGGAGGATAGCATCTTGGTTCTGTTAGGGATAGCACGATCATGTAAGTGCTTATAAAGTGCATTTGTGTAGGATTCAGTAGTCGTACCTCTATTGTCCGTCTGCATGGGTGTCATGAAGTTTGCCACTTCTGTCTTAAGAAGCATGAAGTTGGCTTTGGAGACATTTTTTAATGTGGTTTCCCTAATGGGGGTGGGGGCAGGATGTCAATGTCTAGGGTGATTAGCTTGTGGTTGGATCTGACAACGAGGAATTGACCTCTAGTGTGGAACACCGGTTGCCCATGTTGGTAATGACCAAGTCTAGGATACTGCTGCCCCTGGTGGGGGTGTGGATAAGTTGATCCAAGGCATTGGAATGTATGAATTCCAGAAAACGTTAAGCAAAAGAGTTGGTACCTGAGTAGTTTTCCCAGTTAATGGTAGGGTAGTTGAAATCGCAAATTATTAAGGTGTTGGGTTATACCCTAATATTTTCCAGTGTATCAAGAAATGAAGAGTTCGAATCCTAGGGCATTGTGGAGGATCTGTAGCAAGTTACAATTTGGATTGTAGTCCTGCCCAGAGTTAGTTGCACTTGGATAATCTCGGATGCATTATGCTGAGCAACTAACCTGGAGGTGTGGATATCCTTAATGAATATAGACATGCCTCTACCTTTAGTGTTTCGGTCCAGGTTAGGTGGCTGAAAGGTGTGGTATGAATTATAGCCTGGTAATGCAGGGCTGCTCTCTGGAGCCTTGAACCAGGTCTCTGTCACTGCACAGATGTCAATGTTCTCCATTTTAAGGAGTGCCTTGAGTGAATGCATTTTGAGGTTTAGACTTCTAGCATTGAGTAGCATTACCCTCAGATTTTGCTTGCTTGTACCTGTTAAGGTGGTGAACTTGTCATTTGAACCTTGGCTAAAAAAGGCACTATAGGGGTGGCAAGAGCCTTAGCCAGTATCCGGAATCCCAAGGAAGATAATTGCAGGCCTTCTCTGGCAAAGCATTGTGGTCTGTCGATCATGTCATCCCAGGCAGACAGATACTGGATCCCCTTAAAATGACACCAGAAGCTTAGCCAATTGTTGAAGTCAATTGTTTTGTCCTTGTACTGTGGTATCATTCTGGGTGATGGCAGGATGCTACTCAGGGCTAGGGTCATACCTGCCTGGGCTACAAGATCAGAGAGCTCCTCCATGTCTCTTTTCATGTAGTCCAGGGAGGTATGTCTTAGGTCATTCATATCAACATGGACAATGACAGAGTCATATTTGTACTTGTTGTGGAGTGACCTGAGTGCTTGCATTATGTGGTGGATCCTGGCACCCTTCAGGCAGCTGACAGTAACTTTATCCTTGTTTAGCCTGTTGAGTGGAACATCAGTGTGCCTGACTATAGAGTCACCGATGACTAGAGTGTTGGGTACGTTGTTATGCCTTATGGGCTGTGGTTGAGTGGCACACTGAATTTGTGGGCTATGTGTCATTTGGCTTGTGTTGGGGGGGTGGGGGTTGCTTGTGTTTCTGCTTTGGAGGTCTCTGTTGCTTGAGCAGATTTTTATTGAGAGCCTCCGTGAATGTAGGTTTGTGTTTTGTGTTTCTATGTGTGCGTTTTGGTGGTGTAGGTTTTGAGGGACTATGTGATGAGTGTGGTGTTGTGCAAGTGTTTACCTTTTCCTCTTCCCTGTCTAGTCCAGTCTTGGGTGAAGAGAGCTTTGATTCCAGTTTGGCTATATAAGTTCATCTCTCACAGGTTGTAGTTTTGGGTGGTAGGAGGAGAGGGTTGTCTGTGTACATGAGGCAATTGCTGCATTGCCCCAAGATGCCCAGATTCATCAGGTAGACAAGAGAAAACACAATGAGCTGACCCTTAGACATGCCTGGATAGGTGCTTATTTATTAAGTACTAAAAACTGTTTTCCTCTTGACAAGAGAGTAAAGTTGAGTGCTGTAGTAATTTGTAGCTTATTTAGTGCTTACAATGAGTTCTGAACAAGTGCTGAGCTCAAAGAAACAGATTTTAGTGCTTAAAAAAAAACAAACTGGCTAGTTCTAAGGGAAAAATTGAAGAGCAGACTTTATGGTGTCAGGAATAGTTTAACCCTAGCTAAGCGGCGATGCATAAAGTGTATTTTTTTTAATATAACAGTAGCAAATGCGCAAACTGATTTAAACAAATTAACCAATTAACAAATAACAATCTAAAAACTGAGCCCCGTTCCAGCAGTCTTCTAACAGACAAGTTCTAACTGCACACTCCTACAACTAGGGTGCGGGGGAACCTTCTCCAAAAAAAGATGGTCTGGATTAGTGCTCAAATTATACAAACAAAGCTACATTCAGCAGGTCTGAATTTAGTCTATGCTCCAGCAACAAGGTGTACTAATTTCAGAAAAAAACAGTTCAAATAAGCAGGCACAATAAGCCTTTAACCAGATACTCCCAGCTCAGAAGGGCCAAATCTACCCTCTCTTCCCGCAAGAGTGCAGACCACATCTTCTTAATTTAAAATAACTGGCCCAAAGCCCAAGTGCTTAAACCAGAACTAATACACTTGTAGAATAACAGACACTAAGCCTTCAATCAGCAGCTCCCAACTTAGAAGGCTACCTGTCCTGCCACAACAGTGCAGACCACAAATCTTCTTAATGTAAAACAACTGGTCTGAAATCCAAGTGCTTCAACCAAAGGCTTAGAATAACAGTTACAATTTAATCAGGCTACTAACAAGCAGTAATAAATGCAGCAGAATAAATGTAATTAAGTACTTTAAAGAACAAGCAGCAAAACAAAATAAAGTAATAAAGTAGGAAGAAACACAAATACAGTAAAAGCAGATGAATAAAGTGCATTTTTTATATATAACAATAGAAAACGAGCAAACTGATTTAAACAAATTACCCAATTAACCATAAAAAAGCTTAAAACTGAGCCCTGTCCCCGCATTCTTTAATTAGACAAGTTCTAACTGCACCCTCCTGCCACTAGGGTGCAGGGGAACCTTCTCCAAAAGAGATGGCCTGGATTAGTGCTCAAGTTATACAAACAAAATTAGATTCAGGATGCCTGAATCTAGTATATGCTACAGCAACCAAGGCACACTAATTTCAGAAAGAAACAGTTCAAATAAGCAGGCACAATAAGCCTTTAACCAGGAATTCCCAGCTCAGAAGGGCAGAATCTAGCCTCTCCTCCCACAAGTGTGCAGACCACAAACACTCTTAATGAAAAATAACTGGCCTGAAGCCCAAGTGCTTTAACCAGAACTGCTGCACTTTTAAAATAACAGACACTGAGCCTTCAATAAGCAATTTTCAACTTAGAAGGATGTAAGCTACCTGTCTTGCCACAACAGTGCAGACCACAAACCTTCTTAATGTAAAACAACTGGTCTGGAGCCCAAGTGCTTAAACCAAAAGGCTTAGAGTAACAGTTACAATTTAATCAGGCTACTACCAAGCAGTAATAAATGGAGCAGAATAAATACAATTGACTACTTTTAAGAAGAGGCTAAAGCAAAATAAAGTGTAATTTTTTTTTTTAGTAAAGTGCAAGGAGAGAGGAAGAAGGAGCAGACAACAAATTCAAGGTTAAGAACCTAAGTGGGTTGGCCTTCTCAAATGTTCTCTCTGTATTAAGAAGAGTGAACACCAGACTGGGAGAGGTGACCCAGATCAAATTTACAGTAGGAGTGGGCAACTGCAAAGCCACCAACTATAGCACCACCACAAGAATAGGGTGGGGGAGGGGGAACAGTTTCAGGGTAGATGAGAAACAGAAAACAACGCAGTTTCAGGTCAGATGCGGAAAAGAAAACAATGCCAGAAATTATATAAAATAATTCAGTCAGGTAAGATTAAGACAATGCAGAACTCTGAAAGGTTAAAATGCCAAGAAATATACTTATCAATCATCAATATATTTCCAGATTGTTTGAGAATCACACTGCAGACAGAACACCAGGAGTTTCCAACAGTGTATGCAGGAATTTACAAACAGAAACAATTTTTAAATCAGCAAGCCTTGAAGTAATCAGATACCTCAAAAGCTATTAAACCAGTTTTATAAACTTCACCACAGGAATCGGGGGAAGCAGTTTCAGGACAGATGAGAAACAGAAAACAATGCAGTTTCAGGACAGATGTGAAACAGAAAACAATGCCAGAAAATATATAAAATAATTCAGTCAGGCAAAATTAAGACAATGTAGAACTCTGAAAGGTTAAAATGCCAATAAATATACTTATCAATCAGCGATATATTTTCCTACCACCTTTCTCAGTATGTAAGGGTAATATTTACAACACGTGCCTATCATTGTGCCTTTGTCCCACTTTTATTTATGACCTTGTCCAGATGTCTTGCTGTCAGAGGTTGGGAGGTATGGTTGTAGGTACAGAGTGCATTCTACTGTGCAGAAATGCACAGTAATACTAGGTGATTTTAATACTGACTGGAAAAAAGTCAATACAGATAACCCCACCTCTCACATTAACCTGCATGGCTTTAATCAAACTATCACCTCCACGACCAGAATTAACAAACCAAACAAAAAAGAGACTACCTTAGACTGGATACTTATAAATAGACAGGAGCAAGCTTATAAGGTAGGCACTCTCCCAGATGATTTAAGTGATCATATGTTGACCTACATCTTAAGACAAAAACATGACCTGCCTAAATCCCCCACTTTTAGGATTGCACGGTCCAATAAACACTTTAGCCCAGAATCATTCCAAAATGAACTTAGTGCCTGTAACTGGTACCCTTTAAAAACTCTACCACTTGAAGAGGCTATAAAATATCTAAACTCTACTTTTTTATCCATCCTTGATAAACATGCACCTAAACGGTCGATCCAAATGAAATCCAAACCATCCTCCTGGCTTTCCAAAGAAACCAGGCAAAAAATTCTACTAAGGAACAAATCTTGGGCTAAATGGAGGGCTAACAAAACTATCTCTGATCAACAAAACTTTAGGCAACTAAGAAATAATACAAAAAAGGCAATACTTACAGATAAAAAGAACTATTACTGTAAACTACAACAAACCCATCAAAACAATCCCCAAAAAGTTTGGTCTAGTATAAACAAACCCCTGTCCCCTGGACACTCTCATACACCTACCCCTCTTGAGGCAGATCCTAATACCCCCCTACAAACAGCCAATACATTTAATACTTTCTTCACAGAGACCATACAAACACTAGCCAGTCAGCTAATCCCAGACAACTCAAGCCTTCACACCACAACATTACCTCCACTACTAACATTTAAACTGCAATCTATCTCTACTACTCTCATCTGTAAACTCATCCAGAAACTTAAGCCCTGCACACCTTCTGCTGACCAAATACCATCAGAATACTTGCAAAAAGCAGCTAAGGTAATTGCATACCCTGTATCCATCCTCATTAACAGAACCTTTACAGAAGGAACCATTCCAGACATTTGTAAAATCTCTCATATTATTCCCCTACATAAAGGTGGCAATTCAAATGATTACTCTAACTACAGGCCAATAGCACTATTATCTCCTTTAGCCAAAATAATGGAAGAATGCATGCACCAACAACTACTACATCATTTATCTCAACACAACATTCTAGCTAACTGTCAACATGGTGTTAGGCCATCACACAGTACCACAACTGCCCTACTATCTTTTATAGATACCATTAATAGAAACCGCAATAACAATAACCTCTCATCTGCTCTCTTTATTGACCTCTCAAAAGCTTTTGACATGGTCAACCATGCCCTTCTCATCAACATTCTAAAGTCCCTCTCCTTTGACTGTCAGACTATTAAATGGTTTAGGTCTTATCTGAGCAATAGGCAACAAGCAGTTCTCTGGCAAAACAACATATCATCCCTTCAGCCAGTTACCCTCGGAGTCCCTCAAGGCTCTATTCTAGGACCACTTCTCTTTTCACTATTTATCAATGAACTCCACACAGCAATCCCCCAAGCCACCTGCATACAATACGCAGATGATTCTACGCTAGTATGCACAGCAAACTTCCCTTCAAAACTACATTCTCTAACCCAGAAAGTATTTAACATAGTAGAAACATGGTTTACAGATAGATGCCTCCTTCTCAATGCTAAAAAACTAAGCTCCTTCTCTTTACACCCACAAACAAATCCGCACACATAAACTTCTCTGTTTTTTCCAATAATGGTACTATTATACTCCCTGACACAACCACTAAACTGCTAGGAATAACTATTGACAATAACCTGACTTTTGATAGCCACATAAATAATACTATTAAAACTGTCAACAGAAAAATAGGCTCCTTATATAAGATCAAACCTTTCCTAACTCCTATAGCCAGAACCACAATTGTTCACTCACACTTAATCTCTACACTTCTGTACGCTTCACCCATATATACTAACCTAAAGAAAAATAATCTTACCAAGCTAGCAAATTCCTATAATTCCATTGCCAGATTTGCCACTGGCAACACCTTTAGAACTCACCACTGTCTGAATCTAAGGCAACTAGGCTGGCTTGAACTTCAAAACCAACTGATACTACCCCAACTCATCATTGCCCACAAGATTTTCTACCAACCCAACAGCACTCCAATTCTTTGCAATCTCATCCAGCCTTACAAAAATCTGAATTCCCTGTGCTCCTCTAAGAAACTGCTTGCTTGCATAGGCAAGTCTAATAACCTGGCTGGAGACTCTCTTTTTTGTAACACAGTGGGAAAAAACTGGAACCTACTGCCCAATGAACTAACATTACTTTCTTCCTTGCCTCTCTTTAAACATAACCTCAAAAAAAACACCTCAAAACACACTGGTTATGCCCCTGTAGCAAGCCTGACTAACCATTTCCCTTTACTAAGTATAGCTCCCTAAATTGCGAATTCCTACTATTCTCGCTTAAATTACTAACACTCCTAATGCATTTGTTACATACTAATTCCTTGTAAGATAGACTAACTGATACTCCCAAATTTATATGCCAACAAACTCTCTCTAGTAGATTAATTACACTTAATTAACTAACTTCTTTCTCTATCTTATTAATACTGGTTTACAGCATACTTTCTATCTCTAAGCACAAATCCTTGTTGTATTTTATTAAAATCATTTCTGTTAACTTCTACTTTTAATTCTTTAAATTTTAATTTTTAATTTTTAATGTTGTAATTCTATAATTGCCGGAGCTTTTCTCCCCGGGCCTCTACTGAAAAATGGAAATATATCCAGTTAGACTAGCCCGGTTAACAAATGTAAAATAAATAAATAAATAAATTATATGAGTAGTATAGTCCACATAGCACTGTGACTTCCAGGTATGTCAGTGGCAGGGCAGTACATAGCAATGTGGTGAACCACTGACAGACAATTGTTTATAGGTTGATAGGTTGCTATGATGTTAGTAGGATATTGGCCCTGCAACACTTATACTCCATGCAGATGAGAGTGTAGCCCATGTTACAACATGTCAGTACACAGTACCCCTGTTCAGCAGGGACACAGGTGAGATTACAGGACTGTATTTTGTGTTTCCCTTGCAGTTACACAGGGTGCACATCACTAGGGGTATTAAGGCACTTGGCTTGCTGTTGACAGGGAGTGTATTCCACAGATGGGGGGAGTGTGTGGTACTCATATCTGTGACACCAACCAAGCCATACTGATATCATAGCCTAGGTTGATGCTATGCCTGCAGGTTGATGGAGTGGACCTTTAGTTCCAGATGTGCAACAGTCCCATCAAGGCAGGGTCTGGATTGCTTTGTATGCCAGACAGGGGTCACCTCAGCAGAGTGTTATGGAATGGGGTAGAGGGACAGTGCTGTTAGCCTATCTGTGTAGGGTAGGTGTTTGGGGTTTGTGATAAGGCCTTAGTGTTTGCAAGACCCAGGTGTGTGGAGTGTACTTCGTCTGTGGTGTGTAGATTTGTGGAGTTCTCATGTGATTTTGCCTCTGAGATGTTCACTGTTTGGGTTTTGTTTTGTTGTGGACCTCTACTTATATAGGTGTGTGTTGTCTATTTTCAGGTGATGTTTACTGACCCCTTACACTGCATGGCACCTATGCTTGTTATTGCACAATCTGTTGTGATATGCACATTCTCCATTTCTTTTTTTCCTCAAATTTTTTTTTTTATTTTTCAAATACATTTGAAAGAGTTCCATAATTTTCCATTTCTCTAGCCAGTGGTGAACCTTCCCCTTATGTGTGTCTTTTTGTCCTTCTGTAATCCGCTAACACCTCTGAGTGTACCCATTTACTAGGTTGTCCACCAATGCACCAATCCATTTGCTGTTGTCCTTAGTTTGTGTTGCTATATGTTATTATGAGGCTACATGTGGGACTAGCTGTCATACCATCACAGACTGACATCTGCACAGGCCCAAATATGACAGTCAGGCTACAGCCCATACATGGGGACAGAGTGTTAGTAATCTTCTTCCACACATAGACAGTTGGAAGACTGGTTTGATAAACTGCTTGCTTGCTCTTATGGGTTTGATGTCTGCTTCCACTGTCTGCCATTGCTGTTTTAACATGACCCTTTCTTGTTTTGCAAATAGTTGACAGGCAAATGCAATGTTAGGACAAGCAGAACAAATATCCAAGGCATACTTGTGCTCCTTCTGTGACAACCTGTGTCATTCCAAGGATATGGCATTTGGCCAGTGACATGTTGTCAGTGCTGACACAGAAAGATGGCAGCCTTTTATCACTGGCAGTACACTGACCTTCAGGTACCTGCTGTCTTACTAGGCATCATACCTCTCAACTTCTGAGAGCCAGACATCTGGACAAAGCCATAACTCATTGAGGGACAGAGGCCTAAATATGTGGACCTTTTTAGGTACTGGCCTTACAAACCTAGAAAGGTGATTTAATAACAGGTTTTGCATTAGCATGCATGTTTCTATAGGGTATGAAGTCTGACTATACAATATGTCATTATTTTCAGACCTTAGTCTTACATGATTTGCCAATGAATTGCCAGACAGCCACTATTTCATGTTATACAGACCACAATTATGATGTGAATCTATGGACATTCTGCAATAGGTCTGTACAGTTGAGAGGTATGGTAGGCACTGTGTAGGTTACTCCAAGCTGTGCACTGTCTGTATGTGTGGCCCCCTGTCCATGACCTGTACAGCTTTCCTGCATTAACAGCTATTGACATCTGGACAGTGTATACAACTCCTACCGTAGGTGTAGCAGACATGCAGAATTCTTGGCACTGCAATTCTTGGAACATGGCCCTGTCAAAGATAGTACTGTACCTAGGCCACTACAACACAACAGCTGGGAGTAAGTGCTGGTCACATCCTGACAGTATTAACCACACATATACATAGCTTATTGACCCCTGCATATTGTGAACATGCAGCAAGTTATCATGTTAATTAGAACACCTCTGGCAATGTGTGCTCTGCTTCTATTTCTCTGCAAACATACATGTTACTGCATTTCTATGGGAATATGGGGGGGGGGCACACCTGGCAACTGTACACATTTGCACAGGCTGTGCTGATATTTGCTTTACATTTTGGTTACATTTAGCATAGTATTGTGCCCTGTCTTGGAGGCTAGAGGCATATCACTAAGGACCACAGGTCAGATTGTAATGTCATAATTTGAGTTTCAGACTTATTACCCTTCAAAGCCTTACTGCAACTGCAGGACCTGCTGTGGTATCACTGTGTAAGTCTGTATGGGGGGTATTTAATCAATGTCACCATTTTTGGGCCTTTGCCAGACATTTCTTTATGGTTTTCTGCAGATGACTTGCTGAGTGGGGCTGAGAGATGAGTATGGGACCCCCACACTGACATCCATGCCTGTGACCCATGACACCTCAGTTAGTTGACCCCCAAGTATACTGCACTGGGATTCATCACCTTGGGTACTACTGCATATTGTGGAGAAGCCGGTGTTTAGGAAACATTTCCTGGTGTCCCACATAGCTGTCAGTTGTCTGCTGCTATCCCAGTAGGCCACCCCATTCACTTGCATGCATTCAGCAATTCTATAGATATGCTACCAGAACATACTAACCCATTCATTTTTTTGCTAAGAAGACTCTTACCTTGTGCCTGCAGCAGTTGTGAGGAGGGTGCTTGAGGGCTGCCTATGTCAGATGAATGCAGTACACTGCCTATACATGGTAAGTTACAGGTAGTGTGATGTGTGTGTCATCCATTTTACTGTGTGTGAAAATTGGAGAGAGGTGGCATTCCTTGGGTCCCTATAGTGTCAGTGTGTGTGCTATGCATTACCTCTATGCCAAGGCCAGGTTATACTGGCCATGCCTCCATCTGTCTACAGGAGCTAATTCAGGGGGTTTCTCCTCCAAGTCCCTCTGTGCCTGTGGAGAACTTGTCAATGGTGGGGGGCTGTGTGGCCCTTCCCCATGCTGTTCCTGCTACAGATATTTCTGCAGGATCATATTGTGTAGCATGGCACATACTATGAACATGTGTGCACATGTGGCTGGAGAGTACTGCAAGGCTCCACCAGATATGTCAAGGCAGCAGAACCGTGAGTTGAGCATCGCAAATACATGCTCTATAATGATCCTGGTTTGTGTGTGCCTCATTATGGCATTCTTGAGTGTGTGTGTGTGCATTTCTGATGGATGTCATCATCCACAGCTCCAGTGCATAGCCAGCATCCCCCACCAGATGACTATATGGGATGTCCCCCCTGGCAAATCCCTGATACAGCTGTTAGGAATGCCAGATGTGGGAGTCATGATAGCTTCCAGGGCTGCCAGCATACACATTAATGATAATGACGTGGCCATTGCACATGACCTGGCAGTTGATGGAGTGAAAGCCCTTGCGATTTGGGTAGACCCTACCCTATTTATCAGGTGGTGCTTTGATGTGGATGTGCATGCAGTCTATGGAACCCAGTACCTCCGGCTAGTCTGCTACATGGTGGAAGAGGCACATATTGCTGGTACTCACCTCATGGGTGCTGGGGAAGTAAATGTGCTCACCAGCATGTGGTAGCATGGCATCCAGAAACTGGTGGAGTACCCTGGATGCAGATGCCTGTGAGACCCCCATGATGTCCCCAGCAAGTCTTTGGAAATTACCAGTAGCTAGTGTACTTAAGGCTACACATACCTTGGTATTCACTGGGGTGAGTTCCCCTCTGTTGGCCCTGGGTCTGAGATGAGGCTGGCACAGCTCAATGAGTTGCTGACGTATGCCCCTGTCCACCCTGTAGTGCTCTACTATCTCTAAATCATGTAGTCCCTGGTAGGTTACCCTGGGTCTGAAAACTCTTCTGCTCCTCCTCAGTCTGGGGTGGCTGCCAGCATTATCCTCCTCAATCCCCAGAGCCTCTTGCACATACTTTAAAGTACTAGTCTCCCATTAGGACACAAGTGCTCATCAGCAGTTGAATTCTGCTCACTGGTTCTATCCCTCTCTGTCTGCTAGATCCCTGAAAGGCTTGAATGCTAGGACACCTTCCCTGCTGAAACTTTCCTGCACTGTCCCTCGACTCTGAAAAGATCTGCCAAGGTTAATATTACCTTTTCCTGTCTGTATGTAGTATATTGTTTAGCCATACCGGGTCTACAGCACTACCAGAAATCCCTCAAAGCCCCACAATCAATCCTAAAATACTAAACTGGGTTATTCCTATATCCATCGCAGAAGAAAGCTTAAATGCAAAAGGCTGAAAAGTGATTACCAAGGGTAAAAAGTATTAAAAAAAATCAATGTGCTGATGATTTTTTTCACTGCTTGCCTCTCTGGTTTGGCTGGTTTCTTTGCATTGCACCTGGTTCACACCCTTTTTGCTATCCCCACCCCCAATACTAAGTCTATATTAGATTCCTGCAGTTTATGGAGCCATCTTTAAATTGTTAGTCTCTTATCAGGACACAAGTGCTCATCAGCAGATGAATTCTGCTCACTGGTAAGCCATTAAACCTCCGGAATTTCATAGTGTTGTTTTTCAGCAACAGTGTCTTACTGGCATTACCACTGCAGCTATGTTGTCTCTTAGCAACCATGCTGTACTAAAATTGCTGTTATATGTAATTTATATCTAATTAACTTGGTGTTAGAAACAGGGTTTGCTGATTTAGCTAAGCTAGACAAGTGATACTCTACACTATTTTATGCCTGTTTAAACCACAAATATATCTGTATGCAATTTGAAATAAGTGTACAGTAAAAATAATGGTTAGAGATTGTGGGATATCTGATATTTAAACTAAATTGCCAGTACTACACTCTCTACTTTGCCTTTTAAGTTTAAAATATCTGGTCACATTTTATCTAGTCTAGGACAGAAAAATAAGCTAGTGACTTTGAAATGACTGATTTTTTTTTTAAACCAAAGTGACACTATTTCATACTGTTTAGACTGTTTTACTTAAATACATGGTTGCATTTAATAATACTACCATTGTACTTTGACATGTGTTAACTACTGGGCTGTTTTGATTGTGTTATGGAAATTTTCTATGACTATTGCTGCTCTGCTGTATAGAAAATAAATGTTCTTAACAGTGCTATATTCTACAGTGCTATATTCTACTGGCTGAAGGACCCTCTATGTAGCACATATACTAACTTATGTATCTATCATCAGGTTCTATCTCCCTTTGCTAGATCCCTGAAAGGCTTTGACACTAGGATACCTCCCCTGCTGAATCCTAACTGGAAACTTTCCTGCACTGTCCCTCGACTCTGAAAAGATCTGCCATGGTTAATATTACCTTATCCTGTCTGTATGTACTATATTGTTTAGCCATACCGGGTCTACAGCACTACCAGTAATCCTTCAAAGAACCACAATCAACCCTAAAATACTAAACTTGGGTTACTCCTATATCCATCTCTAAGGATTTCCTAGTGAACATATTTAAGTTCCTAAGCAGCCCTAAAACTACAAAAATAGCAGAAAATTGGCAGAAGAAAGCTTAATGTGTGAAGGGGCTGCAAAAAGTGATTACTAACAGTATACTACGTAAAAATTGTATACTGTAGGCAAAAACAAGGGTAAGAAAGTATTAAAAAAAAAAGTCTCATTGTACTTGTGTGTTTATACAGGTCCTACAGATCTTGAGGTCAGGTTAAGCCCCGCTGTGCTCACCCTCTCTGCTCTCGGGCTCGCTCAGTGCCCTGCCCCAAAATCCTGCTCGCCTCTACTAGTCCTAAATCTATAGCTCTAAAACCACTCCCCCTCTTTTTACAACAAATCAACAACTCTCAGGGCATTATCAGGACCCACCCTACCTATCTATCTATTCTAATTGTCCTGCTACTCAAGTTGAGCAAAAATCAAAGCTAATATCTAGACAATGCCTCATTAGCTATGAAACCTTTCAAACTAATGCCAATTTACTGCCTACTACCCTTGATGATAATTCCATATCTTCTCACCACCTACAAAAATCTCTCCTACCTAGGCTACCACTACTCAAGAAGCCAAACAATCACTCCAATAATTCAAATTAAATTAGACCACTTAATAATCCCCCTTACGACTAATTCCTTGGATACAAAATGCAACCAACCCATTACATCCAGATATATCAACCCCAAAACCAAGAATTACGTTAAGTCTAATATTTAAATTCCTGAAGCTCACAATTAGACTACATGGCAACCTCACAAGAGATGGGGACATTCATCCAAACCCTGGTTCAACCTCACTAGTCGATCCTAGCCCCAATTCTACTATTCCTACTAACTTACGAACTTTAAATAGACCTTTGAACTCATTCCTGGTCAGTCACCAAAATATTAGAAGCTTAAATAATAAGGTCTACCACCTGCATGCACTCCGAAATACACATTCCCTGGATATACTTTCTCTTACCGAAACCTGACTAAAACCATCAACAGCAGATAATGAGGTCTTACCCCCAGGTTATAACATACTAAGGTTAGACTGTACCACTAGGAAGGGAGGAGGGGGTAGCTGTACTATACAAAACTACTCTAGATTTGACCTCTTATTCCACACAGCCACCCCATGTTGATAATGCTGGAAGTCTCATTACCAAGCTTCAAATTAATAAAAAACAAAAGTATTAACATATCCTGTGTCTACATTCCCCTAGGTAGTAACTACTCTCAAAACCATTGTTCTAGGAGACTTCAACATCGACTGGAATATTTGTTCCTCAGAATCTCTAACCATCCATGTAAATCTATACAGATTTACTCAGCATATTCTCCCCTACTAGGATCAGTAAACCTAACAACAAAGATAGTATCCTAGATTGGATACTCATTAATAGCCATCCCCACATGTATAGGGCCGGTACCCGACCTGAAGACATAAGTGACCATTTTCTTACCTATATAATCAGGCATAAGACTGACATCCCCCACCAACCAACTTAACAACAAAAACTTTAACCCCGCTAATTTCCAAAATGAACTCAAAGCATGTAATTGGGCAGTCCTAAAACATCTACCACTTGAAGAAGCTGTATTATATTTCAACACCAAATTCCTAGCCATCCTTGATACCCATGCACCTGCACGTTCTATAAGAACTAAAGCAAAAGTTGCTCCAGGGCTTTCAAAAGAAACCAGACAAATGATCTTCCTTAGAAATAAAGCTTGGACCACTTGGTATACCACAAAATCCCCCTTAGATCAACTTAGATTTAGAGAACTAAGGAACAACACTAAAAAAAAAATCTACCACCATAGATAAAAAAAAACCATTTACAGCAGAAAGATCAAAACAGTCTGCAAAAGGTTTGGGCAGGCATGAATAAACGTATTCACCCAGGGCAATGCACAACTCCTACCCCCTCGGCTACCATCCAAAAACCTTCAGAAGACATTGCCAGTTCCTTTAATAGTTTCTTCACAGAAAATATCCAGTCACTAGCTAACCAACTGTCTCCCAGTTGCCCAAGTCCTAATGCCGCCACACCTAGTTCTCAACTCCCCTTTAAATTTCAATCAGTTTTCACATCACTTATCCATGCCCTAATCAAGAAATTAAAACCTACCACCCTTGCAGCGGATCTCCTCCCAGCTGAGTATTTACAAAAAGCTGCAGATGCCATAGCATACCTGATCTCTATCCTGATCAATAGAACTATATCAGAAGTCACTATCCCCTCCATCTGGAGGACATCCCATGTTATTCCACTCCACAAAGGGTGCAGTTCCACTGAACTGTCAAATTACAGACCTAAAGGTATTATGTCACTCCTGACTAAAATTATGGTGAAGTGCATCCATAAACAACTCCTGAGCCATCTCATTCAACACAATCTCCTGGCTAACTTGCAGCATGGTTTTAGGCCATTCCACAGTACAACCACAGCCCTCCTCTCCTACAGTGTTATTAATCAAAATTGAAACAACAATCAGCTTTCTTCTTCCCTCTTAATTGATCTCTCCAAAGTTTTTGACATGGTCAACCACCAACTACTCATACACACACTTAAAACTATTCTAAGCTATTAAGATCACCATACAAAAATATTACATATGAAAACCTATGGTCTGGCACCAATGTTACCAGCTCCCCAATGCATTAATAAGGCTAACATTCTTACAAAATCAACGAAGGTGACATCAGTGACCAACCAGCTCCTGTAAGGATAAGAATGAAGATTTTCAAGAATGGACCAAACAGGGACCAAAAACATATGGAAATCCTAGAATTCAGTACATCTCCTTATAAGTTCTGTCCCTCTAGTGGAAAGCCGTAGTCTGAAATATTCTCTGGGTTCTCTGACTCGGGATAAGTGGTGCTGGATGGTGGCGGGCCTAGCCAAACTGGCTCAAAATACAGCAGATGGCTGAATCTACTATCAACTTAGACAGTTCTTATGACTACTCACTCATCGGGTACCTCGACAGGGTCAACTGGTATATCCTCTTCAAATATACTGTGGGTTTGCAGGACACTAAAGGAAACTGTAAGATGGAGGATGCTGTTGTGTGTAGTGTATTTAAATAATCATATCTTTTTAGTTAATTTTGCTTTTGCTATTTGTAATAATGGAGCAAGCTGCAGTAGCTTATGAAGTCTGGATAAGTGTTTTCGACTTAACTAACTCTGAAGTTTAAGTGTTGTGTGTGATCATTCATTCTGGTTAATTTATAAGTTTCTACAGACCTTTACATAATTATCTTTGTAGGTAAAAACATGTTGCCAGCTGGATGGAGTAGTTACAGTACATTTACATTCCCTCAGAGCTATCAGTGGCTACTTGCTCAGGTGTAGGTGTGTTACGCACCCAAGATTCTTACCAGCTCAGTGAAGTCCTGGATGGGCCTTTGGGAGGTTTGCTCAGTCAACCATGTATCGATGGAGTGCCTAGCATAATACAGTGTCACCAGACACATTACCACAGCTTAGTTTTAAATTCACTCAATAGAATGAAGTAGTGGTCACCCTATTAGGAGCACTAGGATTCAAGAGAGTCTTAGAGGGGATGGAGCTCAGATAGTCTGCCTGCAGTAAACAAAGCTTAAAATGAAGGAGGCCAACAAAATCAGGAATAAGGAATTTCCACTATACTTGCAGACCACACTCCAAGAGGGAGGGAAGAAGAGAGTATTGTTAATGTTTCACAAATCATTAGCAGTGGAAAATTCTAGGCTCATAGTCACTGGGAGGGG
The DNA here is from genome assembly GCF_019279795.1 of Protopterus annectens. NCBI lineage: Eukaryota > Metazoa > Chordata > Ceratodontiformes > Protopteridae > Protopterus > Protopterus annectens. The sequence continues at coordinate 240,454,772 of NC_056736.1, read as the reverse complement.
GAGATGGCTTATATGGACAAGCTTATGGGGAACCCTGGATTATAGGTCAGATATATACCCCTAATAAGGATGATAAAAACTTTTGAAGACTTCTTCTTAGACCAGCAGCCTTTACTGTAATAGCAGGGAATTTCAACTTGGTTCATGATGAGAATAAAGACAGGCTCTATGGCAGGAAGGAATATCATCAAAAAATGCCAGGAATTCATACACACTTGCATGTCCAGACATGACTGTGTAGATGTATGGAGATTTCACCACTTTGATGATACTACACCATCCTTGTTTCAGGATCTAGGGAAACAAAGAAGTAGGATGGATATAATACTCCTACAAGAATGGCTATTACATTGAACATATACATTCATATACAAGAAATTAATTTGTCAGATCATGTTTTTGTTAGTATGGTTATTTGGGAGGCTAACTCCTCTCAGTGTATTATACAATGGAGATGGGCATGTTATAGTTGGAAAAATAACCTGGATAGGTGTCTTCTCCAGAACATAGTAGAAGAAATACTAGCTAGAAATACATCCATAGACTCTAAGCTTGATAGCACTTGGTGGGAGGGATTCAAGACTGTTATCCAAGGAGAGTTGATGGAGACTGAGGGATCATGCATGAGAGACAGGGAGGACACCCTTAATATTAAACAAAGGGAGCTTAGGGAAGTTCAACAACTACTAACTGATGGAGCCCTTAGCTGGTACTTTTGGGTAAGACAGCTGCTCTTGGAATAACACAAGTAGAAGTTCTGGTAGCTGAAATGTGAAGTTAACCCTTGGATCATTGCATTTTTTTAAACAACAAGCCCTACAGTCTCATATTTACAAACTTCAGTTACCACAAGTTGGCCAAACAGTCAAGGAAGCTAATATTAGGAAGGTTTTTCTTTCCTACTACTCCTCACGATACACAGCAGGTAAAGGGTGTGTAATGGCTTCTCTTTACCCCGGGCCAGAAATCAAGGAACCTCAATCCTCACCACTGATACTGGTGAGAGATGGTTTCTAAAAACAGGAATGAATTTACACAGTATTTTCAAATACAGCTCTCTGCATCAAACACGATTTCCCCCAAGATCACACAGGGAACACCTTCCTCTGGGACTGGACTATCTTCTCTCCAGATCCCAAACCAGACTCACTTTGGAGCACTGTGTCCCAGTTCCAAGTAGGTGACACACCCACACCTGGGTATTTGATTTATGCACACACACACACCTGGGAAAGGCTGGTACACACACACACACACACCTGGGAAAGGCTGGTACACAAACACACACCTGGGAAAGGCTGGTACAGATTTACTAGCTGTACCCCTTCTGCCTAGACTATAAGGTAACCTCAGTGCCACCAGACAGCCACTGTCAGTCTCTTACAAGGGTACCCAATTATACTGAGTAAAATCAATAGTAACAGAAATTGTAGAGCGTAACCAAAGCAGCCAAGCTTTTTTGGCATGGCCAAGGTGTCACTAAAATAAGTACAGGTACTCTCAAGATGTTAAAGGTATTCTCTAAAAGACCAGCCACATTGAAAGGTATAAAGTATTTAATAATAAAATAGAAAACATGAGAATACTAAATATCAAAGTACAATAAACAGAGTTTCAATCACAGGAAAAATAAAATTAACACAGTTGGGCAGATTCAAAGTAAACAGCTGCAGAAAAACACTACTAAACTAATCTCACCGTTTTTCTTAATTGTCTAAAAAATAACTGTTTCCTAGCTAACTTAATACAGCAAAGCAAGAGAGGATGTTGTGATGCTTACTTCCACAAGGCAAAATGATGATGAGCTTCCAAACAACTGAACTAACTCAACTAACTGACTGTGATAACTGTCATAGCTATTTCATATTAGGCTTCAAAGAAAAGAAAACAAAATTAACTACTGTGTGAGTTCCATCCTCTCAGTGCTAGTTATAAAATGATATCACGTTTGATCGCCTGACTCTTGTACAATATACACTCAGAGCTTTGCTAAGATCTGTTGCAGTATTTGAAAATTATAGAACAATTTCAAAAACTTCTACTCTTCCCTTCTAGAATTGTTTAAATATAAACATTAATCAGTTATAATAACACTGTTGATAATGTTTTTAACACAAGCATCTGTACAAGTCAGTGTAATAGTTAAATGACACAAAACCATACAGAAAACTCCAGCTAAATATGCTGGCATATGTCACACATGCACTTCCCTATTCTCTCTGGCACAGATGGCAATACCTCACATCATCACAGGGTGTCAACTAAAAGCCTAGGATTTTAGGACAGTCAAAATCAACTAGTTATAGCCTGATAACACAGAAAAATTAAATACACCTGTTACCATTGGGTAAGTAGGCAGTGCTATTGCTAGACTCATGAGCTGCAAAGCCCTAAGTATTTATGGGCTTCTGATTGAACTTTTTAAGTGGGCATGTAGAACCTTCTGGGAGATGCTCAACATTATATGCAATAATAGACTACCAATAAAAACACTTTTGAACCATTATAAGGCCATCACTGTATTCATGTTTAAGTCCCAAGTGCCTTGCCTGGCACCTTGTGATTTTCTCTTTGATCAATTTGGGCCAGAAGATCTTGGTCAAGATTTTGATGAAAAGACTAGAACCCTTACTACCGAAGCTTATTAGTAATGTGAAATGCAGGTTTGTAACTGGGATGAATGTTGCAGATGCCTGGTGGGAAGTGATCACCTTTCTAGAGTCACCTGTCACACAGTAGTCTTGCAAGGGAATGTTCTTGTGTGACATCAAGAAAGCTTTTGATAAGGGGGAGTGGGGATTTCTTTTTCACTTTCTAGTCAATCAAGGATGTGGGGAGAGCTTCATTGAGTGAATAAAACACTTTTACACAGACCATACTTTTAGGTTTGCAGTGAATAGAGGCCTTACAAGCCCATGCAAAATAAGTAGAGACAACAGACATGTATGCCACCTTTCTCCAGCACTATTTCTGTTAGTAATGGAGGAGTTAGCTCTAGAAATTTGTATTAGATGAGCAGCTCTTCATATGCGATATTGAGTAAATTTTGTTTGTCAATGATTATATTCTGCTGAGCAGTAACTTACATAAAGTGATGGACAAGACACTGAGAAATTTTGAAAGGTTCAAGAGAGCATCTGGCCTGGCCTGTAACCCGTCCAGAACTAGAATACTTAAAAGTGGGGAAAAGAATTTTGTGTTGGATAGGTGAGAAATTCAGATTTCTGAGTCTACTAAATATCTCGGACTTACTCACCATGGCTCCATTGCGTGTACTATGGACACTAGTCTGGAGCTGGCACACAAGGTAGCAGATCTCACTCCCAAATCATTTAACTTTTTTAACAATCTCTGGTAAAGTATTGGCGATCAAAACAATGATTCTACCTCACATGCTTTATCTAATCAGGAGCATACTAATCTGCTAGGCACCCCAAGTTGTGAGAAATCCAAAACCTCATCAATGATGCAGCACTTGGCAAAGATGGAGACAGAATAACAGACTACATTGCCACATGTGCTGACTTTATGGGGGCTGGAGGCTACCTCATATAGAACACTACACTAAAGTTATCCAGCTAAACCTGGCAAAGGATTACTCCAGTGCCTTAAAGCCCACACATAGCTCGGTTACCCAGAAATACATGGACGGAGTAAGAATCAATGGAAGGTCATAAGGAAGGGAGCTTTCTGATATTAAATGAGAATATCTCATGCTAACTAGGTCTGTCATCAATGATCTGGGTAAACATTGAAGGTCACATGGTGTCCTGAAATGAGCTCAGCTGCTGAAGCATCGATATACCAACATACTTAAAGGTTTTGATGAACTAAGAAGGGAATTCCAGATACCTGTAGGGGCTTGGCTTGGATATCTTCAGACAAAGGGCCTGTGGTTGCATTAGTTTCTCTGACAGAAAGAGGGCCATAGGCTTCTTTAAGGAATAGTATAAAAAAGGTCAGAACCAGTACCACCCACATAGACATCTGGGTCAAAAGGGCTTTTGCAATGCTAAAACTGATACAGGGTAGATGGAGAACACATGAGAATATCAGACTGACAACATCCCAAAGAAATCAAATGTGGCAGGCCCCGTCCAAATTTTAATGTTGGCCTAAATATCATGTGCCTTACACTTATTAGGTTATGGTCGATTGGGAAGTCAGCAACAGTTGATGGAGGTGTGAGGGAAAGCCATCTGACACAATTCACGTGTTCTGGAGCTGTCCCAAAATTAGGGGCTTATGGGCAGTCTTAAACCCATACCTGCATGATATGCTTGCCTTGGACATTGACCTTGGCTAGAAATTTTCGATATGTTTGTGTTCCAGGGTATCCATATATGCTACTCCCATATTGGACACTTACTGGGTATTAGTTAACACCATAAAACTGTTGGTGGCCAGACACTGAAAAACAGCCCACCTACTATGGAGGGATAATTAAATAGCTCTCTTCAGAAGCACTTTGAGTGTAACTTGTACTCCTTTAAAGAAGCAAGTCCACATATCATTATACGGCACCCATGGCAAGCCATGTTGGAAACCGATAAGTATAGTATAAAAAGAAAGATCCTTGTAAACATACTTTTAATTATGATGCTTTTAACCACTTAAAATGTGCACTACTAGCAAGTGTGTGCGTGTTTGTGTTTAGACTACCTTGTAGCCAGGCATACACATGTGTAATGTCTTTTAGCACACCATGGTAGCCATCTGTGGTGACCAGTGTCTGCAAAGTATTACACAGTTAGGAATGGTAAAGAATACACAGTCAAGCATGATTACAGTTGCATATGCTATTTTCCTGTGCCACTGTCGAGCAATGACACAGAAGTGTTTGCTGGGGTGTAGGTCCATACCCATCATTCCCCCACCCTAACTCTTCAATCCCCGGGGTAGATTACATTAGCCATCATTCCCCACCCCAAACTACACATATCACATTACAGCAATATGCAATTACAGCACGTGCTACGGGGAATACTGGGTTACAGCAGTCCTAGAGGTGTATTCCTAGGTGGGTAACATCAGCAGGATTGCCAAAGGTGGTCATGTGAATTGTAAAGAGTGTGAATTGTAAAGAGTGTGCATACTCTGGTGAACCGTTTGATTTAAATGTTATAACACAAGAGATGCCTCTGTTTTGTGTACATGTCAGTATCTTTGGAACCCTTCTGTGTCAGAAATTGCATTCAGACATATATATATATATATATATATATATATATATATATATATATATATATATATATATATATATATATATATATATATATATATACATATATATATATATATATATATATATATATATATATATATATATATATGTGTGTGTGTGTGTATACACATCCTGTAGGTGCATATATATATATATATATATATATATATATATATATATATATATATATAATGTAGTTATGACAGTTGTACAGATGCAGACTTGTCTTTGTTGTTTCACAGAGTACAGTACTTTCAAGGGTACTGTACATATGTACACAAAGTGACTGTCCCATTTGTTTTCAGTGGAATACCTGTAGTAGGATGTGCATTATAGACTCCCTGCAACATGTGTACAACCCAGATGGCTTAGTGATATGTCCCATGACCTCAGTGTGCATTGTCCAGGGTTCAAGACCTGCAAGCCTTGTTGATACTGTCAATTAGGACTGCATAAGACACTTTAAAGCAGTTGTAAGCAGGTGTAAATATGTTTCGTGGCCGTATGCAGTGGGTACATGCAGGTACCAGACATATACAACCCGCAGTACACTTAGAATGCCCTTCTTTGGCAATCCTGCTGATGTCACCCACCTACGAATACACCTCTGGGACTGCTGTATCCCAGTAATCTCCATGATGTGTGCTGTAACTGTGTAATGCTTTAGTGTGTTAAACAAGTTTGGTAGGTGTTCTAATCCCAGACAGGTCAACTGTGTGTGTGTGTGTGTGTGTGTGTGTGTGTGTGTGTGTGTGTGTGTGTGTGTGTGTGTGTCTGTCTGTCTGTCTGCCTGTGAAAGAAACAATGCTTTTAGAGTATGCACACTCTTTACAACCCACATGACCACCTTTGGCAATCCTGCTGATGTCACCCACCTAGAAATACACCTCTAGGACTGCTGTGACCTAGTATTCTCGATAACGCATGCTGTAACTGTGTATTGCTGTAGTGTGATAAACTAGTTAGGTAGAAGTTCCATTCCAAGAGAAGCCAACTGTGTGTGTGTGTGTGTGTGTGTGTGTGTCTGTCTGCCTGAGACAAGAACAATTCTTTTTAGAGTATGCACACTCTTTACAATTCACATGACCACCTTTGGCAATCCTGCTGATGTTACCCACCTAAGAATACACCTCTAGGACTGCTGTAACCCAGTATTCTCCGTAGCACGTGCTGTAACTGCGTATTGCTGTAGTGTGATAAACTAGTTAGGTAGGGGCTCAATTCCAAGAGAGATATCTGCCTGAGACAAGAACAATTCTTTTTAGAGTATGCACACTCTTTACAATTCACATGACCACCTTTGGCAATCCTGCTGATGTTACCCACCTAAGAATACACCTCTAGGACTGCTGTAACCCAGTATTCTCCGTAGCACGTGCTGTAACTGCGTATTGCTGTAGTGTGATAAACTAGTTAGGTAGGGGCTCAATTCCAAGAGAGATGTCTGCCTGAGACAAGAACAATTCTTTTTAGAGTATGCACACTCTTTATAATTCACATGACCACCTTTGGCAATCCTGCAGATGTCACCCACCTAGGAATACACCTCTAAGACTGCTGTAGCTCAGTAATCTCAGTAGCACATGCTGCAACTGCATAATGCTGTAGTGTGATGCACTAGTTAGGTAGGGGTTCTATTCCAAGACATGGCAGGTGTGTGTGTGTGTGTGTGTGTGTGTGTGTGTGTGTGTGTGTGTGTGTGTGTGTGTTTGACTGTCAGAGCCTGTGTGGAGGTGGCTGTGAGTGTCTAACCACTGGACATGTCGGGGAGCGGATTTTGTAGTTTTCCTATATAGTGTCCGTCTTATATGTCACAATGTCCACCTCATGAGGAGTACAGATGTCAGTCAACCAAGGGACTGTGTTGGCAAGCCATACCCCTACATCTGGCAAAAGGCCTGGTGAACAAAGTATGTAACCCTACTATTACCCAGAATGCATCCTGAACCCATGTGTCATACACAAACACACTTGCCTAGAATATCCCGCTATGTTGCTAGTACCCTGCACATTAATGACAGATAGTAGGCATGGTGTGATTGCAGTGGGCTGCAGAGGGCATGGCACCCTGTACAGCAGTACAATAGGCAAAGAATTGCAGACAATGTGCCTTCACTATGTTCCCCACTGGATGCCTGCAACATATGTGGTGCCATCAAATGTAATCCACAGAGGCCATACAATGCCTTAAACATATGCCCTGTATGGACCGATGCCACTGACACCAGGGAATACATGTATCATGCTATCAATGCAGGTGCAGGGTCAACCTGCTGACTATAAGCAGGTTCTGCCACACCAGGCCAGTATTAGCATACTGGAGGATAAGAGTCTGTGTACACAACATGTGCCAGCCAAACCAGATACACCTGTACATGTCACTGTACAGTATTGTGGGACAAGCACATCCCAGGCAATGTCCATGTCATGGACTATCAAACACAGACATGGCATGCATTGTAAAACTATGGCCATACACAAAGCCATCTTGCACAGCCAACCACTGCACACACATGAAGCAATGCACACATGCATGTCAGTAATGGCACCTTGTGTCTGTGTGTGGGGTATGATGCTCCCTATCACAGTCACTCCTAGTATAACTCCCATTGGAATACCGACATATGTCAAACATGTTCATATGCCCTAACCCATAGAACCTCCGGATATCCCCTGTGGTGCATGTAGTACATGTGCATTACTGCAGTGTGGTAAACTAAGTAGTTTGGGAGTGTATTTATGGGCCTGGCAAAGAGTGTCAATGTGAGTCCATTAGAGAGTGTGGTTGTGTTGACCATGACATCCATTCATGTGGACAGCCATGTGTGCTACACCTAATGTATGTCTACTATATCTCTGTTGCAAATGTAGCTCACCAACACACATATATGTTCTTATAGCACACCAACATATCAGCTTTGTGGCACATGGAGTAACTGCATGCACTTGTAATAGTAATGACTAGTCAGTCAGGGGTTTGAACCCCTGTACTGGTAGGTGTGTGACAGACGATGCTTAGGTTTTAGTCTCCAAGCCCTGCTCTGATGTACTTTGCCTCTGTCTGTCCCTCCCACACACACTCTGGTGGATGTGGAGGTGTACACCTGCTCAGCAGCAGCTTGTGTATTGTAAGTGATGGTCATGATCAGGTGATGGCCTCTACATCTATTGCAGTCCTCTTCTAGCTGATTGCATGTGGAACAGCTGTGATGATGTTCCCATAGCCATTTGCATGAAAAACACAGTACAATATCTAGGAACATCATGTTGGTGTTTGCCCATGACAGTCGCTGTGAGTGGTACCTGGATCTGGTGTTTGGCAAACGGCATTGCAGATGATATGGGGATGTTCCTCAAACAACATACACAGTGGGAAATAGCCTAAAGACAGGAGGGTGATGTGCCAGACATGACTACAGCATGTAAGTGTATTTATGTTTCATTGAGACTACTGCCTGTTTAACAAGTTGTGTGTGGTAATGGCTATTCTGCATGTTTTAAAACTGACAAGACGGTGCTCTGTTTGTGAGGGACTCCCATCTGTAGGGCCATCTGTGGACTGGTCAGTGTGTGGAACCATTTGTTTCCTGTGTTACTCACTGAACACACATGTGAACAGCAGGAGCATAGTGTGAGGATTGCAACCAGTACATGGGGATAGTGATGAGTTACTGCCATCGCATCCCTGACTGGACATATGTCACATGAAACAGTGGTATGACAGACACTGTCTAGGATTCTTAGTGACATGCCATAATGGGCCACTGTTCATAGCTGCAGTCACAAGTCTTCTACACTTTGTACAGATGTCAAACAGTATATATGCATGTGTTGTGCTCCCTCTGCAAATGTATACCATCTGTTGTGTTGGGTTGATGGTCATATCTATGCATGCTGTTATAAGTAATCCTGAATGCTGTTGACTATTAGTAAGCCATATCTGTGTTTAAACTGCAACACCATAGGCTGTATGGGTTTGGAGGTCCCGGCAGAACCTCCTGTCCCACTTCAGCAGGCCATGGCACCAGGCACCAGCACATCTGGGGCCCAGCCTTGGACCTCCACCTCTGTTGGCTCTGCACCACCTTCTGGTGGTACTGCCACTGAGGATGAGGCTTGTCCCCCCTGGGAGCAGGTCCAGACAGGAACATGTCTGCTGTCGTACAGTCCCAGACGTGGTGCATAGGGGGCTCAATAAGAGGTTTCAAGGCCAGATACGCCAGCTCAAGGGCAGAGTGTCACATTTACAGGGTGAGGCTGCCCCTCCTAGACAGCCCCCAGCACTGCCATCTTTGCAACTGTTTTGGTGCAGTTGTGGCTGCCCATGGCTGGGGACCTCTGTCCCACTGTTTCCATCTGGGAGCTCATGGACTTATGAATGCCGAACACCCCTCCCCATCCAAGGTGTATCCCCCCACATGTGTCATATACTGACCCTGTATGCTGTCTTTTCTGTCATCCTACCCTACCTATCCTCCACGAGCATACCTACTCTCCTTCTCCCATATCCCACTCTCACCCTATGGAAACAAAAGGCCAGTCTGTTCCTAGAACAACATTTGCCCCATACATAGCTGTCCATTTCACACACGTGTTCACTGGACACATGTAACCCTTTTAATATGCATCACAACATACTCCAGTTGTCCTCACCCCTGTCTCTCAGGCACACAATCCTAGTATGCACATGACTCCTAAATGTTCCAGGTACATGTGATGTGGATGACCCCTTTGTACACACAACACTACCGATCCCTCTATGGTTACCCCATTTACCTTTATCATGATGATGATGTCGCACACAGCAACTTGCAAGAGTACTGTTCTCACATAATGATTGGACAGGAACTGTTGTGTTAAAGTGAATAACATGCACAGAGTGATGTATATAGCCAATGTACAAATGTTTGCGTGTATGAATGACAAATGTCTGTCTGAGGGAGTCTTGATATTACATAGGACAACACCACTACATAATACAGGCATTGCTGGTGTTTCCCTTTTCATTCCTTTGTAATGCTTTGTTGTCACATAGGATGTTCCTGATATATCTATATATATGTATGTATCTATATGCTGGACATAAACACTCACACATACATCTACATGATGGAATATATTTCCTATACTGTTAAATGACTATGCTGGATGATATGTTTGTGATAAGGTTCGATGTCTGTATATCTGCCATGGCTTAGTAGTAAATCACAATAGCTGTGTGTGCAGGGTCCTAGTTTCGAACCTTGCAGAGGCCATTTATTTTGTTGCTGGGCAGAACAAGGCCATTGGATACGGAGTGATTAAGGCACATTAAAGCCGTTGTGAGCGTGTGTGCGTGGGTTTGCATGGTGCTAAGCAATGCTAACCTCTGGTTACAGTTTCTTAAACTCAGTTAGCCTCTACATTGCTTTACCGGTGTAATACTCGCATACTGGCGGCCAAGCAGGCTTACACCCGCTTGTTCCCGCATTTGAAAATGCACTGCATTTGATGTTTGCATCTGACACTCACACCCCTGAGTGGGGAGTGAGGTCTATGATATTACCTTGTGATGACTATACATCGGATTACATACCTACAGTATCGGGAATGACTGTCCATTAGGTGACAGCATGCCATTCAACTGTACGGAATCTGTGGCCTGTCCAGAGTTTGATTCATATTATTGGTGTGTTCCTTTTACAATCTGCACCCATCTGGCTAATTCATGGGAACTGACACTCTTCAATACAAACAAGTAATTGGGTTGGAACCCACATCCTTCAGCCGAGTCATGCTACTACATATCTAATATTCTAAGGTTGTCTTTGTGCTTTCTGTCCCTATCAGACCACTCATATGATTGGGGAAAAATACAAACTGAATCAGGGACATGGCATAACAACATCAGGGACACATTTCAATTATTGGTGCTATTAACCTGACACATTGACAGACTCAGAGCATATGAATTCATACACATTTTCTGAGGTAAGTGATGTTTATAGCTCTTAATTGTTGTCATTATTCATTACTTGTAATTCACCATCTTTCCTCTAAATGTCACAAGATTTAGGAGGGATTAAGTGGGACAGAGTTAGAAACTGAGTTGAAATCAGGGATGTCCCTGGAAATTGGGGACAGTTCAGAGGTATGGTCCCTATTTGTTCCCCCAATGGTTTATGTCCTGTCCAGTAGATGTGCTCTTAGGGGTTGAGAGGTATGGGCGTCAGCTATGCCCATTTTGGAATACTACTTACATCCCCGGGGTGGTCCTAATATGACTGTGCCAGCCAACGCCTGCACGCCTAGGCCCATAATTGCATACCCATAGTTCCCCCACCTGCCACTCCTCTACAACACTCATCCTTACTGTGGGTGCAGGTGGGGCATAAATACACCACGACACACTGCCCACTCTCCCAATGTCGGGACACGTCGTACGTTGTGTCGACCCATGGGTTATCAGGATTGCACAACTTACAGGTCCATGTACATTTACAGCCTGGTTTGATAAGTCATTACCGGGACTGCCTCCAATCATTAATTTTTGGTGTCCCACAAGGGACATCGATGTCTATGTTTCAAGATTACACCTTCCATGTCTCTCCCACTGGTAGTATCCTGCTGGTGATCTGGGAAGCAGTGGTGTGTTTACCTTTATTGTGTGTCTGTATGTCTCACTGGCCTAGCTGGGGGGGGTTGATACTATGTGTTACACGTTTGTTTATTGGACTCCTCACCCCCATATGCATGGCCTGTGAACATATGTTATTACTCATAACTGCTGTATCATATCCCAGCTATATGCATGTGTATATTTACAGTCACATATATATATATATATATATATATATATATATATATATATATTTACATTACTAAATACAGATATATCTGTATATGTATCCATACATGTATATATATATATATATATATATATATATATATATATATATATATATATATATATATATATATATAAATATTTATCACAACATATGGGTCTATAGGTGTCTGCATATGTATACATTTATATGTGGGTATGTATTTGTATTCTGTCTCTGTATGTATACATTTTTACTACCGACTGGGATAGGCTTATCTCTATGTCACTATGGGTAGATATACACACACATACCTCTACATATATACATCTACATCTGGTTATTCTGTTCCTTGCCATATAGATTGCACTTTGTTGCAGTGGGACTCGTAGTGGGTGTGGCTGCTCATTGGGCGATGCCTCTGCCCAATGAACATGTTCGCGTACATTCCTAGGGCTGTCCATATAGGCCCACATCAGCCAACACCTGCACACCTAGACCCATAAGTAGCTACCCATAGTTCCCCCACCCGCACCTCCTCAACAGCACCCATCCTTACTCTGGGTCCTGGTCTGTTCTGGACTCACAACTACATGCTGCCCACTCTCCACTTCATGGGACCCATTTCATACAATTGTCTCAGCCCATGGGTCATCAGGGTTTCCCACCCTTGTATTCCGAGTATTTATACACCCCAGCCAGAGTATTCAGTCTATCACCTTCTTTTGGTCTTGCCAATTTTTGGGGTGTCCCGCAAGGGACAATCATGTCTGTATTCCAAGATTAGAATTCACGGGTACACTGTGTACCCCCCCTGGTTGTATCCTGCCTGTTGTCTGGGGAGCAGTGGACTCTTTACATTGTTTGTGTGTATGTTTCCCATGTCAGACTGGAGGGGGGGGGTGGAAGGTCATGCTACGTGTTTCATGTCTCTTACTTGGGCTCCTTACTTCCATTGGCATAGCCTGTGAACATATGTCATTCTTATGACTATGTGGTAATGCACACGTTACACAGGAGAGTGTTTGGCGTATTTCTTTTACAAATAGACCAGTTTAGTAATTGGCATTGCTGTAGCAGGCAGATCACAGGAATGATGCCATGTGTGGGAAAGTCCTCACATTTGATTATTTTCAGCACAGCACTGACTTCAGACATTGTACACACTTCTGCATTTTAACAGTTTTGTCCCGTCCTCTTCTGCACAACCTGTTATTCTATTTACTGTCAAGGTTTGTAAGGGCATGTTCATGTTGTTTATGTCTGCAAATGGAATGAATGTGTTACAGAGAATGTACTTCTACATATTGATGTCTGCATGTGTGTATGCATATATACTTATAACGAACTCGCTGACCTCCACATGGTGGTCCAATTAGAACCAGCCCATCCAACCCTGGCACGCCTGTTTCCATAATTTCATACCCATAGTTCCTCCACCTCACCTGTGTTCAAAATACAAGTATGGCAGCCATTGTCCACTTGTTATCGTAGCCATGACACACCTCCACACATTGCCCTCTCCCGAGCATTAGCGGCCCTACACGTATGGTGTCCCAACCCATGTATTCTCAGGCTCTCCCACCATTTAGTCCTTGAACATACCTGCCCTTGCTTGTGGAATGGTCAGATGACCAAATGGTCTATCAATTTTTGGGTAGTCCCACCAGGGACTACCCTCTGTGTGTAAAGTAGACTTAGCAAATCAACAATGTTACTCCCACTGGTAATATCCTGCCTGTGGTGTGAGTAGCAGTTCTTTGCTCACTCCTGCCCAACTGGATATGACATACGCTGACAGCGCCATATAATACTGGGTTGCTGTTGATTCCCTTCTCATTCTTTTTATATTCCTTATTGTTACGTCATTCTTTCTTCATACATATATATATATATATATATATATATATATATATATATATGTATATACTTATATACATTTCCTATGCTGGGCACTGCTTAGACCCACGCAAGTGCACTCAGACTTGCTTATTGGTACTTATATGTGTTTACTGCTGCTTATTTGTGCTTACACCTGCTTACTAGTACATTATTCATTATGACAGTGCCACTTTGCTTGAATGATATTTAAGTTAAATATCTCATGGGATACTCTTATGTCGATTTTATGGCAAAACGACATTCATTCCACATGGAAAATGATATGTGCTATTATTGGGCTCGAACTGTGAATGCCTGTTTGTTAGGCGGATGCTCTAAACATTACACTATTGACACTTAGGTTGATTCCGCATGTTTTTCTTTATTTGAAAGAATATGATGTGTAAGCTATGCTCAGCATAGGGCAGTGACATGCAGACATGCTACGCTTTGCTTACACCTTCGATATTGCAGCAATTCAAATGTATAATAGGGACACAGGGACAAGGAATCTCAATATTCCACTACGTGCTTGTGAGTTTACTACTTCAATTTTATTTCTCTGTTCGTGTACACACTTGTATGCTTAGTATATATTTCGGTATCCACGGACACTGAATTACTGACTTACTATTAGGGGCCAGCTCTACTAGTAGGCATAGTAGGTTTTGCAAGTGTCGGGGCATGTTTACGCCTCTGTAGAGCATTTGTACACGCCTCCTCACTCGCACACATCTCCTGTGCACATTGAGAGTGCGGTGGCACACCCTCGTACATATTCATATGGTGCTGCTGCTCCATCTGTAGTGAGGATGCTCGGCGCAAGGCTAAAACCGTCCTTGCGCCGAGCTTCTTGAATCCTGGAGTATGTGTTTATTTATTTATTTACTGTATAACGTATAACTGCATAATAGGAATGTGCATTTTTTAGACTAATAAGGTACCATGATGTGAAGTGATGTTAATACAACATAAATCTACAAAGTATTTAGGAAAGCTACCTCCCCAAACGGTCAACACTTCTCCCAAGGCCTGTGTGAAATAAAACCATTCATGGTGAGTAGTATGGGTTCATTAATGAATAACTGTGCATATTCTTCTTGGCCATTTACATTGTCATATGAAAACTGTACTCTCCTGTGATGATAGGAGGTACTGGCAACTATGCCAGGAGAAGAAGGGCAGTGGGTGTGTAACATATGCCAGCACAGCTAAATGAAATTTACTAATGAATTAAATGTTATTTGAATATCAAACTGATTTGTACAGATGCTTCTGTTAAAGTTGTACCAAACATATGCCCTGCTGGACAGAAAAGAAACATAAATGTATTATTGTTACTGAATTTAATGTATATGTTTTAACAGAAGATACTGGAAGAGAAGAGGGTAATCACAATCCAGCTGCAGCAAACTTTGAAAATAGTAAGAAATTAAATTACTGGGCCTAAGCCATGAAGATGTTACCTCACAGTTTTGAATGCAGCCAGAGACAACAAGTCTGTATTAGGATGTTTCCTACATTGTGATTGGGGTGAACTAATTGCTACTCTGAAAGGGTGGAGGTTGGAAATTGTTTTATGACTTCCAATAGTTGTAGCAGATCCTAACAAGACACCTATGTGTTAAATCCTGACAGCTTCTAGCAAGGTGGGGTTGCAGGGGAACCAGAAGTCAGATGACCAGGTGTATGTGATGTCATTAGGAGACTGAAGTCTCATAGCAGTCTGTTTTTGTAACCTGACAAGGAAGGATCTCTCATCCACTTCATTGTGCCTTGCTCCTGTAAGTGATCAGGGAATAGTATTCTTTAGATCAGTCAGGAAAATATAGTGAGATTAGTTAAATAATGTTTTTCTCTAACCATGTGAATCTTTCCATCTGTGTTATTTTTAATGTTTCTTGTCATCGAAACACTGGTGTTTACTGTAAATAGATATTTCATATTTTCATGTTCTTTTATTATTCATTATTAAATATTTTTAAACTTTTCATTGTGGCTGCTCCTTTAGACACATATTTTAACCTTTGAGAGTACTTATATCTACTGGTGACACCATGGCCATCCCTGAAGCCTGATTGTTTGGTCAACATTACCATTTGTATTAATATTAATTTCACTCAGCATAACTGGGTACCCTTGGAAGATCCTTTGGTAGCTGGCTTTGTAGTGTCTGATGGCAGGGATACCTACCTTATAGTCTAGGCAGAAGGGGCCACAGTGGGTAAATCTGTGCCAGCCTTTCCTGTGTGTGTGTGTGTGTGTGTGTGTGTGTGTGTGTGTGTGTGTGTGTGTGTGTGTATGTGAAAATAAAATTTCAAAGTGTGTGTGTCAGCTACATGGAGCAGGTACATGCACTGGTTTAACAGAGAGGGTGCAAGAGGACTTAGCTTGAACACTTGGCTGAGGACTTAACTCTATTGCTGTGCCAGTGGGGATCCTTATTGAGGATATGGGGAGAGAGAGAGAGTGAAACCCTGACCCCGGGCTATTCCCTGTGTGCTCTTAAAAGAAATTGTGCTTGATGCAGTGAGGTTTGCATCTGGAAATACTGAATGCAGAGTCAGTGGTGAGGATTCAGGCTCCTTGATTACTGGCCCAGAGTGGGGACATCACATCTCATAGGAAATTCAGCTGTGTACTACACTCCCCATGTGGCACTGCATTTAAAATTGCTTTAAGTTTCTTTTAGTCTGCTTTACAACAAACATTTACAAATCCCATTTTTTAAGGAAATGTAAATGTCAAGTTTTCCACAGTTGTTAATTATTTCCATGAGATGTTATACATACTGAAATCTATGCATCCTTTTGCTACAAAAGCCTCTCTATGCCTAAGAAGTACAACAATGATATTAATTATGTCTTCTTGTACAACAGACTATTTTCCATGTATTATGTGTTATGCTTGTTTAGTGCGGTTCATCATGTAATAGAGGCTAGCAATGCACCCTGCAGTGCAGCTCATCACGCAGTGGAGGTTAGCAATGCCCTCTGCAGTGCAGCTCATCATTCAGTGGAGATAAGCAATGCCCTGTGTGGTTCAGTTCATCATGCAATGGAGGTTAGCAATGCCCGCTACAGTGCAGCTCATCACGCAGTGGAGGTTAGCAATGCCCTCTGCAGTGCAGCTCATCATTCAGTGGAGATAAGCAATGCCCTGTGTGGTTCAGTTCATCATGCAATGGAGGTTAGCAATG
Source organism: Protopterus annectens (assembly GCF_019279795.1). Classification (NCBI taxonomy): domain Eukaryota; kingdom Metazoa; phylum Chordata; order Ceratodontiformes; family Protopteridae; genus Protopterus; species Protopterus annectens. The sequence continues at coordinate 240,437,662 of NC_056736.1, read as the reverse complement.
CCCGCTACAGTGCAGCTCATCATGGAGTGGAGGTTAGCAATGCCCAATTTAATGCAGGTGCAAAGAATTTCAGTTTTACTATAAGATAACCTCTAGGAATTCCTAAGCACATAATTGCTCGATAAGAACCAGGTTTGGGCAAAGATATATATACATATATCTGAAACCATGGATTGTACTTTGGTATTGACACTGCAGCTGGCTTTGTAAAAATGGGCATACTGTATTGTAGAAATTGTCTCAGTTTTCTGACAACCACCTAATTTGCAAATGATCTAACATAGCAAGAGAGAGCTGTACTTATACAGTGTCTCTAGATGCAAGTCTCTCATACAGCCACTACAAATTCCAAACAGGTTGTCAGAAGCACAACACTACTCCACACACACTGCAGGGCAAACATATAGATGTAAATATTCTGAGGCTCTAAAAAGTAATTTACCAAACAAAAACCTCAAAGTACTCCCATATACAGTAATTGCAGTACATACACTTGGACACCTCAAAAATGTGATACCAAAGCAGCACCCATCATGACACATTCAACCTCAACTCACAGTGTCTCCATGTCTAAGCACATAAGTCAGACCACCACACAATCCAGCATTTTGGTCATAGGGGACACCATTGTGAGGCGCATGAAATCCTACTCACCAGTCTGAGAAAGGAGAGGGTTATGGTCAGTTGTCTATCGGGGGCATCTTACAGATAATGCATGCATTCAGGTTATTAAACCATAAATACTATTTTGAATGGCATAGTCCATATGAGTGCAAATGATCTGAGATGTACCTCCCTGGACTATATGGAGACAGACATAATGGAACTCCTGTTCTTTGTATCTCATGTCAATATTTGTCTAAAACTGACCATCATTTTACCTTCTCCAAGTATAATGCCACAATATGAGCAAAAGTAATTGATTTTCATAATTGGTTTAGTTGTTGGTATTATTCAAAGGGGTACAATATTTCTTGACATAGGAGGATATGTTTGATATACCACAATGCTTCACCAAGGATGACCTGCACCTGTCCCTTTTAGCCTTCGAATATTGGTATTTACCTTGTAAGCCCCTTAAGGCATTTTTCAGGCATTGCCAGCCTGATAACCCATCTGATATAGCTAAATCAACCCAGAATAATCTAAAGGTGATACTGATCAATGCCAGGAGTCTTAACAAAAAATTCAATTCCAGCAAGCTCTCGTAAACCTGGAGAAAGTAGAAGTCTGTGTAGTTATTGAGATATAGTTTAAAGTCAAGGACAGCGTCCCAACAGTGCAGGACTATAATGTCTGCCACACATTTAAACCAGATACTGCAAACAATTAGAGAAAACAAACACTCTTCAGTACTGTTCAAACAGCATGGCACACTTGATCTCCTCCATGTACAACTCACCATAAGGAAATGCCCAAACCATATCTTTGTAAATAATAGTTCCCCTCTATGTCTCAGGATACCTGTATCACTTTAAATGAACTTGAGTCACTTTACTTTCAACACAGTGCAACATTATGCTTAGAGTGACATCAACTTCCCTGTTATATACTGGGAATCATACACACTCTCAAACTTGCAGGTACAATGATCCCCAGACTTTGTCAACACAAATGCTCTTGTCCAGTTGCACCAACATTCTTGAATTAGTTCTCAAGAAACATGGAGCAACACTAACCTCCATCTAGCCCCAGATGTAATATCCTCACTGTTATGGATGGACCATAATGCTGTCTCTTAAAATAATACCAAAAAAGAAAAAGAGAGGCCAGCTAATTCTGTACATTTCTTTTTATTTTTAATGTTTTGATTTTTTTCCTGCTGGTAATCCTTTTTAATATAACAGTAGTATCAACTTTATTACTCATCCCACCAGGCAATGCATTAATAAACATCATTGCAAACATAATGTCCAGCAGAAAGAAAGAAAAATAATTAAAAGAGTATTAAAATCAGTAATTGACTGACATCCTGCCATCACCCAGAATGATACCACAGTACAAGGACAAAATGATTGACTCCAACAATTGGCTAAGCTTCTGGTGTCATCCTAAGGGGATCCAGTATCTGTTTGCCTAGGACGACATGGTCAACAGACCATGATGCTTTGCCGGAGATGGCCTGCACCTGTCAGCCCTGAGATTCTGAATACTGGCTAAGGCTCTTGCTGCCCCTATAGTGCTATTTTTAGGTACATTTCAAATGACAAATTCACCACTGTAACAGGAACAGGCAAGCAAAAACTGAGGGTAATGCTACTCAATGCCAGAAGTCTAAATCTCAAAATGCACTTTTGCATTTAATATTGGTCGCTATCGAAGTGGTCGATTTATTTACTTGTATCCCACGTGAGGATGGGATGGAGAGATTCATCAACAGCATACATAGGTGTACTGATTTAGAATGGGACAGAGTCACTTTAATTAGTGAATTTATGAGTTTAGTTTTGGATTATAATTTTATATTTTTTGAATGTGAATATTATAGGCAGAGTAAGGGTGTGGCTATGGGGGCATCTAGTGCCCCAATATATGCCAATTTAGTTTTATTAGATTGGAAAAATGAAGTTATTTTTAAGAGTAAATATTACAAACAGATTAAATGCTATGTCGGCTTTTTGGATGATGTATTTATTATATGGGAAGGGGATATTAATGATATAGAAAATTTTGTTCAGTATCTCAATACATCTACTACATACTTAAAATTCACTTATCAGACAAGTACAGAGGGCATAGCTTTTTTAGATACATATATTTCCACTACTATAAGTGGGTTTAAATCCCGGATATATAGGAAAAATACTTTTAGTAATTCCTATTTGGAATACAATAGCTGCCATCCCCTTAAACTAAAAAAACAATGTAGTAAAAGGACAATGTATACGTGCAGCACGTATGACATCAGACCATCAGGAGATGTTGCAGGAGCTGAATGTTATTGGATCTATGTTTAGGGAAAGAGGATATCCAGCACATGTCGTTGATGACGCTAGTGGTTATGTTACTAGTCAGTGGGGTATAAAGTATAAACCTCTTTTGGGTGCCTATAATAGGAATCATAATTTTCCCATAACTAGTAAAGAAGGTTTGGATTATAACAGGGCATGTATATTACTTTATAATAGTCACACTGAACAGGTTAAAAAGATCATTAGAAACAATTGGAATGTTTTAAAGTGTGATGAGGTTGTTTTCTCTAGTTGGAGATGAACCCAGATTTGTACACAGTGTTGGAAACAACTTGAAAAAGAAATTTGAAAAGTATGGGTCATTTATAAAGGGGCGCAAGAATGGTACTAAAAAATGTGGACACTGTAATCAGTGTGGAGCAATATTAGAGGACATGACAGTTGAGGTTGGTAACATTAATAAAACTGTCATACAATTTAGTTATGGCAATTGTCAAACTAAAAATGTTATTTATTTTGCGTTGTGTACCTCGTGTCCCAGTTTCTATGTTGGACAGACTGGGAGACATTTAAAAGATAGAATTTATGACCATTTGTATGCAATTAAGAGAAAGGATGAAAATAATGCCTTATACAGTCATATTAGGGACAATAAGAGCTGCACTACATTCAAATGTGCATTATTGGAAGTAGCTAATATATCTAGCAGAGGTGGTAACATTAAGGCAATTCTGGGAGAAAAGGAAGTTAGGTGGCAGATTTTGCTGAATGCCACTACACCTCCTGGCATTAATGAATATATCTCAATAAAACCAGTGTTGCAAGCTGGGGTATGATGTACCAGTATGTAAGGAATGCTTAGCCTTCTGATATGTATTTGTTGTTTTTAACATGTGTGGTTATGTATTGTGTATATTACACATTTTATGTAATGAGCAGTTAGTAGAATCATGGATATTTGATTTTATATTGTTTTTGTTGTGTAATTTTTATACATTAGTACTTTGGAAGGTTGGATTTACTTGTATTTTGAAAGTCTTTTGAAAGTCTCATGAATTATTAATTGTTACTGATGACATGAGTGGTGATTGGTGGGTTAAACTATTTAAACAAGGCTTGGTTAATAGACAGGGCTCTGATGAAGTCTAAAGTATTTTTCGATGAAACTGCTTAACATATTGTTATTTTAATAAAGTATTACTATAATTTTACAAGTTGCCGTTTCACCTAATTTTTATAGTGGTTTTCATGGTGAACTCGTTAACTATTATACTGTGGATTTTGTTGGTCGCGAGTTCCTTGTTTGGTTATAATTGTTCCTTTATACTTGGTCATCATTAGACCAATCGTTGAGTATAATGTCCCCTTTGGTATGTACCTGACTAGCATACACAACAACTGGATCACCCACAAAGGTTTCTCCCAAAAAAAAAAATAAAAATATATATTGATGTAGTCAACATGTCCTTCATGGATTGCTTCAAAGCCATATCTTTGTACTTGGTCTTTCACAGAGTATTAAGAGGTGATTTATGCTTGGTATTTAAGCATCCTCTGATCCAGCCCTAATGGATCTGTTGCACATATGTAAAATAAATAGCATCAAAACATCTGATCTGGACACACAAGCCTCATTTGCAACATAAATAAGAAGCTTAAGGGACAGGTATGTGCCTCAGAGTGCATCCCTTTTGTCAAATAGGCTTTCCATCCATGACAGGCAGAGTTCTTATCTGCACTTGGTCTAGAACAGCATGGATCAGTGGATGCAAATTGCAAATGTACCCTGGTTTGCCAGCTATACCCTGTTAGAATGAGAAAGCATGTAAATATGGTCAACCACTCATAAGCAAGATATATCATATATAATATTAGTGATATCAAAACCTGTCAAATACATTTTGGAAGCATAGTTAGGTTTAAAAAGGCAATTTAGGATTGCTGCTAGCCTAGTAATTGACTAACATAACTAACCTATACATATACACACATATTTTCACTCAGACACACACACACACACACACACACACACACACACACACACACACACACACACACACACACACACTCAAATGTATAAAGATAGATAGATATTGATATACAAACATATCCATTTTTCTGTTCAAAATGTCTGTTTCATAAATGTTAGAACTGTCATGCCTTGTACCTAACAGAAAATGATAGGATTCCAATTCTGCAGAGGGAAATTAAATGTCTGTTATTTTCTTATAATGCTGTAATGACAAAAACAAGCCTTCACAAAAGTCTTAAATTTCACTTGACATTTATTTCCATGGCATGAATGAGGAAACTAAATTCTGCCATCCTTGTGATATCCTTTCAAGGTACTCCAGTATCGATTTAATGATACCATAACTGCACCTTTCAGTTTCCCATAAATACAGTGTTCTCATACATTTAGCATTAGTTTTGATATTGCTAGCACAATTTCCATTTGTCAGAACTTAAAACAGTCTTTCTTGAAATGTGACTATAAAAGCAAGTCCTTTCTTCCAAGGAATAAGCTTGTTATTAGGGTATATAAACTTCAGTGGAAAAAATGTGAAAACCAAAATAATTCTAAAACAATAATATAGACTGTGATAATAAAGAATGTATAATAATAAATAATGTATAATAATAAATAATAGAACATGTTTTCTGTTCTGTTCTCCCATCACCAATGAATGAGATTTTGTTGAACTTACATTAATGTAAGCAAGCACCCTCAAGTTGGAATCAACTCATGGTAAGCCCCTACACTGTTCTCATGGCATATTACAGATCTAGATTTTCAGGTCTTTCTTCTGCAGAGAGATACTGCTGTTGCCCAGTCGTTGCCCAGCCAGGTTTCAAACTAAGGTCTTCCAGCTTTGCCTTAACCTCTGTGCAAATGATATGAGGTGACATCAATATGGTACAGAGAAATTCAGTTGGACATAGATGATTATTTTTTAATCAAAAGTTCATATGCATTTGTATAATACAGAATTACTTACTGAAGATTGTAAGCAAAACGTCAGAAGGAAAATCTGTATGCTTTAAGACTGTAATTTTATTAGAAATATGCAAAATGCTTAATGCATCAACTTGTATTATAAAACCAATGTGATTAAAACAGGAACATATATAGAAATATATAGACATTGAATACCTTGTTTCTTTCCAGCAACAATGAAAACATGTTTTTCTTCAACCAAACTTGCATATTTGTAGGTAGATCTGCATCTGTAAATAATGCTGAACAAAAGGACTACTTTTTACTTATGATCTTATTTCCATGTGTAAATGTCAACACTGCATGTTGTTTGCTTACATGTATTTCCCTTATACATTGCTTATGATGGACATAAACAAATGTCAGATAAACAGTAATTAGTAATGGTAAGCAAATTAGGACTACAAGCAAAAAAAAAAAAATACAACTACACATACAGTCAAAATGTTTTTGTGGAAGTTAAGTTTTGAAAGGCTGGAACACTCTTTAATAACTGATATTGTTAATAATAATAATAATAATAATAATAATAAAAACATCACCTTGATAATTAGCAGATATATCAGGCTGCAAAGTTAGTTCAAGAGTTATACACAGCTAGTACCATACATGTGCCAAACAATAAACAAGACAGGTGGTTAAATGTAAATAATTTGCCTTGATCATGTAAGGTCAAATCCTAGAAGTTATAGCACAACAATCACATTGTTACTGAAATTTAAAATGGTGTAGGATAGGTGTATGCCTTTGAAAAATTGAAAGCAAAACCTATATTATGCTTAAAATGCATGAGTCAATTAACAGTTTCTTAAAAGCAGACAAAAAAATACTTCCAGCAACCAGGTACCTGTGTCCAAATACACACCAAGTCCAAGTAACAAGAATAGGCAAACGGACTCAAGCAAGGCTCTTCTCTCCAGTATAAAATTCAGGTGTATTCACAGTACAAACTGCACAAGCGCTTTCACAAACTGCTTCATCAGGTGCTTAAAATGACATAAAAAAACTCCTTTTATACACCTATTTACAAATCACATGACTTTACCCATTAATCATTACATGATACTGACATTACATCAGAACAGTTCAAACACAATAAAATCATATTAAAAATAGGCTAATTCAAAAAAATAAAAAAAATGCTCTTTAACCTACCTGAACAAAGGTCTTGATTTAAGTTTAGGTCTCAGGGGGACATGGTCATTCAGGCCATGTCCTGCATCCCCCCTTAATCTAAATCTCCAAGTCACTAACTCCTCAGTATGATTACATATATCACCTGCTCTTACACTCGGGTAAATACTACCTATTTCCCTAAACTTAAAAACATGCAATGAATCTGTGCTAATAACATGTTTGGCTAGGGCACTAACTTTGTTCCTTTTGCTAATATTCTACAAATGTTCACGAATCCTGTCTTTAAAACACCTATCAGTCTTTCCAATATAACATTTCTCACAGCTTAAATAATGAGCAAGATAAACTGTATGTTTAGTTTCACATGTGGCACTAACTTTGTTCCTTTTGCTAATATTCTACAAATGTTCACGAATCCTGTCTTTAAAACACCTATCAGTCTTTCCAATATAACATTTCTCACAGCTTAAATAATGAGCAAGATAAACTGTATGTTTAGTTTCATATGTGGCACTAACTTTAAACTTATACTTCTTCTTTTGGTCAGGATGGTCAAACTCTGAACTAGTATCTGTCTCATCACAAAAAGAGCCTTTACAACAAGGTAAAGTCCCTGTAGACACATGTTCATATTGCCTGTCCTTAGGGAAGCACAATCTCCTTTTCAAGGATTTCTTGTTCCTAAAAAGGAACTTAGGTACATTATCTAAGACTGTGGCTATTTCTTTATCAGTAACCAGAATATTCCAATGTCTCTGAATAATATCCATGTATTTATTGACATCACTAGTATAGCTTAAGGGTACCTTCAGCCTATTCCTACCCTGCCCTGTTCCAACCTTAGGCTTTTGTCTTTTACCATTTGAATAACAGGGTTTAGCTCTGGTATCGCTCATTTCCAGAACATCTGTTACATTAGTTTAAATCATTCCTTCATTATAGCCCCTTTCTCTCAATTCCTCAATCACTGTCTCTACTTGTTGTAGAAAGTCAACTTCCCTAGTGTTCAACCTTGAGGCTCAAAAAATTTGATTACGTACTACATTTTTAAACATGTAAGACAGATGCATACTATCTTTCTGTAACAGATGGTTCACATGACAGCTCTTCCTGTATAATGTAGTATAAACTTTCCCATTTACATCTTTCTTAACTGTAACATCCAAAAAATTAATTTCCTAATCAGAGCATTTTGACGTAACCTTCAAGAAATCTGTACTTTCATTAAGGTGCTTCTCAAACTGAGAAAAAACATCTTCCTTTCACCATGCTATGAAAAGGTCATCTACAAATCTCCTGAAAAGCAGGACCTGTGCATCATAGGGTCCATTAAGGAGTTGTTCCATTTCCCAATCCACTATAACAGCATTGGCATAGCTATTGGCACATGATGGGCCCATAGCTACACCATTGCATTGTCTAAATGCTGTTTCACCATACAAAAAAAACATTATGCTCAAGTACAATATCCAATAGTCTACAGACTAGAGAGACCTTATCATTCGAGTACACAGAGAATCTTTTCAAAAAGTATTCAGTATTCACTATCCCTTGGTTATTAGGGATAACTGTGAACAAGGAAACTACATCCATTGTTACAAATAAGATGTTGTCGGTATTTTTAATCCTTGTAGTAAACTGATATAAATCTTTAAAAAAAATGCTCAGTATCCCTCAAAATATGATCGACCATACTCAGAACTGGTCTTAAGTATTTTTCTATAAATATAGAAACTGGTTTTGTACACCAGTTCTTACCTGAAACAATAGGTCTCATTGGTGGATTTATAGGGTCCTTATGTAGCTTAGGTAGCCCTTGTATTATTGGTATGGTGGGACTATGCACCAAAAATATTTTAATAGCTAATTATCAATTAGCTGCTCAAGAAACAATTCCTGCAATTTAACTTTCACTCCATCTATTAACTTACTGACATCCCTATTATTGATGTTTACATAAAAATCAGTATTTTTCAACATATCTAACATTGTATCATCATACCACCTCCTGTCCGAGACTGTGATTGGTCCTCCTTTATCAGCAGGTCTTATTATGATATTTGCATCCCTCTCTAGGTCTTTTAATGCCCTTGTTTCATCCTTAATTAGGTTATATCTCTTCTTTTTAGTACATAAACTATCATTAGATAAATTTAACATATATATCTTCAATACATAATTTTTCAAAAGCATTTATCAGTGGATTTATGACAGGGATAAACACACTCAGTTTTCTAAAACAATTAAAACCAGCTGTACCAGCAGGTGTATCAGTTGTATCATTAAACATTAACTTCAGAGTTAAATTGTGAGTAAATATTTTTACATCAAACACCACATCTGTAAAGTCTGAGACACCTGTAGGTATAAATGACAGGCCTTTCCTTAATACATTATATTCATGAACAATTAACTCATGTGCAGATAAATTCCAAATTAGACCTTCTTCATTTTGAAAAAGGTGCTCTTTATGTTGTACAGACTGGTTACAGTACCTTCATGCTTGCGCTTGCCTCTGCTCCGACTCCGTCCCCTCTGCTGCATCTGAGTCCACTGCTCTGTCACTGGCAGAGGAAAAGGCAAACTTTGCTGCCCTAATGGGGCTATAGAACTAACTCATGGTTCATTTATACCTTCCGGTTGTTTGTCTTTTCCCAAGACCTTGGAAAATGACCTGTGCACCTGTGCACCTGTGCTGTAATCTACTGGCTCCCAAATCAATGGCTGTCTCAGCATGCTTTATAACTTCTGATTCTACATCATTACTAGTTCTTGAGTCCTTCCCTCCATTGGACAACGCTGATGTAGACGTCAGTTCTATAGCCATGGTTACCATGCCTCCATCAGATGCTGAATTCCCTGTCTCTGTGAATCTGGACCAAGTAAACACATTTCCTTGCATAAAGTCTTGCCAATCTCGCATTACTTTCCTCATTTTAATTTTCTGCAGCTTTGTTTCCTGTATCAACAATGAATCCATAATATCTGTCAGACGTTGATTTGGGAGCCAGGAAGAAGACTGTGCAGATTACAATTGTTATTATTAAGGAAAGGCCTGTCATTTATACCTACAGGTGTCTCAGACTTTACAGATGTGGTGTTTGATGTAAAAATGTTTACTCGCAATTTAACTCTGAAGTTAATGTTTAATGATACAACTGATGCACCTGCTGGTACAGCTGGTTTTAATTGTTGTAGAAAACTGAGTGTGTTTATTCCTGTCATGAATCCACTGATAAATGCTTTTGAAAAATTATGTATTGAAGATACGTATATATATATATATATATATATATATATATATATATATATATATATATACACAAGTTAAATTTATCTAATTATAGTTTATGTATATATATATATATATATATATATATATATATATATATATATATATATATATATATATATGTATATATATATATATATATATATATATATATATATATATATATATATATATATATATATATATATATATATATATATATATATATATATATATATATATATATATATATATATATATATATATATATATATATATATATATATATATATATATATATATATATATATATATCTAAAAAGAAGAGATATAACATAAGTAAGGATGAAACAAGGGCATTAAAAGACCTAGAAAGGAATGCAAATATCATAATAAGAACTCCTGATAAAGGAGGACCAATTGCAGTGTCGGATAGGAGGTGGTATGATGATACAATGTTAGATATGTTGAAAAATATTGATTTTTATGTAAACATCAATAATAGGGATGTCAGTAAGTTAATATATGGAGTGAAAGTTAAATTGCAGGAATTGTTTCTTGAGCAGCTAATTGATAATTAGCTATTAAAATATTTTTTGGTACATAGTCCCATCATACCAATAATACAAGGGCTACCAAAGCTACATAAGGACCCTATAAATCCACCAATGAGACCTATTGTTTCAGGTAAGAACTGGTGTACAGAACCAGTTTCTATATTTATAGAAAAATACTTGACCAGTTCTGAGTACGGTTGATCATATTTTGAGGGATACTGAGCATTTTTTAAAAGATTTATATCAGTTTACTACAAGGATTAATAATACCGACGACATCTTATTTGTAACAATGGATGTAGTTTCCTTGTTCACAGTTATCCTTAATAGCCAAGGGATAGTGAATACTGAATACTTTTTGAAAAGATTCTCTGAGTACTCAAATGATAAGGTCTCTCTAGTCTGTAGACTATTGGATATTGTACTTGAGCATAATGTTTTTTTGTATGGTGATACAGCATTTAGACAATGCAATGGTGTAGCTATGGGCACATCATGTGCCAATAGCTATGCCAATGCTGTTATAGTGGATTGGGAAATGGAACAACTCCTTAATGGACCATATGGCGCACAGGTCGTGTTTTTAAGGAGATTTGTAGATGACCTTTTCATAGCATGGCGAAAGGGAGATGTTGTTTTTCCTCAGTTTGAGAAGTACCTTAATGAAAGTACAGATTTCTTGAAGTTTACATCAAAATGCTTTGATTTGGATGTTAATTTTTTGGATGTTACAGTTTAGAAAGATGTAAATGGGAAAGTTTATATTACATTATACAGGAAGAGCTGTCATGTGAACCATGTGTTACAGAAAGATAGTATGCATCCGTGTTACACGTTTAAAAATGTAGTACATAATCACATTTTTAGAGCCTCAAGGTTGAACACTAGGGAAGTTGACTTTCTACAACAAGTAGTGAAAATGACCAAGGAATTAAGAGAAAGGGGCTGGGCTATAATGAAGGAATGATTCAAGCTAATGTAACAGATGTTGTGAACATGAGGTGCACCACAGCTAAACCCTGTTATTCAAATGGTAAAAGACAAAAGCCTAAGGATGGAACAGGGCAGGGTAGGAATAGGTTGAAGGTACCCTTAAGCTATACTAGTGATTTCAATAAATACATGGATATTATTCAGAGACATTGGAATATTCTGGTTACTGACAAAGAAATAGCCACAGTCTTAGATAATGTACCTAAGTTCCTTTTTAGGAACAATAAATCCTTGAAAAGGAGATTGTGCTACCCTAAGGACAGGCAATATGAACATGTGTCCACAGGGACTTTACCTTGTTGTAAATGTTCTTTTTGTGATGAGACAGATACTAGTTCAGAGTCTGACCATCCTGACCAAAGGAAGTAGTATAAGTTTAAAGTCAGTGCCATGTGTGAAACTAAACATATAGTTTATCTTGCTCGTTGTTTAAGCTGTAAGAAATTTTATATTGGAAAGACTGATAGGTGTTTTAAAGACAGGATTCGTGAACATTTGTATCATATTAGCAAAAGGAACAAAGTTAGTGCCCTAGCTAAACATGTTTTTAGTACAGATTCATCACATGTTTTTAAGTTTATGGCAATAGGCAGGATTTACCCGAGTGTAAGAGCAGGTGATATATGTAATCATACTGAGAAGTTAGCAACTTGGATAGTTAGATTAAGGGGGATGCAGGACATGGCCTGAATGATCATGTCCCCCTGAGACCTAAACTTAAATCAAGACCTTTGTTCAGGTAGTTTAAAATAGTATTTTTTATTTTTTTTTTAATTAGCCTATTTTTAATATAATGGTTTTATTGTGTTTGAACTGTTCTGATGTAATGTCAGTATCATGTGATGATTAATGGTTAAAGTCGTGTCATTTGTAAATAGGTGTATAAAGGGGGGGCTACGTCATTTTAAGCACCTGATGAAGCAATTTGTGAAAGCGCTTGTGCAGCTTGTAGTGTGAATAAACCTGAATATTATACTGGAGAGAATAGCCTTGGCTGAATCCGTTTGTCTAGTCTTGTTACTTGGAGTTTCTTAAAAGTGAAAAAAGGAGAAAGCGTGTAGCAAGACATTCAAAAATATCAGTTGTTACAGAAAGTATTGTCCACAATATCAAATCTTCATGATTAAGGGACAAAAAAAGAAAGAAAGTATAACTTGCAATACCAAAGAGAGCTCCTTCACAACCCATAGTCTATGACTTACTCAAATATTGAACCGAGCACAGAATGCTATAAAACTGTTATCCCAAGATTATTTTAATACAATGTGGTAGTTTACAAAACAAATGCTAGAAAAAATCCAAACTTGCATGCATAATAAAAGCTTTGAGAAAAGAGTAGACAATCAGTAAGCAAATTCAATCTATAAATCAAGCTCTTGGAAACAATGAAAAGATGGCAATGAAATTAAAATTATGTTAAAAGATTAGAAAGTCTAAATAAATAGAATTGTGCAAATTATAGTGATTGCAAATATAAGTGATACAGCCATGTTTTTGAAAGAGTAATTTTGTAAATGCTTCCTATTTTGTATGAGCTTGCTATTACATTTCACACAGGGAGATACTGAAACTTAACTATAAAACATGAAGCTGTTTAATATAGTGGAGAATCAGAGCAACTCCATAAAAATATATTGCTAGCTATAGGAATGCAAACACAAGTTTAGTCACAGAAATTCATGGAAAATGTAACATTTGCTTTTCTCAGACATATATAAATCTATTCCACTTATTTTATTAAAAAATGCAGATTTTTTTCTGTCAATTCTTTCAAATGCTTTGGTACCTTTACATTTTCCCTGACAGGTTTCAACAGTTTAAAACCTGCTTTATAATGTAGTTTACATGTAGAAATGTCACCAAAACTTCATAGAATTTATAGTTTATATCAATGCTCAAGACTTTAAAAGTGTAACTTTTTGTCAGCAAGAATAACACTGAAATTAATGCCATTTTGCTTTCAGGCTGCATCATTTCTTTTTATATGGATTGCCCCCTATTTATCATGGACTAATGAAGAGAAAGCTGTATTCTATTTTCTTTTCATCTGCAACAGTACAGCTGTGCCCTGCAGCTATCATTTTTACAAGCTGCCTAGCCAAAGGCAATCATTAGCATCTTTGTTGTTTTTCCTCCATTCATAAAGCAGTTGTGCCAGTTTATATTATATTCAAAGGATTTAGTTTCAACCTTTAGATAATATTTTGGGTATTATCCATCCCCCACCATTGAAAATCAATACTCTGTCCTGTACAGACCCATTCATTCCTCAAAATTTTTTATTCCTACGAAGGCTGGAAATGGGCGAGGAGAGATCCAGACATTATGGTCATTATTAAGAAATGGTCAGGAAACTTTTTTGATGACCTTATATCCCACCCATTGTCTGGTAAGTCTGGCGCAGTCCTTGCTATTTTAAGCCTGTAGGTTGCATCCTTCTGCACAGTCACAATGTTCAGATGAAGTGCTGTGCACTCTGCTGGGTCTAGCAACCTAGAATCCATAGTGTATGTAATACATTTCTGACCCTTCCCACTGTTGACATTCCCATAATGGCATTGTCTCAACACTTTTTTTCCCAAGATTAGCAAACTGGTGTCAGCCATTTAATCTAATACCTCCACTGCAGAGGTATATAACAAAATATATATGTCATATAAGGAGTCATTAAAGCTCAAACCCTTATTCCATAGACCCAACTCAGGTTGCTTACATTTTACCATATTTAAGCATTTTGGTAGAGATGAACATAAGTGTAAAACTGCATGTATCCATTTATTATGAATTATAAGATAGCCTAACAGGAAAAAAAAAGCAATTTTACTGACAGTAACGAGGGATGAAAACTCAATAACAACATGCATTATGAAGGATACACTAACAAAGTGCAGCAGGGATGGAAACATTTAAACGAACACATAGTAAAAGGTGATTGTCGAAGGATTTGCAGACGTGGTTTGCTCTTGCCAGTTAGTGGGCCACTGGATCCTGTCTTGCACAGGATTCCAGTGCCAGAGTGACTAGGTGCAGAACTGAGATTCTGACCAGGCTATAACGTCTGCCCTTGGAAATGCAGTGTGTATTGTATGCACTGAGTAATCCATACACTCCCACATTACAGGAAGAACTCAACAGAAAATGTTACGTTTAGCTTGGAAGGCATAGAACACAGTAGTCTATGCATCCAGTATGTTAATGATTGAGAATTTTTAAAATGGTAACATCAGGTTATTTGTGAACAATAATGAAATAGTGTTTAAAATTCAGCATTGGGGAAAGATGGCAAACCATATGATGGTGGGCTGACTTTGAGGGAGACACAGACATGCACACACAAGCGCACATACACTCATGCTTACAGAGGCAGATGCACACATGCCCATGTGCAGTGAATGTGTCTGCATTTGTTTAGTCAGGTTAACGGCTATGAAGGCTGAAGATTAACTGCAGCTATACAACATATATCAGATCCAATTTTCCATAGTGGATAGGCTATCTTTAAAAACAAACCCATCATTCATGTCCAAAGTGGTTTCAGGGTTTACCTTACATCAAGCCATCGATATCCCAGTTTTCTACCCAGAGACTAAGAAACAGGGAAATGGATTCTGCATAATCTGGATATATATGGACATGTACTACCTTAACAGAACTAAGTCCTTTCGGGGCAAAAAGGACACCCTGGGTCCAAACACCTTCCAGGTGGTTGTCCTCAGCTATTGCATTTTTGTTTTTCCCACCATGGCAAATTCATTCCTGATAGTGTGAAGGCACTTTCTACTGAAGTCTTGTCTCCTGTGAAGGGCTGGGCTCAAGAAGCATTCTAGAGGTAGCTACAGTATCCTCTGTGCATGCATTTGCAAAGCATTACAAACTAGATTCCTTTTATAACATCAAGGTCAGGCTTGGCTAGGACCATTCTCCAGGGGCTTCTTGATCCATATCTGTCTTCTTCCATAGATTGATAGGCTTTGGTACTGAACTTATATAGCCTAAGGGTTACTGCAGCAGTGGGAATGATGAACACAGTACAGTTGTGTAAGTTGCACTTCCCCATAACAGTAAATTATCAAATTCCTCACTGTTGCAGTACACACACTCCATCCCCCCTACTGCTGTATATTTTTGTTGGGATATAAAGTAAGGTGTTCTTATTTCTACTTTATACATTTTATTATTACTATTGTTTGGTTATTTCAAAATTGTTAGATTCATCCTTCATTGTGTGGGCAAGTACGCCCTGAAGAAAGCTTCAATATGACAGCTGATTTCCTTCACGGGGATTAGCCAATCAGCAGTGAGAGTGAAGAAGTGTCACCAGATACCTGCAGCAGCTAGAGAGACCACATAGGTTCCTGACCAAGAGAATTCAGGGACTCCAAAACATGACCTAAATGGAAAGGCTGAAACCTCTGTCACTCTACTCTATATTGTACAGGCTGCTGAGAGGCAACCTTTGTGTGTCCTACAGAGCAGTCTCTGACCCTGCCATGACGGAAATGCTGCACATCAGCAAATCAAATGGGACAAGAGTAACTCACTCCAGAGATCTCCACCTGACCTGTGACTTAAACAAACCATGCTGGAGAGACAGATATGTCTTCCAGGGGCTGCTGTTACTCTGGAATAAACTCCCAATTCACATTACGCAGAACTCCTCAATGACGCTATTTAAGTGCAACCTGGATAACTGGATGGAAGACCACAAGTTCACCCCTTGGGTGGCACATATGTCCATTATGGACAGGGAAACCAGTGTTGATCAAAGATTTGCTCTGCATACAATCAAACCATCTAACAATGGTCAATTAGGAAACATGGGTATTACTTGGAAAAACCCTTTCCATGTCCCTAAAGCCATTAGCCTTGTAAACTCCTATGAACCTATGAGAAGGAAGAGTTTTTTTGAAGCTGGTTGGTTGTTGTTTCCTACGTGGGAAACAACAAATAAAGCCTTAGCGCTTCTGCATCAGTGAGGAATTGGCATCTACTTTTATGAATAAGTGCAACTTACACAACTGTACTTTTTCATCAAAAACAGCGTTGTAGTGCAGTTATGTGACTGCACTACTTGGGGAAACGGCAAGACATTTCTATTATAGCAAAGATATTGCAACTGGCAGTACAACATATTACAATTCCATCCCATGACAAAAGCATATGTGCACACACACACACACTCACACACACACACACACACACACACACACACACACACACACACACACACACACACACACACACACACACACACACACACACACACACACACACACAGGTATGTGAGCATATGCATACAGGGCTTGTACAGCAAACTTCATCAGATCATACTTTGACAAAGATCCACCACTGCTGTTGTAGCACAGCAGTTGCACCAGTGTATGACATTCAAATTTATGATACAGTTCTTACAGTCCAACATTCTTGTATTGTGACAAGACTGATATCACTCACTGAATAACAAAAGACAATGAGACGTAAATGACAGCTAGTATAAAAAAATCTGCAGAGAGGCAAATCAGTCTCTCTTGCTTTCCTTATTTCTTTGGCTGAATAAGCAGAATTGATTAACCAGTACTCTTACTTTTGAGAATATACAAACAGAATTACTAAAAATCTAATGCACTGTGTTTATTTTCTTGTATTGTATACCTCTATAATATATATTTGTCTAGTATATCTTCTTTAATTTGTATTGTGTAAAAACTTTATTGACTTTCAAAGTTAAGCTGATGTTATGTAAAAATTTCTGTGATTGTATGGAGCTTTTCTCCCCGGCCTTCACTGAAAATGGGTCATTAGCCCAGTGGACTTTCCTGGTCAACAAATGTCAATAAATAAATAATAAATAAAATGTCCTTGAATTACACTGCACATACCTATACAGTAAAGGCACACAATGTACAGGTTGTGTCTACCTCTCCTCTAGGAGCAGAATTGATTTAGCAGGCACTCAAGCAGACACACATGCATACAAACAAAAACATCCATGCATAATTGTTTGTTTTTATGATAAGCAACAATGCATATGTACACACTGCATTCACTACTGTATCATGTCTCATTCTGCTGTCTTTCACATTTTGCCCATTTTTTAAATAAATGTTTATACTTTAACTATCTGCAGTTATATTGTTAACTCATTCCCTCCAGTACAGCTCTTTAGTGTGTACCTTTAACTCCCAGTGGATATGGCGTGAGCCTTTAAAAAAAATGAATGTGTCACCTTATAATTCTAACAAATATTTATTGACAGAGAGCAAATATAATGAAATTGTATTTGCTGTCATATATGCTTCAAGATAAAATATTCTGATACCTTGTATGTAACATGGTTTTGGGATTATTAATACAAATATGAACAATCAGTATTTGATGCCCAGAGGCACAGTAGGAGGTAACTACAGAACTGCCTGGAGGTGCTCTCGGTTGTAATTAAGCACAGTACCAGAGCAACTAATCAGAGTAGGATCATCCACATTTCAAATAAGGCCTTTCTATCTATTCCACATACCAAGACACATAAAATATCTTTTTTAATAGCCTTTAATGAAGTAATTTATATAAGCTCTGGCATTAAGAGACTTTTGTTAATCCACATATGGGTAAGGTGGGTTTCACTTTTACCTTGTGTTTTAATTCTATTACCAAATCATTGCAATTATACAGTTTACCAAAGCTGGTTTGCACAAATTACTCTTTCCAAAATAACTATAGCCCAAGGTGTTGAAAAGATATATTTTTTTACATTTGTCATTAAAAAATGTTGACATAACTTTTGGAAAATGTCCCTTGCCTCCTATCATTAATTATTTTACAATTGGTTCATCCATAAGACACAAGTACAGTCTGCCAACAGTTAGATGCCCCTCTGTTACCACTGGCCACAGTAAGATGCCATGCCCTGCGGAGCACCAAAAACTAATACTGATATACTGGGTGTTTGATGGTTCTTATTCTGAAATCTTATTTCACTGCACAGCACAGCATAGATGTGAGTCAAATTATACTGTGGTTAGCCTTACTTAGAGTGGGCTACCAAGGGATAAAATGTTTATTGAATGGCTAACCTGCCTGTTTTTAAATGTTAAAATTTACACAACGCTCAGAAAGACTTTTTTTTCTAAATCCATGTGTTTTAGGCAAATTTTGCAGTCATTCCAATCTAAAAATAAAAACAAAATCTTTCATGGAAATTATATTGAACTGAACACACACAGAAAGCTTTGTAGTACATACATTTCTAGTAAGTATATTACAATACTGTGTTTTGCAGTCTCTTAAATTGTTTATACTTATCTTTTCTGAAAAATGAGCCAGAAACAGAGAAAAAAAGGACTGCAATGCAAGAAATATGAAGGTAACTCAAGATACTTTTAATAACTAAGTGAATATAAAGCATCTTGTCCTAACATTTTGCATTTACATACATTACATCACAGATAAGAAAATTAAAGTAACACACAAACATTATGCAGCATGCATAGGACACCATCAGTAGTATACAGTTAAGATTGTGCCTCTAGTAATGAAACCAAAAGCCCCCCCATTAACATCACAGTAGGGTGCAGCAGAACAGAGACACGTGTGACCAACATGCAACTTGGGAAGACTTTCTCCTAATAAGGAAACTTGTGTAGAATCAGTGACTGCAAAGTCAGCTTGAATGCTACTTTTGGTCTACAGCATAAACCACTGGATGCCACAATCAGCACAGAAGGCTCTAAGATCAACAGAGACCAGACTGAAGACCTGAAAGTTGACTGGTGAGAAAGCACAACAGTTCAAGGAATTAGTCAGGAATAAGAAGAATTGCAGTGCCTCAAAAGCATGTGTCAGGTTCATGAAACAGATATATGGCCAAGCCAGGTATGGAAATAAGGTATGTAAGGAAAGCTGGTGGTGGTGGAATCCAGAAGTTCAGGAAGTCATCACAAGAAAGAAAGAGTGCAGAAAGAAGTGGGAGGTAAAAGATGGACCAGATTAGGAAGGGATACAGGTTGGCCAATAAAGAATCTAAGAAAGGAATTTGAATAGCAAAGAACAGGGCATCAAAGGCACTCTACAGAGGTACTCTACTAGCTTCCGGAAAGTGACTCAGTAGGTGGCACAAAGAAGCTCTATAATGATGCAAGGCAAAACAAAAATAAAGAAGATAGTCCAACACCCTTCAGTAAGGGAACCTGCTCACCAGTCCACAGACCACCAAAAGCAGATGGAAGGAGTACTTCAAGCAGCTTCTGCATGAAGAAAACCACACAGAAGCTGTACTACCCCAGACACAGCATAAGATGAGAGAAGAAGAGGAGCCACCATAGATGAAGTAAGAGCAGCACTAAGGAAAATGAAGCCAGGGAAAGCAGCAAGCTAAGATAAGGTCACAGCAGGTATGATAAAGATACTATGTGAGACAGGGGAGAAATGTCTCCTGAGGGTACTCAGCAGTGTGGAGAGAAAGGCTTATTCCAGATGACTTGAGAATAAGCATATTCATGGCAGTTTACAAGAATAAAGAGGACATCTGCAACTGAGGGAAGATAGAAGTATCAAACTCCTGCCACATTGCATGAAAGTTCTGGAGAGGGTGATTGATAAATGGATACACAGAGCAGTAGAAAGTAAAATGGGAGATGAGCATTTCAGAGTCAGATCAGCCTGCAGCACAACTGGCCCAGTGTTTGCAGTGAGACAGATAGATAAGAAAAAGTGGGAGTGGATATGTATTATGGTTCATCTCTGAGCCCAGTACTGTTCATACTGGTAATGGATTACATTAGCAAATGGGTCGGATAGGGAAGGTCAACAAAGCTGCTGTATGCAGATGATGTGGCATTACTGGCAGACTCTGAGCAAGAACTTCAGCAAAAGATAGGGGAATGTAGTGCAAAACTGAAGGCACATATGATGAAACTGGGTATAAATAAGGTAGTGGTAATGGCAGAAAACTGAAGAAATCAGGAGAAGCTGAAAAATGAGAGAGAAGGAAAGATAGTGGAACAGGTTAATAGCTTCAAGTATCTGGACGGGATGGTTGAGGAAAAGGGAAGTCTGAATGAAGAGGTCAAAGCTAGAATCAGAGGGGCTGCAGCCCGATGGCACAGAGTGTCAGGTGTAGTGTATGACAGAAGAATGCCAAAGAAGCTGAAAATAAAGTGTACAAGGTGCAGCCAGTACTAGTTTATGGTACAGAAACCGAGGAAGTAAAGACAGAACAGATGAAGAAGCTAGAGATGATGGAAGTGAAGTGCCTGAGGAGGGTGGGATGCACACTATGGGACAGACAAAGAAATCAGAACATAACAGCAGAGGCCAAAGTGGTTCCATTTGCAGAAAATATCAGAGAGAATAGATTACTGTGGTTTGGGCACGTGCAGAAAAGCAGAAAAGTAGAAGACAATTTGGTGAAGAAGAACTGGGACAGACAGGAGGAAAGCAAGACAAAACTATGTCCAGCAAAGAGGTGGATGAATTTTTTGAGAGAAGACTGTGGCAGTCAGGCATGAGTGTCAACAAAGGCAGGAGTGTGACAGTGAGTCCTGAGAGATAGCGACAGTTAACTTGACACCCTAACCCTATGTAGAAAATAGGGAAAAGGGAGGTTGATGATTGGTGATTGATGATATATTTTTAAATACAAACCTGAGCATAATGAAATGAATATTTATTTATTTTTTGTTTAAGAAAAACCTTTATTGAGCAGCCACAACTGGCCACTCCCCTCCTTCAGCCATGGACAGAAGGTGGCCACCATTAGCACCCCCACTATAATCTGCCACTTTATATTCTAAACTGATCTTTTGAAAATCCAATCTGCAATGCTGTTGGCACATGTGACAAAATCAGTCCTTGTGGAAAATGTTAATTATACAGGAAAATCTATACATCATATTTTCAGACAGGCATCTAAATTACAAGTGGAGAAGACGCCGCAGACAACAGCTTGGAAAAATTGCACTTTGCATGATAAGATCAGAGATAAAAATAAATTACATTTTCATAGGTGAGAGATTGGCATAATGGTTAAGGTGTTTATTTTACAGAAACAAGGTGCAGGGTTTGATTTGCAAATGGGGTAATTGGCTAGGCTTAAAATACCTGACAAGTGCAGTTAGCCCAGAAGAAACCTATATAGGTATATATATATATATATATCAATATATATCAATATGAGATGCACTTGAATTCTATAGTCTAGTTGCTAGGTGAAAATATGGTGTTAAGCATTTTTTACTGCATTATTTAAACAGAAAGTGTTTTGAAAATGTTGCAGTGTGCATACGTAATTTTAAGGTATAATCCATGTTTCAAAGACTTTTTTAAAGAGGATCCCTACCTGGAGATGATTAATTTGCATTGTGCTCTGTACCACATAAATGAGTACATATTTACTGGATCCAGCTACTATTTAATCCCTTATACGAGTTAAGGAAAGAGATGAACAAAGTGGAAATGCAAGATCTTCAAACATCTTCATTTATTTTCAAGTTCTCTAGCTTAGAAGGAATAAAGTCTGTACTACAATCTAATGACTGAGGTTTGGTTAACAGCTCATGAGCTTTAAGATCAGGCTATGGAGCAATGGTATGAGTGACAATTGCCAGCTTACCTACTCTGAGAGGACAAACCGCTGGATTGATGGCTGTTCCAATTATATAACAAGTGAAAGTTTACAGACAAAACAGCTATAACAAGAAAAATAGGCCTGGCTTATAAACGGGTGATGGCAGCCACTATTAGTATGTGCGTAGAACCACTCACATGAAGTAAGACCCAGCAGTGAGTTGGGCAATCACATTGTCCAACAGTGGATAGGAGAAGTGTCATGTAGAAACATCTTTGATGGCTGCATGAATGATAACCTCTGTGATCATCTTTCACCCCTAAGTGGAATGAACAAGTTACTTAGTTTTGGTGGGCTAATGGTTGACAGGATTGGTAGGTAGTGTAAGAATAAGGCATAATAGAAAAAAAAAATCTAAGCTATTTTTTATATTTCTGGCTGTCAGTTTATTATGACAATGATGCTTGATAAAAAATGATATAAAATAAAAGTCTATAGTAATATAGAATAAGAAAGGAGTGAAACAAACAGTTTGCTATCCAAAAGCTGACATGCAATAGTTTCATACTACTCTAATACCTCACAAAACAATGTAATGTATGACTCACTTTCCAATATCAGGCAAGCAACTATATGTGGCCCTCCACTGTCTACACCTTACATCAGCAACCTATGGCTTGAGAATCCTGTGAGATTATTGGCTAGCCAGGTTGCTCTGTGGAAATTTAAGACCTGCGAGACCTAAAGACAATGCTGTCAAAACACATCACTAATACAAAAGCATTTTATTTTTCTGATATTATTAAGCATCATTGGGATTTAATAGGGATTTAATAAAGCTTCACAGTGGTTTTCCACCATGTGTGTATCATGGTGTGATGAGCACATGGATGGTGGAAACTTTTAAATTCAGTAAGCATTGTGTAGTGGTGTGCACAGTCACACAAACAAGGTAAACATTGAGACATGCTAATTACTGCATAAGCAGATGAACTGCATGCTAATTAACCAAGACAACATGTTGGAGCTATTCAACAAGCTATAAAGCAACTGTGCAGACTCCATGCTGGTGCCACCAGTGAATTCCAGAACGTTTGGAATACAGCCATGGAAAGGAGACAACATTGACAGAATAAAAAGTAAAATGTGTGAGATTTGTACAGGACTGACCTTAGCATGTGACAGTAGGCTAGATGCAACAAAAGCAGGGTAACAATAGCAAAATAAATCCTTTTTTGTGCAATGACACAAATGTAGCTTTGCTCCACCACTCCGAAATGAACAGTATACTTGTAAATAATGCAGACAGATAAAAGTGTAAAAGTATGTGCTAATCAAAATAGCTATAAAAATGATTAAACAGATTATTCATAGTTACATATCTTACGCAATATGTAGCTGATGAAATGCAAGCATATCATCTAAAAAATCAGTACTCCTCTGTGTTCAACATATAAAACAATTTGGCTCCATTTCAGTTTCCCCTAGCTACATGGTTGCCTTCTGGTGTAGATTCAGGACTTTCAGCATGGTGAATATGCAAATGAGGTCTGAACTCATTAGAATTGCTAAATCCCAGACAATTTGATCCATATGGGGATATAAACATAGTGCAAGCACTCCCACAGTGTTTGTGCTTAATGGATTGCAACTGTAAAAGCTTATATCAGGTGGGTATATCGGGTTAGACTTGCAAAGTGTTACATGTGCATCTGTCAAGGTTGGAAATGCAAGTAAGCATCACACAATTCACAGATTCTGTTTCATTATCATCCAACCTTCTCTTCATTTGTGTGCAAATTGTGTTTTCTCTGTCAGTTTTTTATTATTAGTTTATTATTTTTGGCCATTGTTTGAGTGATGGGGCGCTTAGCCTAATCACAGGCAATAGAGGAATGGGAAGTTTGGATATGCTTATCTTGTTTGCGTGGTGTTGCGCGATCGGAAAAAGGGAGAGCTTAAGAATGACTAATACATAAGGGAATGTCTTGTAGCTATTCCAGTGGGTGCATTGTTAAAGTATGACAGTATTGAATCTGTGGAATATACCTGTTACTTAACTGACTCTGTGACAGCAGGTGTTAATGCAATAATACATTCCTTTTTGAGGCCACATGATACTGGCTTTGAATACAACTGTATCTATTACTTTTAACTACTTTTGTTGTATCTTTGGTGTGTGATACGTGCTATTGTGCAATAATGCATTAAAGAAAAGAAATGGGGAAGATAGGACAGTGGGGATGCTAAAGTCTGACAGTATTCAGTATCTGGAATACACCTACTACTTATCTGACTTTGTGGCAGCATGTGTTAAAGCAGTTAATGTAGTAATGCATTCCTGTTTGGGGACAGATTATATTGGGTTTGAATACAACTGAATCTAACACTTTGAAGTACTTTCGTATAACTGTTGCTGTTCATTGGTGTGCAATGCTCACCATCACTCAATAAAGCATTAAATAAAAGAAATGGGGAAGATAAAACAGTGGTGAAATGGGGAGCAACCAGAGGGAAGAACAAATGGAAAGAAATACAAAAATGTGCAGGAGAGATGTAGGAATGAACAATAGCTATCCATTTCTTCAATAATAAAAACTAATAATATATGCAGAATGTTAGCTGAATTTGGACTGTCATCTCCAGAGAGTGAGAGGTGACCACAATTCAATCATGTGTGTGTATGTGTGTGCATGCAAAATGAACAGCTAGCTATATATATATATATATATATATATATATATATATTTATTTTTTTTTGTGGGAGAGATAGGAATGTTGAGAAAGGGACATAGGTATGTCTGATTCTGGTAAGCTGGGTAGGTAAGGAAACAATTGGAGACAGACAAGAGAAACAAGACAAGACACAGGGATGGTAATGGACACAAGGGGTTGGTGGACACCATGGATGTGGTGAGGGTGGGGCCAATCACGACTCATGGATGTCAAGCTGGTTGACAGTGAGAATCAAGTCCTCACCCGCAGGAGACTGTTATCACTGTCACCTCACTCCACCACTGGCTGGACTGCTCAGTGTCTCCTTCTCCTTTTACTAGTCTTACATAAAATGAGGGATAGCAGCAGCTGCATCCAGTGTAGGTGTGTACAACCCTACACACAACCCCTAGCAGTTGAGAGTGGTGATAAATGTACTACCCCTTCCACTGCTCCCAGAGGGAAACATTGGCCTATCCGCCAGGGCTGTACTACCTGAGGGGGCAGGTAGTGCTGCCAGTTTGGCTCCCAGATGTGCTGGCCAATGGTGCCATGGCTGTTGGAGTGGAGGCAGGTGGATTCTGTGTGGCAGGCCTACCCCAATATGATGTGGAGCATTTCATAATGTAGTACATATGGATGACATGGAGACATTTTGATGACACATAAAAAAGAGAGATAAGGGTTGGGGTGAGAGGAAAAAAAGAGATAAGATTAGTAGCTTCATATGTAACATACAATATATCAATACAATTATTTGATTCTGTTATTGTAACCTTTACTCTTAAGACTTCCACTCCCTAAAAGATAACTTATTACTTATAAGACTAGCAGTTCTTAACAGATGCACACTACACTACAGATTCAAGCAAGTACTCTTTTACATGTGCATACAGTGCGCTTACTAGTCTCTGATCAGGATGCAAGGGCTCATCAGCAGTTGAATTCTGCTCACTGCACACTTGGGCAACTCTGCAGTCCATGGCTACCACAGCTACCACCCCATCCATACAGCCTAGGAAGGTATCAGTACTGAAAAACTAAACCAAGGATATAACATTTGAGCCTGAGGTGCAGGTTCAGTACACCCAGGCATTCTACATCACACTCGGGCAACTCTGCAGTCCATAGCTACCACCCCACCCATACAGTCTAGGAAGGAATCAGTACTGCAGATCTAAACCAAGGATATAACCTTTGAGCCTGAAGAGCAAGTGCACTCGGGCAACTCTACAGTCCTCAGCTACCAGCCCACCCATTCAGACTAGAAAGGAATCAGTACTGCAAAACTAAACCAAGGATATACCCTTTGAGCATGAAGTGCAGGGACAGTCCACCCATGCATTCTACATGTATGTGTTATGATACTGAAGCTTTAATATTAGTTGTGTTACTTAGTAGTTCTTAGAGTGCTAATATCACTGACTTTTGAGCCTTGTGTCCCCCCACCCCAGCTTTTGTAGTAATCCTAACTGTCCACTAGACAGTATACACTTAATTCAGGTCCTTCCTATTCTCTGCTCTGTACTAAAACTTAACCCTCAAGCAGCCACTTCAGTGCTCTTTGCCTTAGTTTTGTATCACTTGAGCCCCACCTGTTTAGTTGCATCTCTATGCATTCTCCTTCATTGTTAATGTATCTCCCTACTCTAATCTGTGGACAAACTGGTTACTAATAAGCAAGTCAATGTGAAGACACACTCCCATCCTTAATAAACTTTGCTGTTTCATCTTTCCTTCACTTTACAAGTAGAGTTTGCATTACTACTTACCCTTCTGAGGCCTTCACTCATAGATTTCCACTGCTTGCTCTCTGGTTTGGCTGATTTCTTTGCATTGCACATGGTTCACACCCTTTTTGCTACCCCCCACCCCCAATACTAAGTCTATATTAGATTTCTGCTGTTTATGGAGCCATCTTTAAATTACTAGTCTCCCATCAGGACACAATGGCTCATCAGCAGTTGAATTATGCTCACTGATAAGCCATTAGAACTCAGGAATTTCTTAGTGTTGTCTTTAGCTAATTATTTGGATCTATACAACTGATATTCACTTTCACTTTCTGATTCTTGATTACTGCTCTGCTTATTTGTTTATTTCACTGGTTTGGTTCTGCCATTCAGCAACAGTGTTTTACTGACATTACCACTGCAACTATGTTGTCTTTGTGCAACTATGCTGTACTAAAACTGCTGTTATAAATGTAAGTTAAATCTAATTGACTTGATGTTGGCATTAGAAACAGTGTTTACTGATTTAGCACTGCAGTTGTGTCTCTGTTACTGATTCAAGTGTACTGTTAAGTGTTCATTTTACTTTTTCTTACATGCACAGGATAATTTGCTGCTAATATATTGTGTATGATTTATTGTTTCCAAAGTTATGGCACTGTGATATGTTAGCTGTTGAAATATTCTCAAACTGTTGTAGTAGCATCTGCTCTCCTGCTATCTATTGTTTCTCTCCTGCTCTCTCCACTCTATCCTCAGACATGTATCTTTTAAAACTGTACTATCTCCTCATTACATCCATTAGCCTATCTTTGTCTCATTCTACTAGCGTCACCCTTTTTTCTCTCTCTCTTTATAGCACACTTGGGCAACTCTGGAGTCCAAGGCTACCACCCCACCCATACAAACTGGGAAGGAATCAGTACTGCAAAACTAAACCAAGGATATACCCTTTAAGCCTGAAGAGCAGGGTCAGTCCACCCAGACATTCTACATGTATGTGTTATGATAGTAAAGGTTTAACATTAGCTGTGTTACTTAGTTCTCAACGTGCTAATATCACTGACTGTTTGAGCCTTGTTTAGCCCCCCCACAGCTTGTGTAGTAATCCTAACCATCCACTAGACAGTATGCACTTAATTTAGGTCCTTCCTATTCTCTGCAATTAAAACTTAACCCTCAAGCAGCCCTTTCTGTACTGTTTGCCTTAGTTTTGTATCACTTGAGCCCCACCTGTTTATTAGCATCTCTATACATTCCCCATAATTGCTAATCTATTGCCCTAATCTAATCTGTGGACAAACTGGCTACTAATAAGCAAGTTAATGTGAAGACACACTCTCAACCTTAATAAACTTTGCTATCTCTTCTCTCCTTCACTTTACACGTAGAGTTTGTATTATTACTCACCCCTCTGAGGCCTTCACTCATAATTTTCCACTGCTTGCCTCTCTGGTTTAGCTGTTTTTTTTCCATTGCACATGGTTCACACCCTTTTTGCTACCCCCACCACCAATACTAAGTCTATATTAAATTCCTGCTGTTTATGGAGCCATCTTTAAATTTCAAGTCTCCCATTTAAGCCCTGCTCAGTTTGCCTGTGCTACGCACTGGTTCACTTCGCACCCCACCCTGCCCCCTAATCTCACCTGCCCCCACTACATCTAGGTACTAACCCCTCTCTATAACCAGTAACCAATCAGAAAAATACTAGTAACCTACCTCCTCTCCCACCCACAGTACCCCACCCAACTCCAATCTAACTGCTCATCTGATACAGTCATGTTACTACCTAATATGCTTCCACTCCTTACCTGCACACTTCTTGCACACTTTACATCCTGCCTGAACTCCATAATAGACAAACCCCACCACTATCACTGCACACTTACTCTTACTTCTATCCATCACCCATCTACTAATTACACTTGCCATACCATCACAATCTCTATCCCAATACACCCACAATACTACCAGTCACCTATTACATTCAAACAAAAAATATCCCTAAAATATAGCAGGTACCAGATTTATAAAACTTATGTTTACTGCCCTATATAAATTAGCCCTTATTGATGATATCCACCCCAGCCCTGGTCCTACCATTACCAAATCCTCACCTAAAAATCTGCATAATAGCTGCTTTGTCTCACAACTAACATCCAACAGAAAGCCATCTGACCTCCTGTTCATGTGTCTAAATATCAGAAATATAACTAATAAAACCCATGACCTAAATGCAAACTTAGCCTTATACTCTTCTGATATTCTCATCCTGACTAAAACCTGACTCAAACCTCACATCAAAAGTGAGGAAATACTCCCAACAGGTTATAACATTCTTCAAGTAGATAGACAATCTAAGAAAGGGGGCGGTGTGGCTCTATAATGTTTAAACACCACCTCAACATCCAGATAATAAACACATCTTCCCCCCGCATTGGAAATGAAGAAATCCTATATGCCAACCTCAAACTAAACCCAAATAAAACAATGAACATCATAGGATGCTACTTCCCACCTGGCCAAAACATCTCACCCCTGGAAAACCTCCTGAACTGGGCTAACCATTCCCTTTCCCAGGAAACCATAATCCTAGGTGATATTAATATCAACTGGCTATCTTGTAGCAATAATCATCCAGCCCAGCACCTAATCCTTCATGGTTTCTCTCAACTAGTAGAGTCACGTACTGGGATAAATAAAAACTCTAACAAACATACTACTCTCAACTGGATATTAGTCAATAAAGACCCTCAATCATACTTAGCTGGCTGTCTACCAGACAGCCAAAGTGACCACACTCCAATATTCCTTCTGAGACATCACTTAAGTTGTGCTAAACCCATCATCTATAGGCAAATACGAAATAGGGTAAACTTTAACCCTCTCTCCTTTATCTCATCCCTTTAAAAATGTGATTGGACACCACTAAAGTACCTCAGTATGGATGAAGCTGTCCACTTCTTCATTAGCACCTTCCTAAACACACATGCCCTTATAAGAAATGCAAGAATCAAAACACAGTACTCACCTTGGTTACAAAAAAGCACCAGGGCTCTAATGAAAATCAGAGATAAGGCAAGGGAGCGCTGGCGCTTAACAAAACCCCTCTCCTCTAGACAGTCATTCCTACAGTTGCACAACAAGGTCAAAAAACAAAGAAAGATAAAACCCAATATTATCAGTCTGCCCTAAACTCCTCCCATCACAGCCCTAAGCAGTTCTGGTCCACAATAAACTTCATTCTCCACCCAGGTAAAGTAGGCACCCCCACACCTACCACTCCCCTTTCCTCCAGCAGTATTGCTGACTCATTCAATAAACACTTTATTGAAACCATTATGTCTTTGACTAAACAACACAACCTTCTACCTACATTATCTACATCAAAAGCAAATACTCTATCTGCAGTCTTTTCTTTTTCATCAGTGCCTACCTCCTATATAAAAAAAAACTTATTTTGAAACTTAAGCCTACACAAGTTGCAGCTGACAATCTCCCCTCTGAATACCTAAAAGTAGCAGCAGAAGCAGTAGCTTATTAAGTCTCCATTTTAATTAATTGGTCCTTATCAGAAAGCTATGTCCCCACACTGTGGAAAATATCCAACATCATTCCACTCCATAAAGATGGCTCCTTCACTGAACTTTCCAATTATCGCCCCATAGCCATCCTTTCTCCACTTTCCAGGATACTGGAGAAATGCATCCATTCTCAAGTATTAGACTACCTCTTAGCTAATAACCTTCTCTCCAGCACCCAGCATGGCTTCAGGCCATACCACAGCACTCCTACCACCTTGTTCTCTTTCACTAACACTATCCTTCATCATAAAAATAGTGGCCTGTTCGCCGCTTTATTTATGGATCTATACAAGGCTTTTGACATGGTCTCACACAAACTACTAATCTCTGTTTTTACTAACCTATCCTTTTCCCAATCAGCTAATGATTGGTTTCACAGCTATATAACTGTCCTCCAACAATCAGTTGTCTGGCATAATTACCTATCTCCTTGACATCCTGTAACACTTGGTGTTCCCCAGTGCTTCATCCTTGGTCCCGTACTATTCTCACTCTTCACCAATGATCTATTCACAGCCACCAAGCATGCTTCTCTTATACAGTATGCAGATGACTCCACCATAATCTGCTTAGCCCCAACTATACCTGAACTTCACAAGATTACACAGGAAGCCTTTTCATCTGTAGAAAACTGGCTATCTAATGCCCAGTTATTACTCAACCCGAGCAAGACTAAACTCCTTATCTTCCAACCCACTAAATCTAACCCAGTTATCCCCACTTTAATATTCTAGCCAAAGACAATACTGTCATTTCCCCAACAGAACACACCAAACTACTTGGTGTTGATATTGATAATCTCAGATTTGACACTCACATTTTTCTTACCATAAAAAGGATCACAAAAACTAGGTGCATTGTACAGAAACAAAAATTCCTCACCAAGACAAGTCAGAATTTCTGCTGGCAATTCCCACCTAAGCTCCACTGTACTCTATGCCTTTCCTATACTAACCTACCTTAGACAAACAGACCTAAACAAGCTCAAGGCTTGCTACAATAAAATTGCTAAGTTTGCCACGGGTGCATCTTATCGCAGCCACCACTGTATCTCACTTAGAGAACTTGACTGGCTTGATCTCCCTCAACTTCTTCACCTGAATCAAGTGTCTTTTGCCCACAAGTTAGTAAACCATCCTTTTTAATGTTCGATCCCTTCAAAACCTTCTCCAGCCTTACTGCTCCACTAGACTGCTATGCTCCAACAGAAAAAATCTACTTCTAGTGACCAAACCCAAGAACTCAGCAGGAGAAGCACTATTCTCCTGTGTCATATCCAGATTATGGAACAATCTCCCTCCCTATATAACCACACTACCTTCTTGCAATCACTTCAAGACTGCACTAAAAACTCACTTAAAAAGTCTCTGGTTATGCCCATGTACCAATCACGATTAATAATACTCCTTTTACCGCCCCTTCCTCTCCCCTCCCCTCCCCTAGCCACCCTGCCTCACACTGTCTGATCATTGCATTCCTTCCTCTGCAGGCTCTGGCTCACCCTTACCCTCTCCTTCCCACCTCACTCAATCTCTCAGACCTGTTGTAACATGCTTAACTGCCTCACTTCATCTCAACTCCAAATACATATCCAACTGACTTACACCTAGCTTCCTCCCACTACCACGTATACTACTCACTCAGTCTCCTCTCTTACTCCTCTATCTTCCCCTTCCACCCCATTAGCCCTTCTAGCTTGTTCCACCTTTGTGTGGAGCTTCTGCTTTATATCTGCCTGAGTTTAGTGCAATATTTGTATATAAGATTTAGGTATATGAGTTTAGAACAGTATCTGTTTGAGCTTAATACTATCTGTATATACATCCTACCTTTATTCCTAGCCTTTAGCTAGATATTGTATTTCTGTTCATTGCTATGTTTCATATTGTATGTATAGCTAATGTTTGCTGCAGTATGTATTATTTGCTACTGTATGTATATTAAGTTGTTATTCATGTACTCTGCTGCTCATTTATTGTTCTGTGGAGCTTTTCTGTCTGGGCCTCCACTGAAAAAGAACCTGTGTCCAGTTGGAATTTCCTGGTAAACAAATGTAAATAAATAAATAATAAAATAAATAATATGCATGTTCCAATCATCCAGATTACAGTTTACAGCAGGCTATGTGTGCCACTGGTATAAAGCTTTTACTTTAAACCTTTAAGTTACACATATTTGAAGAATTAACAGTTATTGTATAGTTGGGAATTGTGGTATGTGAGCCCACCACCTCTGACTAGAGTCTAATAAAGTACTCTTGGTTTGTGCTACAGACTAATGCATGCATACCTGCTTTTACAGTTGGAATATGCATGTTCAATTTGATACAGCTGCATAAAATACCAAACAAGCTATCTTTGTTTTGTGCTACAGACTAATGCATGCATACCTGCTTTTACAGTCATGATATGCATGCTCATTTGATATGACTGTATAAAATACCAAGCAAGCTATCTTCATTTGTGTTACAGACTAATGCATACATACTTGCTTTTACAGTTGAGATATGCATGCTCATTTGATACATCTGTACAAAATACCAAAAAAGCTATCATTAACTTTTAATGGTGCAATAACACTATTCTTCAGCTGCATACATACCACATGCCTCCAAGTTAATGGTATGGGTCCTAACATTGCACTCCCTCTCCATGGCAGCTGTGTTAAAAACAGAACAAAACAGAATACCATTATGAATACCAGTCTTGCCTATATTCAGCTTTTAAGCCTTACAAGTTCTCTTTGTAGTTGATACCTACATGTGTGGGATGTCCTCTGTCCTAAATTCCTCAATCCAAGCATCAATGGTACCCCTCTTCCTCCACCAGAGGTCACTGTAGTCCCGCCTACATTCTTCACCTGTGTGGCTGATACCGATGGCACTGATCACAGCTCAGGCCTAAGTATGCTAAGCCTCTGATTTATACTGGGACCCATAATAGCCCCCCTGCAGTAACCTGGCACTGTGTTGTTCACTAGGAGTCCAGCAAAAATCTTGGACTCCTGGCCCCCCATCTCTGAGCCCTAAATCCCTCACCCTCTCCATGAATGCCTGTCATGTCTATCATGGGTCAGTAGCAATCAAGAATGAGGGGTTCCCACCAGTTCCAGTTATTGCTTTTACTGGGAGTGTTCACATTGTTTGAAATTGTTGCACACTGCGGACCATCACACAAACATGGTACGCGACGGTAAGTGGTGTGCAATAGTGGCAAAAAATGCAATTTCAAGGTTATTTGGTATGCAGGCAGTTGTGTATGTGCATTATAAGCTAAGGGGTACATTTAACTCTAATTCTGCGAGTGTTGTTTACCTAACTATTTGTCAAAAATGCTGTTGCTTTTATGTAGGCAAAATGGACCGTAAGGTGTGTGAAAAGATATACGGACATGGATATGCCATTAAGAAAAAGAAAATGACCAATGCATTAGCTAAACATGTGGATGAAAATGTAGGTAATTTCTTTAAATATATGGTGATTGACTATGTTGAAAATACAGATGGGGGGGGGGCTGTGGTCTTAATGTTGGAACATCATGAATTAAACTGGCAGATTTTATTTCCCGCTGATGCATGGCCAGGTTTGAATTAGGTTACATCCATTAACTGTGTTTTGAAGATTAAATCTTTGCTATGTTAATTTAAGTTAAAGTGACAGATTTTATTATATGCTGATTCATGGCCAGGGTTGAATGAATTTATATCTATCAACTGTGTCTTGAAGATAAAACAAATGTTTAGTTTAAGTGTTTAAGGACAATAATGGAGCTGACCAAATATTGCAACATTTTAGCATTTTAATATTTTGAAATCATATTGTTATAGTATGTATTTAAATTTAAACTTTTTAATGTGTTAAACATATTACTGTTTACGTAAACAATAGAGAATATTTTATATATTAAACTTTTAGTAGGAGGAAATGGGTTAATTTGAATAGACCTTAATGAACTAATGGATTAAATCATCATTTGTGTTCATGTAATTGAGATATAGGGTATTTAAATGACTTGGGATTTCTTACAAGTTTATCTGAAGACATTCAATGATTGTTGGACAAAAGTGTTTATCTGTAAAATAAGGTTTTTATTTTTATTTTTAGTGGCCGTTTGCATCCGTCTCTCAGACAAAGTGTTT
The DNA here is from genome assembly GCF_019279795.1 of Protopterus annectens. Lineage (NCBI taxonomy): Eukaryota > Metazoa > Chordata > Ceratodontiformes > Protopteridae > Protopterus > Protopterus annectens. Next base: position 240,403,061 of record NC_056736.1, on the reverse strand, counting down.
TTTGTTTTTTAGTTTGTTTGGTTTACATTTCCGTTAGTTGTATATGTGTTTGATAAATGTAAAGGTCATGGCAGTCCTCAGAGCAGAAATATAGAAACAGGAATATAGTACACAGTATACCCACAGGCATACATTTGATAATGAATATGATAATACATAGATAAATAAATAACTGATACGATATTAGTGTCTCAACCCTCATACATATAATTAATATCGGGTCTATATTAGAACACCGAACTTTCAAAATTTCGAGTGTTCTAATATAGACCGTTTTCAGTGAATGTTGAAAATATCGAAGAAACAGAAAAACAATTTTTTTCCTAGGGAAAGAGATCGGTTGTCTGTTTCTGTTCCTTTGGTATTTTCAATGCTGTGGGGGGAAGTTACGGGTCTGGTTCAGGTAAGTGTGTGATTGTGTGGATGTGAGGGTTAGGGTGGGTTAGGGTTAGGGCGCGGGTCAGGTAAGTCTGCAATTGTGTGGACATGAGGGTTAGGGCGGGGTAGGTGACTTAGGGTTAGGGCGCGAGTGAGGTGATGGTGCGATAGTGACGGACCTTAGGGTTAGGGTTTGGGTTAAGGTAAGTGGATAGTTAGTGGTGTATGTATAGTTTAGTGTAGGGTTAGGTGTAAGAGTTTAGGTGTATGTGTGTGGATTGCTGTTTGTTTGGTGTGCTTGTGTTGTGCGTATGTGTTTTGGAACAGCAAATTTTTTCCCTAGGAAAATATTTGCTGTTCTGTATGTTCGATGTTTTAAATTTTCGATTAATAGGGTTCGATATTAGAACACTCAAAATTTTGAAAGTTCGGTGTTCTAATATAGACCCTTAATATCATGTACACTATTTCAAGTGTATAAGTGAAAGTGACTATAATGAGAATGGAACAGTAGTAAAATTGTATGGAAACAAGACAAATGTAAGAACCCATGCCATGTGTAAAAGTGTATGGAATATGCTGTATTTGAACGTAGGACCATGGGAATGACAGTTCTGAACCTAGGACCATGTAAATAACAGTCCTACACTTAAACTGTTGCCAGAAGAGAGTTGAAACAACAGTTGTTCATGTTTCAGTTCATTGTTATGAAATTCAGTGTCACAACAGTAAAACAAAAGTTACACATGCTCTTCTAGAACCCAAGACCATCTGTACTCCAGCCGTATACTTATACCTGCTGCCACAGGCAATAGCATTGATTGAATGCATCCAATTTCCATTTTTGCTTGTCTACTTTCTGGGAGGTCTACATATCCAGTAAAAAAATGGGAAAAATACTTGAAATTAATTAAAGTAATCTATGACATACACAGTAGAAAATGGTAGTACATATGAGATATTTCTACATAGGTCTGGATTTCAACTTTCACTCCAATGCACCCTCAGAAAACAACTTTGCTGCAAAGAACTGGTCATTTTTCACACAACTAACTGCAACAGGAAGTACACTGTTATTAAAACATAGACTGTTTTTTGTACATTTATTAAATGTATTATATTTGAATGCAGTGCACTTAGTGATCACACAAACTGTTATGATTATTGCTTGCAAATATTCTGCTCTGTTTTAACTTTCTGTGTTTTTTGGGAAGTCATCAATCTTATCAGTACTCTGACATGTGCAGTTTGTTAGTCATTCTAGCCTTAAAATGTGTGACAATATTAACTGTAAATAATATGATATGCATTTGCCAACAACTGAAGGGTAGGGCGGATGGCACAAACAAGCATAAAATACTATTTTGGGAGGCAAAGATGAGTTACTGTTATGGCACATAAAGACTACATTGTTCTTTTGAGTTGGGGGAAACAAAGCTGAGTTACTGTTATGGCACAAACAAGAATGGACTGTTCTTTTTAGGGGGAGCAAAGGTAGGTTGCTGCTATGGCACAGACAAGGATATGTTGCTCTTGTTACTCTTCTTGTTTTGCATCCTGCCTGTTGTTTGATCTTCTGAGAGTTTTGAAGTCAGAAACTGCAATGTGCATCATTGCTGTCTGAAACTGCAATGTGTATCATGACTTTCTAATTTTCTTTTTAATGATATTCCAGGAAAATGTAAGGTAGCTAAACTGAAGGCACACAGTGATCATCAGTACGTTTGAGAGGTATGCCTGTGTGAATCTTTGATGCCTGAGGCCTACTACTTACTAACAGACACATATAAGTCAAATTGTCTCTGCTGTCGCATCTTACTGTCTTTGTACAAATCTCCCACCTTTTACTTGCTTACTGAAACAACTGATGAAATAAAGGGATATGCCATAATATTATTAAACAAATATAATTCAGATTCAGGACTTGACTTGTAAATACAGCAGTTGCTGCACTGTTACTTCAGGGCTGATTCTGTCTGATGCAAGCAGTACACAGCCAATACATGGAGAGGTAAAGGTTGTGTGAGCTGGCTAGCATCAATGTTAATACATGTAAGTCAGTAGGAGGAAGGTTGTAATCCCCTAGGTGGTGAGTGAGTGTGCAATGCGCTGTTTCTAAGCCAATGCAAGGACATACTGAGTATGCCTATGTCTGCCTACACCAAAAACAGCTGGTGGCTCTCCCTCTGACTCCACATCTGCCTTTGGCTGTGGTGACCTTGGCATTGGTGGTGTGATGTGTACCCCTTCCTCTTACTGATCCTGCTGCAGCTGTTTCCTCAGGATTATGTTGTGTAGCATGGCATATACTGTGAAGATTTCTCTACATGTCCATGGATTGTACTACAGGGCTCACCCAGATGTATCTAGGTACTGGAACTGTGACTTCAGCAGCCCAAACACATGATGTATGACATTTCTGGTTTGAGAGTGTCCATCATTATGAAATTCATCTGTGGGTGGGTGTGCATTTCTAATGGGTGTCATCAGCCATGGTTAAAGTGCATAGCCTGCAGCCCCCAGTATATGAACGTGTGAGATATCACCCCTAGTATACATATGGTATAGTTGGGAGGTGTGCCAGATACGTGAGTTGTGGTAACTGCCAGGGTTGCCTGCGCACACATTCAAGATTATTCCATTTTCAGTGCATACGACTTGACATTTGATAAAGTGGTAGCCCTTTCTGTTAATGTGGATGCTATCCTGTTCCTTAGGTGGTGAATTAATTTCTACATGCGTGCAATCTATCGTATCCAGTTCTTCACAGTAGGGCGCAACCCGGTAGAACTGTTGCATATTTCTGTCCCTCTCCTTAGAGCTATGGGAAAATATATGTTCTCACTGGCATGTTGAAATATAGCATCCAGGAATTGGTGGAGGATCCTGGATGCTGATACCTGTGACATCCCCAGCATGTCCCATGTCAGTCTCTGAAAAGTACCTATAGCTAAGATTCCAAGGGCTACATATACCTTAGTTTCTACTGGGATGGGTTCTCTTCAGTTGTTTCTGGCTCTGAGTTGAGGTCGGCAGAGGTCACAGAGTTCCTGTAGTGTGTCCCTGTCCAGCCTGTAGTGCTCTACAATTTCCATATCATGTAGGCTGTGATAAGGTAAATGTGGCCTGAATGCTCTTCTTCTTGGCCTAGGTATATAGGCAGCAGCAGCAGCATTGGCTTCAGCCTCTAACACATACAAATGGATTAAAGCAGCAGCAGCCCCTAACATTCTGTCTGTGTAGACATTACATGTCTGTACTCCAAAAGTTTTGACATCTGCAGGAAAAAACAGCACAGAGTCTACATGGATGCTTTATAGCTTGTTGAAGAGCTCCACCATGTTGGATTGGTTGATTAGCATGCAATTCAGCTGCTTATTCTGTAACTAGCATCCATGAAACACAGAAAAAGACAGATGCAATCCATTAATAAGCTACACCATTATAAAAAGACAAATATGTAGCTAGCCAAACTGATGATAGGGAGAGTTGTATGTACTTGTAGGTCTGCAAAAATGCTATTTCTTCTGGATATTTCTGTACAGAGGAGTACAGAACTTCATCAGGTATGCTCCCGTTTTTTCACATATATACTGCATATGCTGGAATGTATTTAAGGATAATGTGAAGCAAAGGCTTTTACACTTTTATTTGTATGCATTAGTTAGAAGGGTACTGATGGCATGGGCATGTTTGTCAAGCCATTTGAGAGGTACACATGATTGACAATACATGAAAATGGAATGCTGTGTGATAAATATGTACAAATGTTTAAGGGTCAGGTCCTTTGATAGCACTTTTATCATTTCAAAGATGTTTGGTTAGCAAAGTAGGTAATTTTCCGATTCCTTTTGTTGGGAGGGAGCAAAGACGAGTTACTGTTATGGCACAAACAAGAATGAACTGCTCTTTTGGTGGGGGAGAAAAGGTGAGTTACTGTTATGGCACAAACAGGATATGTTGCTCTTCTTACTTTCCTTGCTTTGTATCCTGCCTGTTGTTAGTATTTCACATCTCTGGACTGTTTTATGTTTCTCCAGTGGGTAATACTACTGGCTACCTTTCCTGTTTTATCTAGAAACAGTTATTTTGTAGTTGTGTGATACTTATGTGTACTATACATCTGTTGTCTTTTAGGGCACCTACAAGTATGCCACTCAGGCATGTCAGTCTACATAGACCCCTTCAGTGATGTGGAAAATCAAATAATCGTGGATTGGTTTTGGCAACATGGTGCTTTTTCCCTGGAAAGGAGATGTGGAGATATGGCACGTGGGATGCAAACATGGCAGCAAATTGTCCAAAATGTGAATGTCATGGACAGCCATGGCAGAACATATGAACAGGTGTGCCACATGGTGACTGTCAGGATCACTACTGCATGCAGGTGAGCAGCTGAAGTGAGCCATGAATAAATGGCTACCAGGGGAGGGCCTGCTAGGGAACCACAACTATCTCCAATGAACAGTTCCTGGCAAATACTGGAGATCCAAACAGCTCCCAGGAGAGTGCCCTTACCTCTTGCTTAACTTCTTCCTGGACCATCTGGAATACAGTGCAGTATCTATTCTACAGATGGTAAGACAGATATTGTTTTCGTCAGTATTGCTGCAAAATTTAAAGAAATATTGTAGTGTGTGATGTTTATCTTAGGCTTGTTGTGTGTATTGCTGTACTGGCTGTAATGGTGGCAGCACTGTTAGTTTGTTTGCATATATTGCACTATTGTACTGCAGGTATTAATGTATTCCTGTGTTTCTTGCTTTTTACCACAGGTGATCTTAGCGGTGGGAGTGTGGGCCCTGTGCCACCTGATGTCAATGTATCCGCAGACTCTGATGATGTTGTTGGCCAAACTGAGGCACAGTCAGGGGGTGCAGAGGATGAATCTGACACAGAGGTTGATATACAGCTATTCCTTCATTTCCATCAGACACATCTAGTAGGCATATGCTTACCCAGTACAGTAAGCCTACAGATATTGGACAGGTGGAGATCAAGGATATTGATCAGGGAAGTGTGTCTACTCTGGTTTCAGTGCCTATTGATTCTGGCTATAGCAAAAGAGTGGGTGAGGTGCCACACAGGAGGATTGATAGGGGTGGTCACAGGGGACCTGCTGTCCCTCACATCACCTGGTGCAGGTGTCACTTCCCGTGCCATGTTTAGGGCCATCATGGAGGAACAGGCACATTCCCATAGATGCTCTAGACAAATGCTCAGGTTTGTGGCTGTGGCATAGTCTGACATGAATGTCTGCCTACACCATGTTGCTGATTCACTGGATTGGATGAATGACACATTAGAATGAGAGGTGTCTGTGATGGACCAAAGGGTGTCTGTCATGGAACAGGCAGTGTCTGTGATGGAACATCTGCTGGGAGGGGAACGACATCCTCATGGGCATTGGTTAGTCACATCATCTGCTGTCAGCCAATGTGGCCATGGCCGATCATGCTGACATAGTGGCAGTATTTCCACTGCTCTGTCAGTGAGAATGCTGTCCACAGACATGGCAGGCCATAGGTTTGAGATTCTGGGCTTCCCCATGAAGAGAGCTCATCCAGCAGACATTAGTCATGTTCAAGTAGCAGCAATGCATCTGACCTTGGGCATGGAGGTGCCAGTGCAACTCCTGGCAGAGCCAGTTCTCATGGTCAGGAACTACAACGTTGAACTGCCACCTCTACCATGCATGGCTCACACCTATCCAACAGACCAAGCTGTAGACCTAGCATAGAGATTGTTTGGGTTCATGCAGACCCTTTCACACTAGTTTCACCTGGAAGACCCCTAGAGACACACACACAACGGTTACTCATTTTGTCTTAATGGCCATTTGCTGTTTTATCCCAATGTCTGCCTTCTTCTCCTTCTTACTCACACACACTTACCGACCTTTTGTGCCAGCCTATGCTTCTTGACCCCCCCCCATGCAAACCCTTGTGCAATTGATGATGATTGTGTCATATCCCTGTTTTCTTTCTTATGGATTCAGGGATTCAAAAGCTGTGTCTGATGCTCAGGGTCCATAGCTTACTTGGTTATTAGTATATCTGCATTTGTGTTGTTGAACTGCTCATTGTACCTTTGATTTATATTGGCCTTGGAAAGTTGGACAGTTGATAGCATCAAAATTTCACAACTATATAGCAAATGCTCTTGTAAAGGTTGTGAAGTCAGAAACTACAATGTGCATCATTACTTTTTAACTTCTTTGTGTAATGACCCCCACATAGCACCCTGTGCAAGTGATGTTAACTGTGCTACATTCCTGTTTTACATCTTTTGGATTGAGGGATACAGAAACCGTGTCTGATGCTCAGGTTGCATACCTAACTTTTAGTGCTTAGTATATCTACATTTATGTTGTTGAACTGCTGCAAACATAGGCATATTGAAACGTACAAAAGGTCTTTTATGTAGCATAAAATCCCTTCAGGCTCTTTTCAAATCTTCGAATCTTTCTCACTCCTACATAACACTACAACCAATTCATCTCAACCCCAACCTTAAATTGAATGGACACATGTTAAACTTGGTGAATTACCCTCTTCTTTTGAATACTTCTATTTCGGATCTCTTCCCCTTCAGACATCTGACAATTTCTAACCTAAGAATCAGTTTGAACTTGCCCAAGAAATACCTGGTCATCTTACGACAGGTTAGAGAGTTGATAGGGAAATACATAGATCATCCCCTGGTCTCAGAGGAAGATATTTCAGCATGCAGAACATTAAAGAAACTTCTGATCAGTGAAAAAAAGATGACATCAAATGCATACAAGGTTATCATGTCACTCAGATATCAGAACGAGTTTATTATCTCAAAATTCTGGTTAAAAAGTAACCCTGAAATAAACCAAAGCTTAATATCACAGGCTATAAAACGAAGTTCTAAATCTATTCCCTTCAATAAATTGAAATATACCCAGCTGATGATTCTGAACAATGCATATTTTACCCCTGAAGTACTAAGTAAGCTCTACCCTAATCAATCTCCTAAATGCCGTTATTGCTTGAACCAAACTGATGATATCCTCCATGTGTTTTGGAGTTGCAAGTGTTCCTATAAGCTCTGGTGTGCCTTGAGAGTGATACTTGAGAAAATTGGCTATGAAAAATCTACCCTCTCATGGGAATTTACCATTCTGCATATCCCACCTCCGGGCTTATCTGAAAGGAAATGTAAGGTATTGATTCCTATTTTCATGTTAATTAAATACTACATTTCCCTAAATTGGAAAATAGGCACTCCCTCTCTTGGGAGGGCTTTAAACACATAGCTATTAAACACCTTAAGGCTCACAAATACTTGTTTCACAATATTAAGAACAAGCCAATTATTAAGGAATTTTGGGACATTCTATCTGATCATATACTTAAATGAGTTTTTCTTTCTCTTTTTTCTCCCTTTTGGTATGGACAGCATCTTTTTATCACATTCTTTGAATAACTGATATAACAAGTTCCTGGGCAAAGTAGAATTTGTATATAGTTCTAGTTTCCATGTAGCTGCTCTATATGATTCTTTTGTTTAATAATTATATAATCTGTTTTGAGTTCTGTATTGTCTTTGGTATTCACTGTTGTATTTGTTTTTTTCTGAAAACTGCAATAAAGAGAATTATATAAAAAAAAATATTGTTGAACTTCTAATTGTACCTTTGACTTATTTTGGCCTTGGAAAGGTAGACAATTGATACCATCAAAATTTCACAACTATATAGTAAATGCTCTTGTAAGGGTTGTGAAGTCAGAAAATGCAATGTGTATCATTACTTTCTGACTTCTCTCTCTAATGATTTTCCAGGACAAATATATGGTGCAGATCATAAATCATGCCATCATATTCAGATCTTAGGATTGTGGGACAGCACTGTAGTCAAACTTCACCAGAAAAGTAATTAAGCAATAACCCGTTGCTGGGTGTGGGTAAAGTTGGATTTACCCATGGTTCATGTGGTTGGGTCATGAGGGCAAACCATGAGTGACCAAAGCCAACTGCGGGTAAATCCAGCATTGCCCACACCCAGCTGTGGGTTATTACTATTATACAATGACATTATTTAAGAAACAAATACTTACATTTCTTAAATAATTTCTTTGTATAATGTTTCCATGCTGCCCTTCTGCATTCTGCAGGTATCCTAGGGCTTCTTCTGATGTACTGCATATGCATATGGGACTTGTGTTTCACACTTACATAGTACATCAGTGCTGTGCAGAGGTAGTAACAGAGAAAGGAAGATCTCCATTATTTCCTCCTCTTCTTTTTTTTTTTCCATTTAATATAAAAAAGAAACCGGGAGACTTTTTACATTCAGGAGAGTCGGGACAGACAAAATAAAAGGATAATCAGGTAAACTTTTTAAGTTTTGCAGAACATACCTGATTATCCTTTTATTTTTGTCTGCACCATCTCCCCCATTTGCTTCAAGTCTTCCGTTTTCTTTTTTTATTCAAAAAAAGAAAGAAAAGTAAAATAAAATTATGAGATATACTAACTGGAAAAAATCCGGGCAACTGGACCTTTTTACATTGGTATATTCTTGGATTTACAATATGCACTATGGTTGGACTGGCCAAACAGTGTGCTCGTTTTTGAATATTAATAGCCAGTCATTGTATAATACAGTATAATGTGCTCTCTTGCATGCATCACAGCAGACAAATGCAGCAGCTAGAGACACCAAACAAACCATGCCATGATGTATGTGGATAGATTAAAAGCCATGTCACTATAATCTATGCTGTACAGGATAAGGTGATGTCTGCCTGGCATCCATGCCACTGTCTGACCATGCCCTGTTTGGATGACTGCATATCCAACATCTGATACAGCTGACATAAGCAGCATCTGTTGGCAATATGGTAATAACAGTGTCTCACATGCTGTAGTAAAAGGCTCTCTGTAATATCAAGCAAGAGCACACACACACACACACACACACACACACACACACACACACACACACACACACACACACACACACACACACACACAGACACACAGACACACAGACATACACACAGACACACACACACACACACACACACACACACACACACACACACACACACACACACACACACACACACACACACACACACTTGACTGCAGTAAGAATAGAACCCCTACTTATCCACGTACACAGAAAACAATACTTAAAACAAATGCGACCGGCTGACCGCACAAGTCTGACTTTTGCAAGACAGCAACTGAAAATATAGTACATGACATCATCAGAACATGTGTGAGACACATTTTGGCAGGCCTGCATAGGTTCATAGCTTAATAGGTTCATACAAGGCTACTGCCATAATGGTCCTAGGTTCATAGAAGGTTAGTCAGCTAATGGCTCTAGAGCCTTTTTTCGCCTGATGAATTTGTACCATTGCTCCCTTATAGACAAAGATATGTAGTCCATATTTGTAAATCCATGATCGGCACTGGTTGCCCCTGTGTATGTGTGACATTGGCAAAAACCCAGAGGTAATTCTACAATATCCCAACCAGTTGTTCAAGTTACACTTAGGTAAGGTTATCGATGAGCTCAGTTTCATGTGAATTGGGCATTTGTTCCATAGTAGTGGCAATCTGTGGGAGACATATCTGTCTCTTCAGCATGTCCAGTTGATGTCACAGGCTAGTTTATGGTCCCTACAGTGAGTGAGTCTTTTCCCATTTGACTTGCAGAGGTGCAACATTTCCATTAAGGCAGGGTTCGAGAGTGATCTATATGCCAGGCACAAGTTGCCTCTCAGCAGTCTATATGATAGAGTACAGTGACAGGGCCTTCAGTCTGTAAGTCATGTGTTGAAGTCTTTGGATTTTCTTGGTGAGAAACTTCTTGGGTCTCTCCAGCTGCTGTAGCTGTCTGGTGATGTACATGCAAAAGGAAGCATATATTACTGGTCTGATGAGGGACACGTACAGTGGATTGATAACATCCTTAGTCTTGGATGCTATGGCCTTACTTATGAGGTGTGCAATGTAAAAGGCCTTCCTTACCACTGAGGATACATGATGATCAAAGTTGACATTGCTATCAATCTGCATTCCCAAATTTCTCACCACTGTGTTGGAACTTAGGGAGGTATTATTAATAGTGTAATTTGCAGGTACCTCTCCTTTGCTGAAAGGGATAATAGTGCATTTATTGGGGGTTAAGTTTGTTTGTGGTTTTGATAACAATCATTTATGTATGTAAGCCAGTTCTTTAGTATGTTGACATTATTTGGGGATTCAGTGATTACGCACGGTTTGCAGTCATCAGCAAACCTGGTGAGCCACAGGCCATCTGTTATCACCTGAATTTCTGAGAAAAATATTCCAAACAGTAGGAGGCTCAGCACAGACCCTTGTGGAATACCACTGGTAACAGGTCTGCTGGTAGAGGTGGAACCCCATGTATGACTGTACGCATTCTGTTGGTGAGCCTGTTGGCTAGTCATCTAATGACATATGGGTTAATTCCCAGCTGGGTGAATTTCTCATGGATGCCTCAGTGTGAGTTTATGTCAAAGCTCTTGGCCAAGTTGAGATAGGCAGTATGTACTGATTTGCCTTTATCCAGGGCTTTGTTGACACTCTTGAAGAATTCCACTAATTTTAACAGGAATGATCTGCCTTTAGAGAAGCCAAACTGGTCAGATCAAGAGTTTGAAAGTCACCGATGTCCTTGTTGATAAGGTCCAAGATGATTCTCTCCTTAGTCTTACAGACAAGGCTGGTCAGGCTTATAGGTGTATAGTTCCCTGAGTCAGTTCATAGGTTCATAGGTTTATACTAGGCTATCTGCCCTAAGGCATTTATAAGCCTAGCCCAAATTTTTGTGGAGGGATCCTCTCTGTGTAAGAGAAATACAGTTGCTGTTTTCCACTCTGCCGGGACAAAGCCAGTACTTAGATTGTGGTTGAAGCGAGTGCACAGTGGTTCTGCTAGCTCTTGCTTTACACCATTTAGTAAGCAACCTGGGATGTTATCTGGTCCCATAGAGGCTGTGTTTTTGGCTTTAGTGAGTATGGCTATGACTTGTTCTTTGGAGATAATAGGTAGAGAACTGGTGACAGATATGCTCTGGGGTATGATTGCTGGAGAAAGTGGAGTGAAATTTTTGCCAAAACTGTGTGCTAACAGGTTGACAATGTCCTCAGGTTCAGTATAACTGGTACCATCCACTATGAATTGGGTGCAAAGGTGGGCCTTCCCTTTTACATTACAGACATAGCTAAATAATATTTTGTGATCATCCTTAGCTATGAATGCTAATTTAGTTTTGCAATTAGCTTTAGAGGACTTAACAAGATGTCTCATTTGCTTGTTCAAGCTATGGAGGGGTGTTCTTCTGCTGAGACTGCTCGCTCTAATTCCTGAACATCACTTTCTTTCTCATGTTGTATAATCTATTTATGCTAGATGTCCACTGGGGCAGCTTGTTTTTTCATGAGCAAGTTTTCATCCATTCTGGTAAGGCTAAATCTATACACTTGTAAAGCTGTTTATATGGAGCATTTGTGTACACCTCTGTATAGGAGTCTTTACTGTCAGTGGTGCCAGGAGGTTTGAACTATGTATGCTGTCACTTAGGAGGCTATAGTTTGCTTTGCAGAAACTTTTCACCCTTTTGGATCCTGAGGGGTAGTCAGGTACAATTGTTACATTGAACGTGACTGAATTATGGTCAGATCTTTCCAGGAATGGTTTCACACATAGGGTGGTGCAGCAATCTCCCTTGTTGGTCAGTACTAGGTCAAGGACATTCCATCCCCTTGTGGAAGTGCAGACTAACTGTTCCAGAGTATTTGTGTTCACAAAATGCTGGAATCTTAGGGAGAGTGTGTTTGAGGTCATATATGTATCCCAATTAATAGAAGTATAGTTAAAGTTACCCATATCTAGGATGTTTGGCTTTATTATGAGTAACTCAAGTAGGTCCAGGAAGGCACTATGTGGTTTTTATGGTTCACGTTGGTGAACCTTTAGCTAACAATAACATGCAGGGGGTGTGTCCTACAGTTAGCTGGACTTGGAGTAAATCTAGAGAGTTGTACAGCTTAACCAGTCTTCAGGTGTACTTGTCTTTCATGGAGATGGATATACCTCCTCCTTTGTTTCTTTCATGTCTTTTTGTGCCTGAATTTGTGGGAAGCATTATAGCCTTTTATGGTCGGAGTACTTTCTATAACCCTAAACCATGTCTCTCTGATTGCACAAACATCAACATCTTCCCAAATAAGTAGGGCTTCAATTCAGTGCAGTTTCTGATTTACACTTCTAGCATTGAGCAGCATAACCTTGAGCTTGTCTTTTGAGGATATTTTTATGTCAGGATTTTTTTTCTTATGACATTGCCTGAAAAAGGCACTAGGGAGGACTCAGGTACCTTGATCAGTAACAGAAAGGCAAGAGGCGGCAGATGAAGACCATCCCTGGTAAAGCAGCATGTTGTTTCTCGACCATATCAGCACAGGCTTACAAATACTGGATCCCCTTGGAGTGACACCAGTTGCTAAACCGATTGTTGAAGTCAATAATTATTTTGTTTGTATTGAGACATCCTTGGTGAAGGTAGAATGCTGCTTAAGGCCATGGACATACCAGTCTGGGACAGATAATCTGAGAACTCAGTCATATTTCTCTTCATATAGTCCAGTGAGGTACATTTCAAGTCATTAACTTCAACATGGAGGACAACAGAGGTGTATCTGCGCTTGTTGTTGAAATACTTGAGTATGTACATAACTGTGCAGATCTTGGCACCTGACAGGCAGCTGACCATCACTTTCTCCTTGTACAACCTAGTGAGGGGGCTATCTATGCGTCTCACAATGGATTCACCTATGATCAAGACATTGCTTTTTAATGTTTTGCCTTAAGGGCTTAATGGCTGATACACTGATACATTTGTTTTTATGTGTTGTCGGTTCTGTTGGGACTGTAATGTTTGCAGAAGTCCAGGGTAGTCATACCTCAGCTGTACTCTACCCTTATCACTCCAATAATGGAGTATAATGCTTATATCTCTCTGTTCCTCAATAGAAACCTGCAGCAATTGGAGAGAACACAGAGTTGTGTCTGGAAGACTCCCATGTCTCCAAGCATGACATACACAGAAAGACTGACATACCTGTCACTGTACTTAGTATCATGCCGGCTACTAAGAGGGGAACTATGGCTGCCCTGCAGAGCAGTCTCAGACCCTGCCCTTCTGTAAATGATGGACATCTGCAGTTCAAATGGGAGAACTATGACTTGCCCTAGGGTTTTCAACCTAGCCTGCGACATAAACAGAACATGCTGGTTAGACAGATATATCCAACAATGACTCACATTCCTCTGTAATAGGCTCACACTACATGTAAAGCAGTGCTCCTCAATGACCATGTTCAAGTGCAACCTTGACTACTGGTTGGGTGATTGTACCATCACCTCTGGGGTGGTGCACATGTCCCTTATGGACAGGGCCAGTTGGTGCTGCTCACAAACATGCTCTGCTAAAAATGGTCATCAACTATGCTCAATAATGTTACTCGTGTTTTTACACAGCTAGGCTTATAAATACACTAGTGATATTAGGCTAGTAGTGTCATATGAACCTATGAAGCTATGTGCCTTTCCAGGCCTCACAATCTGTTGTCAACCACATGGCTTGCTGAAGTCATCTAATATAAGTTCACCTGCACTTTTATATAAATCAGCCATGTTCTGTGACACTTGTGCAATGTTCTGTGTTCTGTAGTCCATTTACTTAGGTAGGGGTTCTATTCTCACTGCAGTCAAGTGTGTGTGTGTGTGTGTGTGTGTGTGTGTGTGTGTGTGTGTGTGTGTGTGTGTGTGTGTGTGTGTGTGTGTGTGTGTGTGTGTGTGTGTGTGTGTGTGTGTGTGTGTGTGTGTGTGTGTGTGTGTGTGCGTGTGTGCGTGTGTATGTGTGCATGTGTATGTGTGCTATTGCTTGGCATTACAGAGAGCATTTTACAGCAGCATGTAGGACACTATCTTCTCCTCAGCATACACTGCTGATGTCATCAGCTATAAAGTGTTAAATAAAGCACCACACTGTAGAACAAACCACACCTCACACCACAAGTTCCAGGCCAGATGAATTCACTCAGTTTAGTACACAGATTGATTTATTAAAATAAAAAAAATAACTTCTGCAGTAAAAGTTATCGAAACTTCAAACTCTAATACCATTAAAAGCAAGTAACACTTCTCTGGCACCTCTGCTTTCAGAAAATCCTTTTCAGAGTACATCTTTCTGCTAGTAAACATACACTTAAATACCTGCATTTAATCAAGTAAATAATCATCCAATTAAGAATTCACAAAAAAAAGCCAACTAAAAAGTTTAACTTTTAATATTCTTTTTTTATCCCTCTTACATTAAATGCTTCCAAGAGAATTTCCTATTCAACCCTCTTGGAAACATTGTATCATATTTTAAAAAAATATTGCTTCCTTCCTTCCTTAAGTGTTCCTTGATTTTATTTTTTCATCTGTATTAAACCTAGTATTCACTTGTTTCAACACAGTTGCCTGTAACCACTGTTGGTCTCCATTATGGTGTTCCTTAAAGTGCATAGCTACAGGACTCTGAAATCTTTGCTTCTTGATGTCCCTCATATGGTCTTTCAATCTTACAGCAAAACTTCTCTTGCTTTCACCAATATAAAATAATCCACAAGGACATTTTAAACTATATATAATATTTTCACTATTGCAAGTGAAGCTGTCTCTTCTATCAACTTTTTTTCCATCAATACTTTTAAAACCATCCACTATATGTTTGCATACTGTGCAATTGTCACATGGAAAAGTTCCATATCTCTCTATATTATTTTCTATATTTTTTGGTCTCTCAAAATTTTCATGTACTAACATATCTTTAAGACTCCTGCCTCTTTTATATGAAAAACAAAGTTTGACATTTTTTAGGCAGGATTTTTCTTTCTGTATATAAGACCAATAATACCTATCTATATTCTCTAAAATATTAGAAAAATCAGTATACTTAGAAACAAAATATAACTCACTTTTTCGTTTTCTTCAATATTACTTTTTTTAATTATTATGTTCTGTGCTTTATTCACTTTTTTTTATTTATTACCTTATTATACCCCAACCATACTTTCTCTGGCTCATAGCCCCTTTCTATGAACATGTTAGCTGTATTTTGAACTTCCTTCTCACATTCCTTCCTGTTGCTACATAAACGTTTAACCGTAACCATTTCCCCATAAGGAATGCAATAAATAGTATGGGGGTGACAATTAGGTCCATGCAACATAAAGCTTGGTTGTACCATTTTCTAAATATTTTAGTTTGTCATATTCTTGCCCTTCTATTGTAATATCCAGATAATTTACTGTTGTTCCTTTTTGTAATCCATCAAACTTGATCTCAAACCTGTTGACTTGCAGTTCTTGAACACACATTTCTACTTCTCCATAGCCCCCATTGCAAAGAAAAATCAAATCATCAATGTATCTATAAAAATGAACAAAATGTTTTCAAAAAAAGTAATTACTATACACATATACATTTTCATAGAGACCCATGATTAAGTTAGCATATGTGAGGCAAAAGCTGCCCCCATAGCTGTCCCACACATCTGATGATACAGGGAGCCATCAAATTCAAATATATTATTTTCCAAACAGAACAATGTCAGTTCTATGATATATTGTGCACTGGGGCTCTTCCCCAGAAAAAAAATCTATAGCTTCTATGCCATCACTTTGTTTAATGCTAGTGTATAAGCTGACTACATCTATCACTATAAAAAACATGTTCTTCTGCCATGTTATTTTCTTTACTTCATCCAAAAAAATCAAAGCTGTCTTTGATATATGAAGATAATTGTATCAACTTTTTTAACAAAAATTGATGCAAAAACCATCCCAAATTATGGGTTTCATAATTGCAGGCAGATACAATTGGATGGCCTGGAGGATTAACCATGCTTTTATGTATTTTAGGCACACAAAAAAAACTTTGCCAACTCACTGCTTTTATTCAATAACTTATTTTTAGCTATAAAGTGTTGCCTGGCACACTCCAAATGTAAATTGAGCTGCGGTGCTTGCATAAAGTAGTGTGTTTACTTAGACAGATAGGGGTTCTGTTCTCATTGCAGTCAACTGTGTGTGTGAGCTGTTGCATGACTTTACAAACAGCATTTTTTCATCAGCTATATCACATTTTTGGATATGCAATATTCCCACCAGGGCAGGGTCAGGCAGAAGTCACTTAATCCTATACAGTAAAGTTTACAGTGACATGGCTTTCAATCTATTCACATACATCATGCCACAGCTCTGCGTTATCTTCTGAGAAAACCCTGTGGTCTCTCCAGATGCAATATGTGTCTGGTGAGGTACATGTAAAAAAGCTTATTATACTCTATTAGTGCTGTAATGAGGTTTGACTAAAGTGGTGTCATATAATCCTAAAATATTAATATGATGGCATGAATTAGGAACACAGGCTTGCAATAGTAATGTGGACAGTTGATGGTCAAAATTCAGATTGCTTCCATCACTGGGTTTCTGCATTGCAGGACTGTTGTCAATGCTGCAGTTAACAAGGAATTCCACTTTTCAGATGATCAATATTACAAACACATTTCTGCATTTATTTGTAGATCATGTGCCTTTGTCACCATTCAGTTGTGTGTGTTAGCTCCTCCTGTACTATGTTGTCACCATGGGTTAACTCAATGATTGCACACACTATGCAAGAATTAGAAAACTTGGTAAAAGCAAAGGCCATATACTTTAGTCTGAACTGTTGAAAAATACAATCAAACAGTGAAGGGTAAAGCACAACTCCCTGGGGTTTGCCACTGGTGACACTTATACTGGCACAGGTTGATTCACCAATTTTCACATGATGTGTTCTGTCAGTGAGACAATTGTTTACCCATGAACTGACATAAGGTTTAATCCCCAGCTTGGGTTTTTTCTCAATGATAACCTGCATGTGTGACTGTGTCAAAACCGTAGGCCATATCACAATAGACAGTATGCTTATCTTACCTTCATCTGGGCCTATCACATGGAATCAATGTGCTGTGACAACATCATAGATCACTTATGGCATGACCCAACACACCTTCCTGCTACAGTTGAATACACAGTTCAACACACCCTCCACACAGCCTATGTTCCCATACAAGGGTCTACATCAACATGCAACCACCTGAGATGGGGGGACAGCACCTGATGCATGCATGTATAGAGACATCCTGACTGTCCATGACAGTGAGGTAGACCAACATGTCATCATGGGCCTATTTCTATATGTAAGGTGTGGTGTGTGCAACAGACCTGTGTGTTGTGTGTAGTTCTGCTATCAGCAAATGCCTCTGACAGATGCCCAAAACAGGGTCATGAGAGCATGCATGATGACCACAGTATCATCGTGTAGACCTTGATCAGGTCAAGACATTTGACAAAAATCCACACTGAGGTATTCTATCAACACTGTCATATGTGGACATAAATATGTGCACATATACCCAGAAGACCAGACATTGACATCTCACTATGTATGACATAATGTTTTGAAATGTGTGGCATGATGTGTGGCATGACATATATCAGGCGGTACATCAGGGTGCCAGGTAGGCCCTTCCAGGCCCTTGAGTCCCACAATGACACATCTCATTATGACACAAACAACTGTCATCCCATCCTGTGCTGAAGGACCTGCCTGAAGGACTACAGCTTGTGTGCAATAATTGACTCCATCTGTGATATTAGTATAATGCAGACAGAATAAACACATACCAGAGACTGCTGCAACAGCCATGACAACACCTGCACTGACGAGACTTAAGGAGGGATTTTTTGAATCAGAAAACAGATACACCTCCCAAGTATAATGTGGACAATGTGGACTGGAATCACACCCTATAACTGTAATTCCTTGTATCAGCCCGGGTAGTAGGTAGTACGGTAAGCATTTGGTCACAGTGCTGGTCACTCCCTTCAATGTAACCTTCAATGTAACACAAGACTGTGAGCCATAATAACATGCACATCAGGGCCATAATAACTTAATATGTTACAGGCTTCATTAACCTTTTTCATGTAATATCTTCCAGGCAGTGCATTATTACCTGTGTACCCTTGTCACAGTGCATTTCTGGCCATATACATGGCCATCTTTCTCTTTCTTTATATATGATATACATGATTGTGAACAACAATAGGTTCATAGGTGTTTATTAGGCTAACAACCACAAGGCACTTTTTAAGCCAAGTCATACATCTCAAATGTCTAACAAGTTTTGATACCTTTGATAAGTATAAGCAGGGGCTTTAGAGATGAAACATTTACAGGATGCCTGTGAGAGTGAGAATTTGGGTTTACAGGGGTTGCCCGGTGGTTGCTGTTCCCCATCCAATTGTCCAAGTTGCACTTGAATTGGTTTAAGGAGGAACTCTGCTTCACATGGATGGGGAGCCTGTTCCAGAGTTAGGATGGTCTCTGGGATACAGTCTCTCAAGCAGGTCCTATTTATATCATAGGCAAGGTTTAAGTCTTTAGAACAGGCAATTCTGGTGGTTTGTTTTTTATATATGCAGGAGGTTCATCAGAGTGGGATCTAACAATGCCCTGTATGCCAGGCATAGATTTCCCCTCAAAAGCCTGTAGGAAACCGGGATAGGGGCTTGAGGCAGTCTGTGCAGGACATTTTACTTACTCCCTGTATTCTTTTAGTGAGGAACTTCTGTGGACATTCCAGTTTTGCCTGATTAGGTACATACCAAAGGGACATTGTACTCAATGATAGGTCTGGTGAATGTGGAATTCAGTGGAACAATGACTTTTTTGGACCTACTGTAGATGGCAGACCTTTGTTTATAAGTTGCACAATGTAGAATGATTTCCTCACTAATGTAGATATGTGATGGTTAAAGGCTATATTATTGTCTGTGTGCCCATAACAACTCGTCAACTTTTAGGGGTTTGTTGTCAATATGGTAGCAGGGGTCGATGAATTGGATGATTTCCTGATGGATACTATTATGCATTTCTTGTCATTTAGGTTTAGTCCATGGCTCTGACACCAGTTATTTGTTTGTGTCAGCCCTACCTGGTCAACATTTGTGTCAGTGTGGGATTTACAGCTCCTGATTTGCAATCATTTGCAAATGTGGTCAGCCAGAGACCATTGACATTAGCCTTGATTTCAGAGAACTAAGTGCCAAAAAGAAGTGGTCCAAGGACAGATTCCTGAGTGACTCAACTTTTGAATGACCTCTTTGTAGTGGTGGACTCCTCAATTCTGTCTTAATGGGTCCTGTCTATGAAGCAGTTGACTATCCACCAGGTGATATACGGGTTTGTATCTAACCTCTTGAGTTTATCAACAATTCCTGATTGGGTTTTTGTGTCAAATGCCTTGGCCAGGTGAAGATAGGCAGTGTGAACCATTTTGCCCTCATCCATCACTTTGGTGACCTCCTCAAAGAAGTCCACCAGCTTTAGTAGGCATGTTCTGTCATTGACGAACCTGAACTGAGTTAGGTTCAATGTCTGGAGGTTTACCATATCACTATTTGTCATTTCCATGATAATTCTTTTCATGGTTTTACATAAAGGACTAGTGAGAGTTATGGTTCTGTAGTTTCCAAGGTCTGTTGATGGGCCACCTTTGTGCATAGGGCTGACTGTTGCTGTTCTCCATTCATGAGGCATGAGGCCTGATTGGAGGCTACAGTAAAATAGCAATCCAGAAGGCCTGATAGGTCATGTTTTATGCTATTTAAGTGGCATCCTGGGATACTGTCTGGGCCCATTGATGCAGTGTTCTTGGCCCTGGAGAGTTGTTACACCAGATGCATGTGTGCTACCTGTTTAGCTTATGCAACACTGTACATAGTTGTTTGACAACATTAATGGCATGTATATCATTCATGACAGTGTGAATTGTGCCATAGATATATACCATGCACACAAGGTAACTAACCTGCATTGACCATACTGTAACATACAAGTATAGCAGTATCCCTCCTAACACTTCCTGTAGACTTTACAGTACCAGGACAGTGTGCATGGTTACCCTCATAGAGTGTGGATGTATCATAATAGTTGTCAAGTGTGCATGTGCAGGCTCATCTGTTATCACTCCACATCACATATATTATGTCAGAGGCATGGGATTAGTGGTGGTATTATTATGACACTGTCCATTATTGTGGTTGGTTCTTGCAATGTTTGCCATGATCCTTTACCTGTGATCACCTTGCTGGAAACCTCTGCTGAGAGTACATTTATATTCAGGTATGTCATTTTGCAAAGCTTCCCAATATGCACCCTACCCTAATTGCATGTCAGATGCCTGATAGATGTCCTCTGTATTATTAATGTAAGGATGCTTATCTCATACAGACATCCTCCTCATTGTTATGTCATCTTGTGTGATAGTCACAGACAACACATTTTCACTGTATAGTTCATACTGTACCATATAGAAATGTGCTTGGTGTTGATGGTACAACCATCTTCCATTGACATGCCACTGTCTGCTGTACATGCAGGAGTTTCACCTGTACTCTTTCCTTGTGTTCACTCCTACAATTCGTCTGTGTTCTTATTCTATACACACACTTCCCCTGGGTGATAATTTTACATGGCAGTCCCATGTCTTGTTACAGATCATTAACTCAGCTTCAGTACAGAATGCCAGGAATGGGATATCACAATACTCGGCACTATAGGTACATTGTCCTATACTGTGTTTAGACCATATACTTCACATTCATACTTCTCAACTGTCCAGATATACCCAGGATGTCCAGATATTTTCCTTAACAAATAAGTAGATTCCTGCCATATCACTGGATGATCTCGGGACTGATGTGACTCAATATTATATACATTTGAGTGCATACCTCTGAACTGCCCTGATCTGTGCAGAATGCCCTGTTGTTGTGTCATATTTCTGATCTTTTCCTCATAACATGTTGTCTTCCTGGCAAATCATTGCCATGTCATTACAGAGTGCTATCAGAAAGTGATGACTGAGATTTGAGTTTCAAACTTCATGCTCCAAAGAAACTTCATGCTAATGTACAACCTATGCATTCTATCAACTTCCTAAGTTTGTCAGCACAATATTAAAAATCTTGGCCTCTGTACAGTTGTGTTGCATTAACACAATGACAGGTATTTGTTAAACCCCTGATGATCTTTGTCACATTCTGGGCATATCTGTACACCGTAGATGCTTTCCTTTATACAGAATTGCTATCCGTGTTCACTTATGAGTTTTCAAAGCCAGCAACACTAGTGCAAGCTGAGAAAGAAAGCTTGGTCATGACTCACCTTATTAATAAATATTGCACAATGCTGCACACAACGCACCACTGCTCAAACACATAAACTCTGTGTAGGCTCTTTCTGAAGCCTACATAGAGTTTATTGAATCCAACATCATGTTTTTTTTTTTTTAATCAGTATGAGCCATTGTTTTAAAACTTCTTAAATAGATGTCTATACGCACTGTACATCACAAAACATGTTTAAAAAAAACAAAACAAAGATTCTTGCCATTGTTTTTTAACTTCTGTCCTAGAGTGTGTAATGAATATCATGAGTATAAAGAATTTTAATTCATACATCCACAACAAATAATATTGCAGTGCTTTTAGGTTATACATTCCTTATACAGAGCTGTATTTTAGTGTTTCTGTGCACTCACACATGCTGCAGTTTACAACATGAATTATAGCATCCGCATCCCATTAGTTACGTGCATTTAATTCTGTTTTATCCAAGAAAGTCTGCACAATATTCTAATCTGGCCACTGAACTGTACAGCCAAACTTGTATTCACTCGTCTGTGGCTGAATGAATTAATTTTTCACTGAACAGTCTCACTCTGTCCTCTGCTATTATCTGCCCTCTTATGTAACTAATTATGCAGTGTAATAAATGAAGAGAAACCTGAAATGCTTGTTCCTTCTAAGTGTTCAGCTAAGATGGAACAGATAATTTATAACCAGTTGCATATTCATATATACAAGCTACAATATATCATATCTTTACTGTTTTTAAAAATTGGACAGACTGCCTGTTAAGCTTTTCAGTCAAATGGTACATCATGTAAAGAAGCTGCCATTATACTTTTCCCACTAACTGCACAATATTTACCCCAGCTTTAAAAGTGCTGACATACTATATTGTGAGAATCAAATCTGAGCTTTGCTAATGTTAGAAATCTTAAGTAGCTTCATAAAGGTTTCTCGTCTTCCAGTCTTTGTTCATATCATTTTGAAAAGCATTTCATTGAACACTTATATCTGTCATATTATTGTAAACTGATCAATATGGTAAAAATATAACTTTCAGATCAAGTCCCATATAAAGATAAAGGGAGTTTAAAGAAGACCACTTCAACAAAAATTTCTTCCCTTAAAAAAAAACACAGATGTTAAAAAAGTATAAATGGTTTCAAAAGAAAATGTTCATTTTAGCAGTGGAACAGCTCTTCAGCATGGCACCACATACATTAAAATTTAGGACAGATTTAAAATGGGTGCTGTAAAGTTTATTTTCGTTAAACATCACCATCACAACACAAATTCAGCTAGGTAAAATTTGCAAAGGCCTTTGTGCAATATATAAAATTTATGTAGACTAGCACTGCACAGTCACGTATTTATGAGACTATGCTAAATCCATCTTTCCCTTCTCTACAAAGATCACGAGCAGCTTTATAAGGAAAGAAACCACTAACTATTTCTTCTTCATATTATTTTGATCATTAATTTCTTCAGTTCTCCTGAATAAGTCCATTTATTTTGTGAAAGACATACACATTAAAAAGAACCCTTTAAACTGATTCAAAGAATGTCTTCACTATAAGCCTGTCTAAAAAAATCCTAGCATAGCCTTAATTTCTAGTGTGTTTTCTTCCTACAGGTTTAGAGGCATTCCTCCTTTAAATGCCTTTAACAATAAATTAGGACAGTTCCACTATATTTGAGAAAAAAAAAATGTTATCTAAAAGTAAATCAGTCAGTGTCATTCAATCTTATGCACATCAATGCATCTAAATATTTTAGAAAAATTCATGAATCTGATACAAGTTTAGCATTGATCATGAGCCCAAGAAACCTGAGCCAGCTGTGGGTAAACTCTGTATTATGTTCAACATATATATAGCCTATTCCTATTACAAATACTTATTTTTATATTACTTTTTGCTCTTATTGTTACACACACACACACACACACACACACACACACACACATATATATATATATATATATATATACACACACACATATATATTTATATATAAATGCATGTAATATTCAAACAATATATATTCTAACATGTTCTTCCACTTCTAAAAGAATTAGTCCAACCTAAATTTTGTATAATTTTTAACTAAACTGCATTTTGCAATGATGCACTATTTGTTGCATTTTCTTTTTCAAAATCATTATATTAATATATCTTTAAAATGGGTTGCTTTAATCATACTGTTCTTCTTTACCTTGACAGTGTAGATGTAAGATGTGACCATGTACTGTTAGTGCAGTTTATGCAGTCTTTCTCAAAACTCATATACACTTTTAAATGGGCTGTACTTAGGTAGCAAGCTTTAGTATAAAAGTTATTAGAAATAAATGCCAATAGTTATTTTAACAATAGTACTATCTAAAAAAAAAGAAATAGCTTGTCTTTTAATAAATAAACGAAACAAAAACACTGTTTTGAGGAGAAGCAAAGCACTGGACAGCTGTAGGTACAAATCCAAGTTATTTATTGAAAAAACACACACAAAACGTAAAACACTACACAACACCACGCATTTTTCGTCTATTAAATCAGACTTCATCAGACAAAAGACATATTAAAACCACATATATATATATATATATATATATATATATATATATATATATAATGACAAAAATGTTGAACAATCCAATGAGAATAAATCTCATGAATATTTAATCCAAATAATGTAATAGTCTAAAATGCTTATATCCTTGAATAACCATTTCAAACACTGAATTTGAATATGATGAACTAAAATATCTGCACAAGTAGTTGATGAATCAAAATCAAATATATTGTATTATATTTCATATAAAATGTCATGTATAAAATGTATAAAATGTTGCAACAGATATAATCAAACTTGTAAGGAATTGAGTGTTCAACACCACAAAAATAAAAACCAATGCAACACTCCCATCAAGTGGCCAAAAGTGAAAATGACATAAATTAACACTAAATCTACTTATAATAAAACAACTTAAATGTACATACTAGTAGAAGAAGATTAATACTTCCAACAACTTGCACTATTTTTTACAACATAGTTTTGATCAGGTGTTATGTGCAAATGATGTGGAGATGGTTCATGATGAGAGCTTTTTAAGTTCTGTGGTCTGTACATGTGAGGAGTTTAGAATTTTAATATTTTTAACTACACAGAGCTAAATGTGGATAAGGTATATTTTAGCCTGTTTTCTAAAGGATTAAACTTTGTCCCTAGGAACAAATGTGATATCAGCAAACTTGTGATAGATTTAAAGATGTTTCTTAGGAACATTAATTTTGAGTTGATTTTTTGGTGGGGGTGAATCAAGTGGTGACACATCTAACGAGTTAAAAAAGAAAAGTATTTGGAATCCACCTATTCATGCACAACTAAAAAACTTTGAGAATTTAGTTGAGAATGAGTTAAGACAGTCAGTGAAGAAAAATAAATTTGCATCTAACCTTTCACCTACTGAATATAATTTATTACATCAGCTAAGGGGAAATGCTAACCTAAGGGTAATGAAACCCGACAAAGGGGGCGGCATTGTCTTGATGAATAACATAATGTATGAAGCTAAAATGTTTAACATTCTTCTAGACATGTCAAATATGGAAACGTATCCAAAAATGAAATACATATTGGATACAGAAGAATCTATTCCACATTATATGATTTGGTATTGGAAGGTATTATCGACAAATATACATTTGATTTCTTACACAATGATAAACCAAAAATCCCTTCCATTTTTGGAATTCCTAAAGTCCACAAACATTTTATGGACCCCCCTTTGCGTCCTATTGTAGCTGCTGAAGGTTCAGCTATTTCTCCCCTAGCTAGATTTATTGATGTAAAATTGAAAAAATCTATGATGAAAGGTGTTTCTTTTTTGAAAGATTCTTGGGACTTTTTAAGGAATGTTAAAGAAGACATGTTTACAAAGGATCTTATTTTTGTGACTATTGATGTGGTGGATCTCTTTGGTTCTATTTCACATGACACAGGCTTTGAATGGTTTAAGGAAGCCATTAGGTCCTTTGGTGATTTAACAGATAATGAAATATATATTTGTATTGTATTAATGGAATTGGTACTTAAACACAACTATATATTCTTCCAAGGAGAGTATTTCCAACAAAGAAGTGGTGTAGTGATGGGAGCAAGATGTGCCCCTATTTATGCCAACATGGTGTTGAACACATGGGAAATGAATTTTATTTTTGACAGTATTTATAAAGATTGTTGGTGTTTATATAAACGTTACCTAGATGATATATTTATATTATGGAAAGATACTAAAGAAAGGTTAGATAATTTATACACTACATCAATAACACTGCCTATTTTTTAAAATTTACCCATGAAATTGGTTTTCAAAAAATAGACTATTTAGATGTGACACTAGTTAAAGAGGATAATTATTTTAAGTCTAAGGTATTCAGGAAGAAAACTTTTTCAAATTGCTATTTGCATTTTACTAGTGGACACCTGATTCACCAGAAAAGAAGTATTGTGAAAGGTCAGTTCATTAGAATTTTGAGAATGACCTCTGATGATTTAGATTTTGTTGAAGAAAGTGAGTTTCTGGTACATATGTTTTTAGAAAGGGGCTATCCTTTGGAATTTATTACGAAAATTAAAGATGAAGTTACTTGAGGAAGAGAAAGTAGATTTCAACCTATTTTGGGCAAAGAAGTTAATACTTCAAAGAATAATGATAGCATTACTATAGTAGAGGCTGTTGTCAGCCCTAAGAATACAGCTAAGCATTACAAGAGGGCTTTCATCACTGATTTCAGTGGGGATGCTGTTATTATTCAAAAAGTTTTTGAAAAAGAATGGGATAAATTCATCAGAATAAGTGATCTTGGTTTAAAAGGAAACATCCCCCTCAAGACTATTTTCAGAAGGGGACGTAATATTAAAGATTGGCTTTTGCCACATCATAATAAGAAAAAGAAAACAATGAAGCCTAATGGCACCTTTCCATGTAAAATGTGTACCCAATGTCCCTTGATGGCTGATACTCGAAGTGTGTTTATTGAAGCTAGGGGAAAAGATATTATAAGCAAGACCCACAGTACCTGTGAGTCTGCAGGAGTGGTATATATTGCTATATGTAAGGTGTGTTCTAGTTTTTTACATTGGTAAAACTGAGAGGAAGATTAGAAGAAGAATATACGAACACATTAATGATATAAAAAACAGGAAAACTACCAATGTACTATATAAACACACCAATACCTGCCCCCTAGCAAAATACACTTTTTTCATTATAGAAGAAATTCAGAAAGATGAGAGGGGGGGCTTATGGGAGACCAAGATAGAATATCGGGAACTTTATTGGCAGATTATTCTTGAAGCCAATAAGTCCCCAGGTTTAAATGACAACTTTTCTCTTGCACCCGTTTTAAAGATGAGGGCTGCTAGACTTTAATTAGACATTAACATTATTACAGACTATTTTACATTATTATAGGTTGTTTATCGATTCTATATCTTTTATATTACATTTTTATATATTCAATATATACATATAGTTTACCTTTACACAGGTACATATACACATATTTTAGGGAGTTTTATTAGAGTATTTATTATACAATATATATTGTTTGGTGATGATATTTATCTATTTATGACAATTTTAAGGTATTATTTTTACTTAATTATGAT
Organism: Protopterus annectens; assembly: GCF_019279795.1. Lineage (NCBI taxonomy): Eukaryota > Metazoa > Chordata > Ceratodontiformes > Protopteridae > Protopterus > Protopterus annectens. The sequence continues at coordinate 240,375,705 of NC_056736.1, read as the reverse complement.
TTTATTTTATTTATATATGCTCTGTTTGTCTCCCCATCATTTCTACATCTTGATTTTTATGAAATATATGCATCAACATAGATTTACTAGTATGTACATTTAAGTTGTTTTATTAGAAGTAGATTTAGTGTTAATTTATGTCATTTTCAATTTTGGCCACTTGATGGGAGTGTTGCATTGGTTTTTATTTTTGTGGTGTTGAACACTCAATTCCTTACAAGTTTGATTATATCTGTTGCAACATTTTATACATTTTATACATGACATTTTATATGAAATATAATACAATATATTTGATTTTGATTCATCAACTACTTGTGCAGATATTTTAGTTCATCATATTCAAATTCAGTGTTTGAAATGGTTATTCAGGGATATAAGCATTTTAGACTATTACATTATTTGGATTAAATATTCATGAGATTTATTCTCATTGGATTGTTCAAAATTTTTGTCATTATATATACATGTGGTTTTAATATGTCTTTTGTCTGATGAAGTCTGATTTAATAGACGAAAAACTCGTGGTGTTGTGTAGCGTTTTACTTTTTGTGTGTGGTTTTTCAATAAATAACTTGGATTTGTACCTACAGCTGTCCGGTGCTTTGCTTCTCCTCAAAACAGTGCTTTTGGTTTGTTTATTTGTTGGTTGGTTTGCACGGTTCTTCTGGACTTTGGTTACTTGTCTTTTAATAAATTAAACCATGTTGGGATTTTGTTGCTTATTTGTTTGTTAGGTAGGTGTTTTGTTTATTTTAATGTAGAAGTTCGAGAAAGTGTTTTGTTTGGATTATAGAATTATAAAAGCAGTAAACTATATATAGTGTTATACTTGCTTATCCATCACAGTACAAGGGTTTTTTTCAATTTATTTCTGATTATTTTTAGAAATACTAAGGTTTTTCATTGCACACATTTAGGAGAAGGAGGAAAATAATTTTAGAATACAAAATACTTTTCCGCTACAGTCACTTCTTTAGCATATCTTCCAAATTACTCAAGTAGTATATTTTTAAATTTACTGTTTTTTGGATTCTATAAAATATGGCATCAGATGTGATAACAATGACTTCAGAAATATGGGCACTACAAGGAATTTTAGCTATTATTGAGTCTTTGCTTCTTATTAATATTCTGTGTTTTTGTTGCCAAGATGGTAGGTTGGACTTATTGCTTTGTGTATGTCTACATTTGAGCTGCACTGGACTTACAGTAACTTACTGCCTTCTCATTTTTGAAGTTGTTTCCTTTTGCTAATGGTGAGCTACATGAAGAACTCTCAAAAATAGTTCACATCATTTTGTCATTACCTTAATTAAGGGTGATTAGAATGTCTTTTGTAAATGAAATTACTTTATTTTTGATGTTTAGCACAGACATAAAATGGCAGTTGTATTTATTTTTTATTTGTGTGGTAACTCTTATCCATATTTTGGGACAGTTGCTAATTATGTTTCTTTCAGGAATGTACAATCTATTACTGGTAAGCAGACAGATATTTTTCAATTTGCTTTTACATTTTTTAAAATAATAATAATAATATAATGCAAGTAAAATTAAAACTGAGTCTACCGAAAAAAAATTAAAAAAGAAACATCGGTTTTAGATTTCAGTGATGAGCTTGTTAGTTATCATTGTTGGCCTTTAATGTCTGAAAACAAAACCCTTTATGACTCCATATACTATGCATTTAGGAACAAAAGGAAAACAACTAAAAGCGAGGTATTCTGAGTCGTTATTTAGAAACAAACCTGGTCTTCACTGATTATAATTACATTGTAAAACTAAAACATTGATTGTTTTAAAATTTATTTATTTATTGACATTTGATTACTGGAAAAGTCCAACTGGGGAGATGCCCATTTGGAGGCCTGGGGAAAAAAGCTCCAAATTATTACAACACATTTTAAGAACAATAGCATTGCAATATTCAAAAGTAAAACTAAATATCTGCATTTTAAATAATTATAATAAATTAGAGATAATACAAAAAGATACAAGATATCTGGCAATCATTTAATATTTATAGAAATTTTAGACAATTTGTAGAAAAATTAAAGGTAAGTTAGTCTAAAGCAAACAGGAACTGCAATATGAAGTGAGGGAAAAACAGGCGTATGGTATATTTAGAGAGGGTGTCAGGGAAGAGAATTTGACAGAAGTAAGGAAGTAAGTGAAGAAGGGAGAGTAAGGATGTATAAGGAATGAAAAGGTACATGCTCACATTTAGGGATATAGTTTATTCTGGTTTTTGAGCAAGAACTGATACAGATTTTAGCTAGGAAGTCTTTCAGAGTGGTTTTGAAAGATGGGAAGGAGAGCGTTGACCTGATGGATACAGGTAAGGCATTCCAGCCCTTTGCAACTTTGTATGAGTACAGACAATGCCCAACAGATTTCATAGGTTTGTAGTCAAACAGAAATTTTTGGTCACTGGTTCACAATGACCAACTAGGAACATAGTTGCGTAGAATGTTTTTCAGTGCTGGACAGGCAGATGGATGCTGGATAATTTTATACGTGGTAAGAAGCTATGTATATGATAGTTGATGAGGCAGTTCTAACCAATTAAGGCATTTTAGTGCTTTTCATTGGTGGGTTCTGAAAGGGGTATTTGCTGCAAATTTAACAAGTTTGTCATAGCATTGTTCAAGTCTTATTTTTTGTGAAGCCTGGAGGTTAGAAAGGATGGGCATAAAATAAAGAAGTGCGGGGAGGAGATAAGTAGTGGCAGGTGTAGTTTTAGTTGTATCAGTGAGAGATTTTGTCTCTGCAAAGCATCCCTAGTTTTTGATGTGTTTTTCTTATGCAATTTTGTCTAAGCAGATCAAATGTATGCTTATCATAGGTTCATAGGTAGGTACTAGGCTATCTGCCCAAAGGCATTTATAAGCCTAGCCAGAATGTGTTGGCTTTTGCTGACCCCTTAGATTAGTTCCCTGTGATATTGCAACATCGTACCTGTGATGCAGACTCCAGATCTCAGAGCAACCCTGACAATGTCTGTACCAAAGAACATGTCACAGTATGCATTTCTATTCCTGATGATGTCCCAGATGTCCCCAATGTTGAATATTCATTGAAGACCATCGCCATTGCTAGATCCACTTCTAACTTTTGTGTTACATGGTCAGGTTGTATTTCAAGACCTAGTGTAAAATACACAGCACCTTGGACATAATTGTTTCATATGTGTCTAATTTTGTATGATTGCATGTCAAATAATTAGTTCTGTATAATTGCATGTCAAAGGATTATTTCTGTAAATTGCATGTCACTGAATACTGTCATTTCATATATGGACTATTTCTCAAAGAAGGAGGATGTAGGTCAGAGTGTGTATATGTACATTTAAGAAGCATTTCCAGATGTAGCACATGCATATAAATAGAGAGCACGTGCAGGCAGCAGTGCCATTTTGAGACAACAGCCAGAGTGTTAACATGTATGAGTGCAGTAGTCAGTCTGTTTATAAGTTTAACTTTAAGTTGCAAAGCCTCATTTCTGATGTGTTTGTAACAAAGCTGCTTAAACAGAACCCATGGATGTTCATCTGTTTTATGCTGACCAGACGAGTGACAGCTAATACTCAATTTAGTTATAATGCATGATAAGTGAGTACACTGCACTACATACAGATACTTTCTAGTTGAACAGATACATTCATAAGTTGGTACTAGGCTATTGGCCCTAGGGCCTATACAAGCCTAGCCCTAACAATTCCCTGGATATTTCTTCCCACAATATTTACTTCCCTGGACACCTGTCTAGCAGGGTTATTGACGTGATCCCTGGGGTGAATTTCCTGTCTCCCATCCAATCATTAAGGTTCCTTTTGAAGAGGGCCAAAGAGATGCTGTGCTTGACATTTATGGGCAGTCTATTCCAGAGTCTGGGGAGTCTCTGGGTCAGGAACCTATCCCTCCAGCATGTTTTGTTCATTGTGATGACAAGGTTTAGATCCCTGGGGCATGTGGCTCTAAGGGATTGGGATTTTTTTAAGTGAAGCATGTCCAACAACTCTGGGTTTGACATGGCCTTGTATGTTAAGCAAAGATTGCCTCTGGGTAGATGATATGTGACAGAGTATAGCTGGAGTTTTTTAGACAGTGAGCATAGGGCATCTGCTTTAGACCTGTGACTCAGCATAGGCCGTCCATTATCACCCCTAATAATTTGCTATGAGAAGTAGCTTCAATGGTTGTATTATCAAGAATGAGGACTTTAAATTTTGCTTTTTCATTACAGAGGGATTTGGAGTAAAAATTTGCCATTTAGTCTTTTTTTGGGTTGAGCTTGATTGTGAGTTATGAAGCCATGTTTCAGTGGCTGATAAAGCTTCCTGAGGAATTTTTGGAGGTGTACCATGTTGTCAGAGGTGAAAATAAGAGTAGAATTATCTGTGTATTGTATTAGGGTCGCCTGCTGTATGGCTGTATAGAGGCTGCTGGTGAAAATGTTAAAGAAGAGGGGACCAAGGATAGAGCCTTATGGTACACCGGTGGTGACTGGGAGGTAAGGAGAGAGCATGGTATGCTATTTTAATGACTGATACCTATTGGGCAGGTAGATTTTGAACCACAGAAGAGTTGATTGGGAGTGACCTAATGAGGACATTTGAAGAAGAAAGTGGCTGTGACAAGGTGTGTCAAAGGCTTTAGACAAGTCTAGAAATAAGGACGTGACTAATTTGTCGTTATCTCTAGTTTTAATGTGTCAATCAGTGTGAGCATAAACAATTGTTTTACCGTTCACTGCACCTACTCAACACTTTGAGTGTTTTTTTTTATAATATTAGCTCCTATCACCCTGCCTTCTCCTTTTCACATTCTTTGCCTATCAAGTATTTACTTGAATGTTTTAATATGCACTATCTTTCCAAAATACATCCCATTAGCCCTTTTCATAGATCAACTTCTCAGCCTATGGGGAAGCACTTTTAAACACCCACAGAGTAAGTTCATTCATAAAATATGTTGACTGAGCCATTGTCCATCTTGTTTTCATGTCCAAGGTAACACTTCACAAAGCTGTGACAAAATATTTTGAACTGACACTAATGCCCAGATTAACGCTACCTGAAACAACCGAGAATAGTTCCATTTCTTATAGGCCTTAAGTTTTATTCTTTCCTTTCCATGCCAAGCACACTTTTCACAGCTTATCTTTGGAGATCTTCTATCAAATATGCATCTGTCATATCAAGTCATTTGATTGCCTTCACAAATGTACACAATACTAATGACGTGTCCCAGTCAAGGTCTTGTAGACATGAAGTGCTACCACATTGCTTAAGGAGTCTATCCTAATATCAGAGCATTTCATCTGTGCTTGCAATAACCATCTGAGACAAGTGATTTGTGGCCAAGTTCCAGTGATATCACCTCTCATGAGACCCTTATCTGCTTGTTTCCATCAGTTACACTCAGCCCAAGAGATATTTCACATCAAGGTTGGTCAGAGCCATATGCAACAAACATACATGCATACATACATACAAACATTGCATGTCTGCAATCTATGGCAGCGACCTTTTTACCTACTTATTTAGCCTTTTTAAGTGCTTTATTAGACTTTTCCACCATCTTCCACTCCTCCTCCTTTGTGATATTAGAAAACAGTTATCCACACCTCAATGGAACTGCAGAAGACAGGAAACAGTATCTGATGAAGTTGAGGATGAAAATGTATTTTCAAGGAGTATCGTTTATGTGTTGTGCTTTCTTACTGCATTAAAACTGTGTTAAGCCCATCAACTGTTTCTTGTCTTCTGGAGTTCCATTGAGGTGTGTATAACTGTATTCTAAGTTGCAATTGTACCTTTTTCTCCTTCATTGTGGTTATTCTTTGTGATATTATCAAAGAATTTGATTCTGTTCCATACTCTTCCTGATGTGTCTAAAATTAAGTAAACTGTATTATTCATCATTGCTCACACTCCAGTAGCAAGATCTACTCAGGTGAAACATTGCTAGTAATGTCTTTTGAAAAGGTACTGCACTGATGATTTATAGCTTCCTTACTTTTAAGTAAATGGGAACTAAAAAGATCAGAATTCTGTGCTAAACATAAACACAGGATAGAATTGATATACATATACAATCACACACACACACCTATATATATATATATATATATATATATATATATATATATATATAGATAGATAGATATAGCTATGATATAGATATACAGATATATGCATATATGAGTCTATTTTCAAATCACGAAGCCCCACATTAACGAAAACCAGAATATCAAAATCAGAAGTTCGACTTGTAAAAATCCTGAAACTTCAGAATATCAAGTTGGTGAATACCGAATCTGTAAAGGTGGGTATTGTGTTGTGTTTGAGTAGTGCAGTTCTCTTTTAAGAAGTGTTGAATTTTAGTAAATATGAGTGGCAGGAATTACATGTACCGGTGAAGGGAATTTGTGAGCTTTTGTTGTAAAAGTTTGAAGTAAAGGGTAACGAAGATTTTATTTTTGAGGGTAGGATCCATGTGTTGGAAAGCAAATTGTGTGACTGTTGTTTGCGGTGCCAGGTTAAGTGAGTGGGAGTGGATTTCTTTGTGTTAGCAGGATGTAGGTGTTTAGGGAAGGGAGAGGCACCGGTGTTAAAAAGTATTCAGAAATCTGTTAAAGAGACCATGATACATTGGGGATCGGGAAATTTATCCATCCTGCACTGTATTGCAATCTTGGAGTTGGTATATTAAATTTACAAGGGGTGTGGGGGGCACAGGGGTCTTGCCCTCTGCTTAAACGTAGAGAATTTGGCAGTGCTTTATTTTGTATTTGTTCATTTGTGTTTTGTGGTTATGGACTCAATATTCCAGTCTTCAGTAATTTGGGATTTCATGGTTTGAAAGTAGATCCATATCTTTACACACACACACACACACACACACACACACACACACACACACACGTATGTATATGTATGATCTAGCACATATAAAAAGCTGGCTGATTTCTGATCACATGAAATCTGTGTGCATGCATTTGTATGTGTGTGTGTGTGTGTGTGTGTGTGTGTGTGTGTGTGTGTGTGTGTGTGTGTGTGTGTGTGTGCGTGTGTGTGTGTGTGTCTGTGGAGCAATGCTTTTGAGTGTTTGCCATTCATCTCTCTTTAGCCAAATGTTAGGAGTAAAATAGCATATTGGAAGGTACTTGGACATACAGTATCTACTTTCCTAACTGTTGTGTGAGATACTGAGAGATTCAATATACACACACACATGTATGTATATATATATATATATATATATATATATATATATATCTCAGAAAACCAAATGTAAACTTTAGAACTTGTACACAAAACACACTACCACTGTAATGAACAAAGGGTCTCAAAGTCAAATAATTTTTACGCGTTTCGTCCACTTTTAATTCCTATGAACTTCCTCAGAAAATAAATACTCATGTTACAAAAGATTTAAATAGTCCCAGTACATCCCTCATGATCCACAAAAGCCAATCAGATGTATCTGACTTTCAATGTATACTTAAAGACATATATACAAATGTCAAAAGTTAATGACAACTTATTGTTTCATTTTAAAAAATTCTTTAAAACATTTTATAAAAAATGTGTATATATATATATAATAAAAATGATTTGATATCAATTTCAAAATATGTGTAAACATGTGTCCATTAACAAGGTCTTTGTGCTTGTAAAAAGCACTTGATTAAAACGAAACAGTAAGTTGTCATTAACTTTTGACATTTGTATATATGTCTTTAAGTATACATTGAAAGTCAGATACATCTGATTGGCTTTTGTGGATCATGAGGGATGTACTGGGACTATTTAAATTTTTTGTAACATGAGTATTTATTTTTTGAGGAAGTTCATAGGAATTAAAAGTGGACGAAACGCGTAAAAATTATTTGACTTTGAGACCCTTTGTTCATTACAGTGGTAGTGTGTTTTGTGTACAATATATATATATATATATATATATATATATATATATATATATATATATATATATATATATACACACACACACACACATGTACATGTTTCATTGAAGATCAGATTCTTAGAATATTTGCCATTCATATCTCTTTAGTCAAATGTAATGATGGTAGAACAGTAGCAGTGAGATCGCACATTATTACACATTAGTTTGTAGTAGGATATATTTACCTTCTTGATATTTGTGGTATCTCATAGCTGGTATATTTAAGTAGCAGAAGGTGTGGCTTGTGCAGGGGGACTTGTCCTTTGCACAAAAATAACTTACTATTTGTGTGTTTCCTGTGCTGTGTGATCTTTATTTATTTATTTATTGATGGAAGTGAATTCAAGGATTTCCATTAATGTACGTGCATTCCACTGAATTCTGTTTCATTGATTTCAACTATAATTATATATATATATCACAATAATATGTGTTCTGAGTAGAAGAGAGATAAAATGTTGTAACTGCTAGCTTTGCTTTTTCCAGGTCTGAAATTTTTTTTTGGATGAGCCGAAACCGCTTGCACCCACCGGTGCTCACCAGCGAAGAAGTCAAAAATATAAGCAAAGAATAAACTCATTATGATTTTGAATGATTTTGATAGTTCAAAAGTCCTTGATAGTTTATAGTGGACAGAGATACTGTAAGGGTTTTAGTGGGTATGTTTGACCCCCATAGATGTACTGGAGAAGCATGGACTTCTTATCTCTGTGGACACCAAGATATTTACAGCTCTCACTATAATTGCCATGGGGACATTCCAGATACAGACTGTATAAATAGTGATCCATGCAGCATTGCTTCTTGTCCACCTTTCATTGATGGAGTGCATACTAGCTTTACAGGGATGAAATGCATACATTTGCAACCCCCTCCCCCTTAAACAAACCCTCCATTCCAGTTATACAGATACCTGCATCTTTGATGCTGAGTCACAGTAAGCAGTTGAAGATCAAATGTGTCATACATATCTTCTGTAGGTAGGCTAGGTGATGTGTAAGTGATTTTGAGGGGGGCTACCACGAGCACTGTAAGGTGAGTTGGTATGATGATGTGGCCTACTTGATGCAGGTGATCCTGCTGTCACTGACCTCACAGTGCTGTGTGACCATGATTGTGTCCTCAAATGTGAGGTTCTGCTAAGTGTAGGTGAACGCTGTCATGGTGTGAATGAAATATGTTGCTCTTCGTCACCTTGGTTACTGACATTACTGTCCTGAGAGGCAGCAGATTTATCATGTGATCAGACAGTAAGTACCATGTCCTATGCCCTTGCAAAACTGACTCAAGATTGAATCTGGGATGCCATAATTAGTGTACGAAGGGAGGTGGCCACTGATGCTAGGTGTGCAACTGTACTACACATCAGTGTGATTATAGCATTACCCCTACTCGCTGCTGTTTTGAAACAGTGCTGGAAATTATCATAGGAGGTTACTAGGGTAATGGCCCTGGGGCCCTTACAAGCCTATCCAAGAGTTTATCCCCAAAAAGGAACCTCAGTCAGCACCTATCACCCCAGTCAATGAGGGACACAGTTTGAACCCCTGGGATGAATTTGTGGTTTCCCATCCACTCATTAAGGTTGTGATTGAAGAGGGTCAATGAGGTGCTCTGTTTGACATGTATGGGTAGTCTATTCCAGAGATGCGGCAGCATCTGAGCGACAACCCTGTGTTTCCAGCAGGTTTTATTAATGTCACATATTAGATTGAGGCCTTTTGAGCAGGTAGTGCATGAGGATTTAGACATATGGATATGGAGCATCTCTAGTAGGAAAGGGTCAGAGATTGCCTTATAGGTGAGACACAGATCACCCCTGAGCAGTCTGCATGATACCGATTAGATTGATAGTGATTTGAGCCTGTCTACATAGGACACCCTGGAGGACTCTGACCATTTACAGCTGATACTCTGTAGTAGTGCTTTGAACCTATCAATGACATGGTACATTTCCTGTCAGGAGCCTATGTTTTTGATGTTTCCTTTGGTAGCTGTAAGAAATTCCTGTACCTGGCTCCTTTTATAAAGGTGCCACTGTGGACAGTGTTACATCTGAACACCTGCTATCATCCTCAAGCTGTTCATCTGTATTTGGAGGTACTGGTGTATACATGCAAGGGTTTTACTCCTGTACAAGTGTGAGTTTAATGTTAGCTTGTGCTTGCTTTTGTTTTTCACTATCAGTTTTCTGCAGACTTATTAGCAAGTTGTTGGTTGAAAGATTCTGACATTAAACTTGGGGACTGCCTGCCACATTCCTCAGGCTGGCTCATAAATACAACTATGTCATCATCATAATCTGCAGCAGCAACATCCATTATGCTACTGATATAAAATAAATTTATTACTATAGTTGCACTGTGTGCTTCTTATGCTGCCCCTGTAAAAAAGCTATTTGAAAACATTAATAATAATAGAATAGCATGCAGTAATGTACACTTACAAGGAGATGAGTGGGACACTTACCATACAAACTGCCTTCATTTCCATTTTGTACTGATGTACAAGATTCACCTAATAGTAATTAATTGTAACGTGTTTAATTACATCATTCTTTGTTAGCATTCAGTTCTCTCTTTATAAATGTTATGTTACTAATTTGAGCCAAACCTTCCTGAGCAGATGGGTCTTGCTGCTGTTGCAGACATTAGTAAGATAGAACCATGTCCACACCACCTCTGATTATTCCTGTTCCATGATCTTTTGTGTTATAGTCACCCCACAGGTGGATAGATTTGGAGCCCCCACCAGTAGTGATATGGGAAATGGCATTTGCCTGTCCTTGCTTCTATCATGTGCTACCATATCATTTGTCCTTTTCTTGTACTGTGCCGATGCTTGCTTTCTGCTACCCACTACATTAATTACACAAACTACTTGACTCCAGTCCTTGTTCCTGTCAATTTGTCTGGGCCCTCTTTATAAAAAGAAGTGTCCCATATGTCGTAAATGCTGCACATGAGCATCATGTTGAGGACAAAGTATTTCCCATGACTGAAGTTATCCTTTCTCTGCTTTCCTGTTTCCATCAGTAATAAATATGAAAAAGGGACACATTTTCCTGGCACTCACAGTGAATAAAGATGTTACGTAACACAAACCATACAGCTACATCACAAAATGTTAATATAGCCATGGAAAATTGCAATATGTTGCTTACAGTTCATTCAAGTAATGAACACATTCACGTTTGTCACAAAAAAATTCCATGCCCTACTCTGCCATTGTATCATCTCTGTCACTCCAAAAATCTGCATTTCATTCCATATGCCTGTTGATGTCCATAGCACTACAGTATTTCAGTAGTAAATTACTGAATTTGCATATTTATATACAATCAATGAATTATATCGCAGTAATGAATATTTCCTGTCTTCAGTAATTATTTTCACTGCTGCTGTCATGAAAAACAACTTCACAATGACAAACATCTAGCAATCAATCAATGCTATCATTACACGTACATCAGATATGCAAATTTATTATGTATGATCCTTAATTCAATAAAGAAATGATATTTTCTTACGATAGTAAGTCTGCAGTATTAAGGGCGGCCACGGTGGTGCAGTGGTTAGCATTGCCGCCTAACAGCAAGAGGTTCTCCGGTTCGATCCTCGGCTGGGGTGCCTTCTGTGCGGAGTCTGCATGTCCTCCCTGTGGTCGCGTGGGTTTCCTCCGGGTGCTCTGGTTTCCTCCCACATCCCAAAGACATGCTGCAGGTGGATTGGACACTCTAAATTGGCCCTAGGTGTGCATGTGAGTGTGCCTTCTGTGGAAGGTTGGGCGCCGGGCTGGCAACTCGACACCGTAAAACTCCACTGCCATTCAATGTGCGGACAAGGTGATCCGCTGTGGCGACCCCTAACCGGGAAAAGCCGAAAGAAGAAGAAGAAGAAGAAGTAAGTCTGCAGTATTGTAATATATATGCCGCCTATCTCAGCTACTGGCAAATTAATATGGCATTACTCAACTTATAGGCAAAAAGTCAGGTCTGTTTAAATGTGTCATATTTAAATTAGGCTCATTTACATTTATCTCTATGAACTGTGGCACAAGGCAAATGTGTCATACAGTGTAACTTCAAATTTTGTCTTTTTGCTAATAATGAACACATTGGCAAAGTAACATGAACTCACTTCTGATTAAAATGGATGCACTATGGATAGCTCTGCAATCTGAAGCTCTCTGCAGATGCCCACAGCTTGTCACTGGAACTCATGAATGGCCCTTGACTAAAGAAAATCAGAATGCAATTAAAAAAAGCAAAATGGAGCTGTCTGAGTGTCAAGTTTACAGCATCTGAAGTATAATGCTTGTCCACCCTAACACTTTAAACAAACCAAAACCTCCTACAACATGAACATAAAACACATAATAAGGCATTTCTGCCCTCTCACCAATAACTAAATAAATAAATAAATGAATGAATGATAGCAATCTACTATACATTCTGGTTTTAGGGTACAGAAAATAACCTTTATCAATAAGCATTATCAATATAAATTATTACTCATATATTTCCATTTTAATAAGGCATACAAGTTAAAGGTAACTGGTTTCCTTTAAGAAAAAAAATCTCAGCATATATATATATATATATATATATATATATATATATATATATATATATGTGTGTGTGTGTGTGTGTGTGTGTGTGTGTGTGTGTGTGTGTGTATATATATATATATATATATATATATATATATATATATATATATATATATATCCCTATCAAATGATAGAAAACTCATCTGATGGAAAATCATTTGGTTGAAACCAAAACATAGGTAGCTCAAAACACTGAAAACTCATTTGACTGAAACTCAAAGCACTGAAAATGCTATATGCCCTTTTCCCCATAGTAGTGCAATACTGGGGTTAGTATATATAGTTAGGGGGGTGTTGGGGGCACAGCACCCCACAATGGGGGGTGTGGGGGCATAGCCCCCAAATACCTCATACATTTTAAACCCTACACGTGGATACTTATAACTACAATGAATAACTGTTTGGAGAAAACAATATTTACATAAACTATGTGGGGGGCTATGCCCCCCACACCCGCCTAACTATATAGATTAACTCCAAGATCACACTATTGTGGGGAAAAGGTTATATAGCATTTTCAGTGTTTTGAGTTTGTCAAATGAGTTTTCAGTGTTTTGAGCTTTTTATCTTATGGTGTCAGTGAAATGAGTTTCTATCAAATGAGCTTTCTATCATTTGATAGGTACACATATATGGATATATAAATATATATATATATATATATATATATATATATATATATATATATATATATATATATATATATATATATTACACCTCTTCAAAACTGAAATAACTGATCCCAGTTCAGTGCACTTTTGTGAAACTCAGTACAGTAAACACACAAAAAAAAACACAAAAGTATTTATGTGGGGGGAAGCCCCATGCACCCCCCACACCACCACTACTTATAAATAGTAACTCCAAGATCACACTACAGTGGGGAAAAGGGAATATTCACTTTTCCTCATGGTACCATGATCTACTCAGTGTATGGAGTTTTGCAAAAGTGCTTTTTCATTGAAACACACTTTTGCGGAACTGGGATCCGTTATTTCAGTTTCAAATAAGCGTAATTTCAATGGGTCAAAGTAGACCCATACACACACACACACACATATATATATATATATATATATATAGGATCTATATTATAACAAGGAAGGATCAGATGATCGAACGTTGTTATATCGACCCCTAAATCTCGAATACTCAAAGCAGCGAACAACCAGAAAAAAAATCCCACTAAACACTAAATAAAGTGGGAGGCTTCGTCTACCCCCCCATGTGAGGGGCTGTGCCCCCCCACCCCTTACTTAAATATACCAACTCCGAGATTGCACTACAGTGGAGGAAACGGCACAGCCCGGCTGGCCGGCCCAGCAATTTCTTTCCCTGGGCAAAAATTTGCTGTTCTAGCCATTCGCTGTTGTGCTGGTTCGACACTTTGTGTTTGAACTAACAACGTTCGATCATCTGATTGTTCACTGAACTAAAGTAAACCCTATATATATATATATATATATATATATATATATATATATATATATATACACACACACACACACACACACACACAATATATAACTATATATATATATATATATATATATATATATATATATATATATATATATATATGTAGGTCTACTTCACATGACTGGAATTTCATTTGGCTGACTTTCATTTGACTGATACCAAAATACCTCATTTTCAAAGTACTGAAAACTCACTTGAATGAAACTCATTATACTGAAACCTTACAATGCTAAATTTCAAAATACTACATAGTAAACTATAGACATGCACACTTACAACACCAATGACTCTTTCCAGAAGTTAAAAACTACTCAAATACCCTCTTAACAGAAACCGGACAATATAAAACCAAACTAGGTGGGGGCTATGCCACCCACACCCCTCCCTAACTATATATACTAGATCATACTACAGTGATGAAAAGGGCATATACCTTTTACTTACCTTACAGTTGTCTACACACTGCCACTACTGCTGGGAATGCACATAACATCCGCCATAATACTTGAGGTCTTCCCATAAAAATGTAAACAGACATATCCACATTTAGAAACACTACAACACTACTTTCTACGTGACTATTGGTATTCTGACAATCAACACTATAAGTTACAGTAATTCTTTTTATCACAAGCAAGTCACACTAGAAGGGAAACCCACATCATGTCTATGTCTTACAATTTGATATAATGAGATTCAGTTAAATGAGTTCAGTATTTTGAAAATTCAGTATTATGGTCACCATGGGGTGGGGGTGTACTTAGCCAGATTTCTTCAGAGGGAGAAGAGCACCCAGTGGTTTATCTCAGTCATAGGCTCCAACCTAGGGAGGAATGCTATGCAGCTCTAGAAAAGGAATGCCTAACCATAGTGTGAGCACTGCAGAAACTTCAGCCTTATCTGTATGGAAGAAAAGTCACCGTGGTGACAGATCACATTTCCCTAACATGGTTAAACAAAGCCAGCCAGAAAAATGCCAAGTTGCTAAGATGGAGACTAGGGTTGCATGCATATATGTCAGTGCAGCACTGCAGTGGGATTAGCAATGCCAATGCAGATAGGCTCTCAAGACAGGGAATGGGGTAAGGTATACTCAGATAGACCTAACCCTCAAGCAACGTTTCTCAAGGATCACTTGAAAACCTAGCTTGAGTTCTCCAGGGGGGGAGATGTGTGAAGATAGGTGAAGGCTGCCAGCCTAGCCAGATATAATTTTGTAGGTAATTCTGTCATTTGTAAATATTAATATAAGCCGCATGCTTGCTCTCTTAAATGGGGAAAAAATAGTGTTAAATGTTGAACTGCAAAAATGTAACAACAGTGCACTCTTCTGTAACAAAGCTGATAAGTCTATCCTTTGATGTCAAAATTCAGAGCTGAGATGTCTAGATAAAGGCATTCTGCCTATTGTTTTGAGGCCAGAGTTAATGGCTAGAATTTACATGTATAATTTCTTTTATTGCTCTGGTTCCTAACCAGCAGCAATATCAAAAGGCTATTAACCTCTGAGAGTCTGTTAGCCTGGAAACCAGAAAGAAATCATGTAATCTGAAATGAATCAGTGGTACTGTATTATCAATTTAAGGACAGAAAGAATGAGAGGATTTGAGCATGTGTCTTGAGAACATCCAATTCACCATTCTGCCTGTGTTTATATGTAAGTAGGATTTTAGAACTGTGTTTTCTCTTAGATATAGCTAGGAAATAGGAAGATTAGACTAGTTTGTTTTTCTGTGATGTCAGAACTTTTTCACTGTATTATTTTAAATATTTCTTTGTGATCTCTGAACTCTTGACTAGCACTGTGTAGTAAGAAGTATCGTCTTATGTGTTTATTATTTATTATTGAATATTTTTAAACCTTTAAACTGTGGCTCTTTTGTGTAGAGATAATTTAAGCTCTAAGAATACATTACATGCATATGGTGATACTGTACCAAGTCGCTCCAAATAAGTCTTGACTGTTTAGTCGCACTTACCATTTGGATAATAATATTGCACAGTATAATTGGGTGCCCTTTCGTAAGGGCCTTTGAGTAGCTGATAAATATTAGCTGGGTGGTGTCACTGATTTCTACCATATAGTCTAGGTAAAGGGGGCACAGCTGGAGAACTTGTGCCAGCCTTCCCCAGGAGTGTCTGTGTGGTTGTATAAACTCTTATCTCAAAGTGTCTGTGTGTCAGCTACTTGGGCAGGGACATGAAGCTCTGGTTGGACAGAGAGGGTGCTGGAGGTTTTAGCTTGCCCACTAGGCTGAGATCTGGACCCTATAGCTATGCTAGTGGGGAGTCTTATTGGGGATTGTGGAGAGAAAGGGAGAAACTAGCCCCAGACTGACTGTGATCTCTGTGTACTCCTAAGGGAAATTGTACTTTACTATATGTGTATTTATTTTCCTTTCCCTATATGGACTCTCCTCACTGTGTTAGTGGTGAGGATTGAGGCTCTTTGATTGCTGGGCCAGTGCACAGGCATCACATATAGCTATGAAGAGGATGAAGAATGGAAAGGCTGTTGGCCCAGATGACATACCAGTGGAAGCATGGACATGCTTAGGAGAAATGGCAGTGGAGTATTTAACCAGATTGTTTAATGAAATCTTGGAAAGTCAGAGGATGCCCAAGGAGTGGAGAAAAAGTGTCTTGCTACCTATTTTTAAGAATAAGGGTTACGTGCAGAGCTGTAGTAACTACAGAGGAATATAACTGATCAGTCACAACTTGAAGTTATGGGAAAGAGTAGTGGAAGCTAGGTTAAGAAGGGAGGTAATGTTTAGTGATCAACAGTATGGTTTCATGCTGGGAAAGAGCACTACAGTTGTGATGTTTGCTCTGAAAGTGTTGATGGAGAAATATAGAGAAGGTCAAAATGAGTGGCATTGTGTCTTTGTGGACATGGAGAAAGCATATGATAGGGTGCCTAGAGAGGTGTTGTGGTATTGAATGAGGAAGTCGGGAGTGGCAGAGAAGTATGTAAGAGTGGTACAGGATATGTACGAGGGTAGTATGACAGTGGTGAGGAATGCAGTGGAAGTGACAGATGTGTTTGAGGTGGAGGTGGGATTATATCAAGGATCAGCTTTGAACCCTTTCTTATTTGCAATGGTGATGGACAGGTTGACAGACGAGATCAGACAGTAGGCACCATTGACTATGATGTTTGCAGATGACATTGTGATCTGTAGTGAGAGTAGGGATCAGGTTGAGGAGAACCTGGAGAGGTGGAGATATGCTCTAGCTAGGAGAGGAATGAAGGTTAGCATGACTAAGACAGAATATATGTGTGTGAATGAGTGGGAGGATAGAGGAATGGTGAGGATGCAGGGAGTAGATTTGGTGAAGGTGGATGAGTTTAAGTACTTGGGATCAACAGTTCAGAGTAATGGTGAGTGTGGAAGAAGGTGAAGAGGAGAGTACAGGCAGGGTGGAATGGGTGGAGAAGAGTGTCAGGAGTGCTTTGTGACAGACAGGTACCAGTAAGAGTGAAAGGGAAAGTCTACAAGAGGGTAGTGAGACCAGCTATGTTGTATGGGTTGGAGAAGCTGGCACTGACACAAAGGCAAGAGTCAGTGCTGGAAGGGGCAGGGTTAAAGATGTTAAGATTTGCACTGAGTGTGACAAGGATGGACAGGATTAGGAATTGGTATATTAGAGGATCAGCTCAGGTTGGATAATTTGGAGACAAAGTCAGTGAGGTGAGATTGTGTTAGTTTGGACATGTGCTGAGGAGGGATGCTGGGCATATTGGGAAAAAGGATGCTAAGGATGGAGCTGCCAGGTAAGAAGAAGAGAGGAAGGCCTATGATAAGATTTATGGATGTTGTAAGAGAGGACAAGCAGGTGGTTGGTGTGACAGAGAAAGATGCAGATGATGGGAATAAATGGAAACAGATGATCCACTGTGGTGATCCCTAATGGGAACAGCCAAAAGAGAAGAAGAAGTATTATGGTCTCAGTCAAATGAAATTTCAATCATGTAAAGTAGACCCATATATATACTGGAATATGTGCAATCTTGGAGTTGATATATGTATATATATATATATATATATATATATATATATATATATATATATATATATATATATATATATATATATTTAGCAGGGGTGTGGGATATTCAGTATTTTGAATTTCCAGTCTTTTGGGATTCAGTCTTTTGGTTTGTCAGTCTTCAGAAGTAGACCCATACATGTATATATATATATATATATATATATATATATATATATATGTGTGTGTGTATCTCTCTCTCTCTCTCTCTCTCTATATATATATATATATATATATATATATATATATATAGTTTACTATTATAATGTCTCTGTTTACTTACCTGCCTTTCAAAAATGCGGGATTCATATTTCTGAATAGTATGTGACACATCCATTCATAATTTCGAATCTTGAGCTTCTGAACGTCGCACAGTTAAATCCGTTGTTATGTGATGATGGAAACAAAGACTGCAATGCGAACCTGCATGTCGCATTGCTGTAGATGTCCATAGGGTTGTACCCAACTGGCATTGCGAGGAACTGGCCTTTGTTGCTATAAACTGATGGTACGCGGGATATACTTGAACCTACTCGACTTACTAAAGATGTTAGCTTAAGAATTACAGAGACAGGCTATCCAACATCAGGGAAGACTTTGGAAGGGTGAGTGTAATACAAACAACTGTTGCAGGTGTAAGGGTCTGATGGTAATCCAAGTAAATTTACTAGGAGTATAATAAAAAAACTCAAATTCCTGATGATTCACATATAACCTGTAATGCCGTAAGTTAGGATAATGTTTCACATAGAGTTTCACTGTAATGTATACATGAATGGCTAGTAAGGTAAGCGATCTGTAGAGCCAACATCAGGTGCTTGAAGTGTAGCATGTATTCCGACATGAATAGCTAGGTTTATAATATGTGTCAATGAATGCTTAGTGACAGGTATGTTTACTGTAATG
The DNA here is from genome assembly GCF_019279795.1 of Protopterus annectens. Taxonomy (NCBI): domain Eukaryota; kingdom Metazoa; phylum Chordata; order Ceratodontiformes; family Protopteridae; genus Protopterus; species Protopterus annectens. Next base: position 240,356,680 of record NC_056736.1, on the reverse strand, counting down.
TTAAACTGATTAATGACTCCTGACACTTGATGAATATACGGTGTACAGCTGTTAACAATGCCACCTGATACACATGTATGGATTCAAAAAGTGTAATATTGTAACAGGTTATAGCTTACCATTTAAACTTGCATTGCAGAGACATTAATAATGTGGAAATGTGATGCCGTTGTCTCTGTATTACTTGAGCTATCCAGAAAGTATAATAGATTCCAGCAACTGATAAGAACATGTGTGAATGGCCGTGAAACACCATAGGGAACCTGATTACTTGATGTGATATGTACCCATGTGTACTACGTACTGTCTTCATATTTGCAATTTCAAATGGACTGTACTAATTGTAATGCCGTATATACATCTGAAGTGCTATTATTGCTCTGAGTTGTGTGTTGCATAGAGCAGTAGTGGATGGTATTACAAATTATTTCTGTGGTATCGTTAGTTATCAGGATTAAGTTGAATGTATATGGTAGATTGTAGTAGACCAAGTGTAGTGCACAACAATGTCAGTAATCATGCCACTGTTATTGACTTATGTTATGTGCTAAGTTAAGAAGGCTGAGCAGCCTACTGTGAGTTATCCTGGAGTTATTGGCAATAATTATGGTACAGTTAAGTCTCAGAAGGGATGCTCAGTCCTATGTATTGACAGGTACCAGTACTATTTGGAAAAGAAAACGCCACTCTTTGGGTACATATCTTGTAGTAAGGCTGAGATTGAACAGTAGTTTTATGTTTGGGTTTAGTTCTTCTTGGAGTTCATGTAGGACGCAGCCCAGGACACTGTCTGGTCCCATTGATGCTGTGTTTTTTGCTTTGGAGAGGGTGGCTCTTACCTGGGCATCTGAGATGTCAGGGGGGCAGCACTCTGCTGGGATAGATATTTGCCCTTTTGGTGGGGAAGAGGGGGGGACGTTTGCGCTGAACCTGTCAGCTAGGATGTTGGCAATGTCTGTGGGTTCGGTGTATTTTTTGTCATTTTGGACTAATTCGGAGCATATCTGGGAATTCCCACCCAGGTTCCTTACATAACTAAAGAAAGTCTTGTGATTATCCTTAGTGTCCTGTGCAATTTTTCTCTCGAAGCTGGCCTTAGACGATTTTATGAGTGCCCGTAGTTTTTTGCTAATACTGATCAGAGATGCCTTCCCTTTTTGGGATTTTGCTCTATCATGTAGTAGCTTCCTCCTTCTATTGTATAGTTTGTTTATGGCTGGGGTCCACCAAACAGGACGCCTGCCTTTGTAGGATTGGGTCTTGGTTTTATTCGGGATTGCATGATCCATGCATTCCTGAAGGTGTTCATAGAATGCGTTTATAAAGGATTCTGTGGTCTGGGCCATATTTTCCACAGGCCCGGGGGCTTTGAAGGATTCCACCTCGGTTTTGAGGAGTGTGAAATTTGCTTTAGAGAAGTTTTTCACTGTGGTTTTCTGGGCAGGGGGTGGAATCGGGATGTGACTATCCAGTGAGATTAGCTTATGGTCTGATCTTACCAGTGAGGGATACACTTCTGGTCTGGAGCATAGAGCCCCCATGTTGATGATGATCAGGTCCAGTATGTTTTCCCCTCTTGTGGGAGTGGTAACAAGTTGTTCCATAGCATTTGAGCTTATAAATTTAGGAACCTTTGGGCTAGGGTGTTGGAGCTAGAGTAATGCTCCCAATCTATGTTTGGGTAGTTGAAGTTGCCCAATATAATGGTGTTTGGAGAGACCTTCATATTTTTCAGTGTTCTCAGGAAGGCTGAGTGGGGTTCCTGGGTTTGGGTGGGTGGTCTGTAGCAGGCTATAAACTGGAAGGCAGTTTTACCCACTGTTAGTTGCACATGGATAGTCTCTGATGCTTCGTGCTGTGCCACCAACCTGGAGGTGTGGGTATCATTGACGAATATTGATACTCCCCCTCCTTTTGTGGTTCGGTCCAAGTTTTCGGGCCAAAAATCATGGTATGAGGTATAACCTGGTAGTGCTGGGGTGCTCTCGGGAGCCTTGAACCAGGTTTCTGTTACTGTACAGATATCGATGTTCTGCATGCTAAGGAGAGTTTTGAGTGAGTGCATCTTGAGGTTTAGACTTCTGGCATTGATTAGCATTACTCTTAGTTTCTTATCCCTTGTGATACCTATGGAGGTGGGTTTGTCTTTTGAGCCTTGCCTAAAAAAGGCACTATGGGGGTTGCAAGAGCCTTTGCCAATATCCGAAAGCCCAGGGGTGACAGGTGCAAGCCGTCCCTATCAAAGCATCGTGGCTTGTCGAGCATGTCATCCCAGGCCTTTCAGAATTCTGTCTAAATGCCCATATGTTCTTTTATTCATATCTATGCACTAGGCTAATGGCCATTAGGGCCTTTGTAAGCCTTGCCATGCATCCCAAATCTCTGACAAATTCTGGTACTCTAGATAAGTGTTTAGCAGGGGCTTTGGAGATGAAATACTTACAAGCAAGGATATGGAAGATGAACCACTTACAGACTGCCTGTGTTCAGTAGAGACATAGGTGCCAAAACAGGGATGAATTTCTCTTCCCATTCCAATTGTCCAAGTTACACTTGAATTCCATTAGGGAGGAACTCTATTTCACATGGATGAGCAGCCTGTTGTGCCTGCAACATAAAATCATTCCAAGGGAAATGAGGGTTAAATGTTTACCTACATATGGAAATAGTTGAAAAGACTTATTAGCCAAATAGCAGAGCATCAATCTGGAAACAAGCTTCAGTTATTTACGTTTGTTAATAGAACATTTTAAACCAGAAGAGGAATAAGCAGCTGATTTGATAAGACTGAAACAAGCAGAAATGGAAGGATTAGAACTAAGTGAATCTGAAATAGGCCGGTTAGAAACAATACAACAAAGATTATCTGCATATGATGTCAGGTTAAAAGCCCAGAAAATGAAGAAAATGCTATTGGATTATAAAGATTTCAAAGAGGGGAATATCTTTGAATGGCCAAGGGAATATAAAATAGACAGTATAGATGATGGAAATAAGGTTACACTTGAACCTAGAGAACAAAGGAATACCGCCAACGAAATCAGAAATTCAGAGAGTATACAATCTCAGACTTCTAAAAATAGAAATAAGACTCAATCAAATGGCACTTTCAAAATATTTGACTTCAGAAATACTACAGCTGATAGTATACCCAGCACATCGACAGGAGCTATACCTAAGGAAGGGGCTAATCATACCCCTTTTTTCTATCAGTTTCCAGTACCAGTGAAAGGACATCAAAGAAGAAACAGCAGAACACAGAGTCAAGAGAGAAAGACAAAGAAATTCCTATAACCACCCAGGAAAATCGATCTGTGGTTATTAAGCTGTCCAATATAACTTTAGACAAGGAAAGTATGAAGATTTTATCAAAGGGTTTGACTTTTATTCCTTCCTTACATTCAGATTTAAGTGAATTTTGTGTTGATATAAGAATGTTTGCTAGAAATGTAACACTAAAATCCATTTCTGGTGAAAGTACAGTCCAGCAAGTACCCTACAAGAAACCAAGTTTGTTTACTCCAGTCAACCATCCGACAATGGAAATGTTTATACATCTGTGTGAAGCAGAAGTCACCAAGTTAAGAGAAAAAGAAAAGAGAGGAAAATGCTTCACCAATATGTCTGAAGGTGAAGTAGAAGCCTTAAAGAAATTACAAGAGAGAAAAGACTTGGTGTTTAAACCTGCAGACAAAGGAGGAGCTATAGTAGTAATGGAAGCAAATTGGTATAAATGAAAAATGTTATCCATGCTAAGTGACCAGCAGACTTATTGTATAATAACAAAGTCAATTCAGGAACAGATGGTGGCAGAGATAAATGATGAATTGTATGAATTATTAATGGAGAGAAGAATTAATGAAGAGTTATTTAACTTTCTAATGGTTGATCATCCCATAATACCATATATCAGAGGACTACCAAAGGTGCACAAAGATGCGATGAACCCACCTTTACGGCCAATGGTAGCTGGGAGAGGATGGGTTACAGAACCCATCTCCATGTATGTGGAATGTGAACTAAAACTGCATTTATCTAACTAGAAAGTATTATTAAAGATACAGGAGAGTTCTTAAGACAACTTTCAGTTGATATGAAAAAATTAGAGCCAGGTACACCACTTATTCTCTTAACCATGGATGTGAACAATCTCTTTACAGTTATACCACATGAGTATGGAATAGAGGCTATTAGAGATCTAGCTGGAGAGATTGGATTTAATGCTGACCTTATTTGCACCCTATTAGATATTATATTGCACAATAATATCTTTGTATATAAAGAGAATTACTATTCACAAAAGTGGGGTGTAGCTATGGGCACTCCGTGTGCAAATACCTATTCTAATATGGTATTAGCAAAGTGGGAATGTCAGAAAATATTGAATGAGAATAATCCTTGGTTGAGACATCTCCTGTATTATGGGAGATTTGTGGATGATATTTTTTTTAGCATGGAAAGAACAAGAAGAAGAAATAATAGCATTTGTTGACTATTTACATTCATCTACGGAATTCCTAAGGTTTACAATAAAATACTCTAGGACAGAAATTGATTTTCTTGATGTGAAATTGAAATATACACCATCCCAAGGTTTGATTACTGAACTACACCGGAAAGAGACATGGAGGAACCATTACTTACATCGTGTGAGTACACACCCCAGGCATATATATATATATATATATATATATATATATATATATATATATATATATATATATATATATATATATATATATATATAAGAATATTATGAACAATCAAGTAACAAGAATATCAAGACTATGTACAGAGGAACCTACTTATAGGAAAGAATGTGCCTCACTAGCAAGACATTTACAACAACAGGGCTATAAAGGAAAAGATGTTTGTAATAATGAAGATATTGCTAGCATAAGAGATAATAAGGGATGTCCCTATTATCGGAATACTACAACTGGAACTACTTTACCATATAACAGGAAAGGAACTATGACAAATGAGCTTAGGTGTACTCTGACATATAGTACAGACAATGCCCAGATATGTGAAGAAATATTGGCCGGTCCTTATGGAAGACACTAAAATACAGAACATAGTGGGAGATCAACCAAAATTTACATTCAAAAATAGGAAGAATTTAAAACGTTTATTATGTAATAAAGGAGGACCGACTAGTACTATACCTCCCCATGTCATGGGTACTAAGAAATGTGGACGATGCAAGGCTTGTAAATATATTAACACTTAACCTAATTTCGTCCACCCTGTATCAGGCCAACATTTTAATTTTAAAGTCTCAGCCACATGCACCTCACAACATCTGGTCTACACATTGCAACCTGTAAGGACTGTACAGTGTTTTATATTGGAAAAATGAACCAACGATTTAAAGAATGTATTCTAAGGTACCAAAGGGATATTATTCATCAGGATCAGCAAAATAGTTTAGCAAATCTTGTTATAGCCCATCCCACACATAATTTTGTTTTTCAGGTTATTGAATTAATATCAGTAACCAACAAAGGAGGTGATATTAAAAATTTGACGGAGAATAAAGAAATTAAATGGATATTGAACTTAAAGGCACACAAGTCACCTGGGATAAATGCTGCAGTCCCTTTAAAACCAATCCTAAGAAACAGGCGTGTTTCAACTAAACCAAAGTAAAGTACTCAATACAAGGAACATGATTAGTTCACAAAAAGGTGTGCGTAGATGGAAGTATCTGAATAGCTAGTAGTTATTTTATATTTTGAAACTAAGAAACTAAAATTTCATCGAACTGTAGAAGGCTAACAGCCGAAAGCACTTTTCGTGTGTGTTTTACTAAATAAGCTCACCAGAGCGAGCTTTTTAGTTTGGGATTATTTTAAAGCTTTTTCAAGAAAACTATTATTCAGAACTTATTATTATGAACTGAGAGCGCATCAGCATAGCTGATGAGAGCCCTGTGGAAGTAAGCGTTGTTTTAAACTGTAAAATAAAATTTTTTTTGTGGTTTTAATGAGACTTGGGCTAATGAAAAAGGGCTTCAGTTTATACTTGGCATCAATCCTGAAGTTTTTAAGGGAGCTACTAACCAGGACTACAACTTAAGAGTGAAAGTAAGTTAGCACAGCTGATGAAAACTCTATGAAGTAAGTGCTGTCTTAATTGCTAAATAGACTTGCTGTTTCACTATATTTTTGAAATATCTTAGAATTTATAATTTGTTTCAACACGCTGTTATTTGTGGAGATTATTACAATACGGCATTTCAGCTTGGTGGTGCATAAATTCTCTTCTCATTTTTTGTTCCAGAGAAGGGGTAGTCTCTGGGATATGCAGTTGTCTCTCTCGGAGGTCCTTTTTATATCTCAGTCCAGGTTTAAGTCTTTAGAATGGGTAATTCTGGTGCTCTTTGTTTTGCAGATACACTGGTCTATCAAGGTGGGGATTGACAATGCCTTGTATGCCAGGTGTAAATCTCCTCTCTACAACCTGTAGGAGACAGAATACAGGGATAGGGCTTTGAGGCGGTCTGCATACAACATGTTGCTTATGCCCTGTATTCTTTTAGTAAAGAACATCTGCAGACATTCCAGTTGTTGGATGTGCCTGGTTAGATAAATGCTGAAAGGGGCATTGCACTCACTGACAGGTCTGATGAATGCTGAATTCAGTGGAACCATGACCTCCTTGGACCTAGATGCCATACTTTTGTTTATAAGTTGCACAACATAGAATGATTTCTTCACTACTGTAGACATGTGATGGTCAAAGGCTAGATTACTGCCTATGTATGTCGCCAAGTCCCTGACTACTGTGACAACTCTTAGTGGTGTTTTGTCAATATGATAGTTATCTTGAAGGATAGTATTATGCATGTTTTGGCATTTAGTTTTAGTGCATGGCTCTGGCATGAGTTATATATCTGTGTCAGCCCTTCCTTGAGAGCATTCGTGTCAGGGAGGGATTCTATGACTGATCCCTAATTACAATCGTCTGAAAATTTGGACTACCAGTGGCTCTTGACACTGGCCCTGACTTCAGACAAGTAAATACCAAAGAGGAGTGGTCCTAGAACTGATCCCCGGGGGACTTTGCTTGTGACTGGCCCCTATGTAGAGGTGGACTTCCTATCTCTAACATTCTGGGTACTGTCTGTGAGCCAGGTAGGTATCCACTGTGTGACATAAAGGTTTACACCTAACCTCTTGAGTTTATCAACAATGCCTGAATTAAGTATTGCGCCAAATTCTTTTGCCAGGTCAAGGTAGTCAGTGTGAAACATTTTGCCCTCATCCAATACTTTGGCAAGCTCCTCAAAGAAGTTCATCAGGTTGAGTAGGTATGACCTGTCCTTGATGAAACCATACTGGGTTGAGTCCAGTGTTTAGAGGTTTCTTATCATCTTGATCATTTCCATGATAATTATTTCCATGTCTTTGCATAGGAGACTATTGAGTCTTATGGGTCTGTAGTTTCCCAACTCTGTAGATGGCCCACCTTTGAGCAGAGGGGTGACTTTTGTTGTTCACTATTTATGGGGTGCAAAGCCTGTTTGGAGGCTATGGTTAAATCACAAATCTAGGGGGCCTGATAGGTCAAGTTTCATACTATTCAGAAGGCATCCTGGGATATTGTCTGTGCCAATTGATGCAGTGTACTTGACCTTAGAGAAAGCACTGAAGACCTGTTCTGTAGTGAAAGTAGGGGGATTTACATGTGATGGTATTTCCTGAGTGGTAGTTGAGGGGGAGAAATAATAAAGCTGTCTGCCTGTAGGTTTACTTTGTCTTCTGGATAAGTAGAGGTGGATCCATGAACAATGAGATTTGCACTGAGTTATGTATTGCCTTTGAAGTTATGGACATAACTAAATAAAGTCTGATAGATGTCCTTGGCCTGGGAATCCAAATTTACCTCAACTTTGGCTTTGGCATCAGCAACTGATAGGTATACTTGCAAATGTCATTCATCACTATCCCTGTATACACCTATGACACCAACACTTTATTTTCTAAAGCCTTCTTCAACTATCTTAACTCAAGTTTTTTGCAGTGTAACCTGTACATAACTTAACTACTAGCCTACAGACTGCTCTGTAACATAGCAATTATCAACATATCCATATCTCAGCATCCTCTCACTGTAACCATGATGGGAAGTGTAAATATTTTTTTCTGCTGCATTTAGCAAGCTTGTAATGTGTAATTTACTTTATCCAAATTTCAGTGTCCTCCCACTGTAACTATGCTGAGAAGTGTAAATATTTTTTTGATCATTGTAATTTTCTTTCTTATACTCACTTTATGTACTCTTTAGATTGCTTGCTTGCCTATAACTAGTTAACTGTACTCTGGTGGAGCTTTTCTCCCCAGGCCTCCACTGAAAAGGGCTTCTGCTCAGTCAGACACTCCAACTCAACGAATGTCAATTAAAATAAAATAAATACATTTGGTAGACTTTATTTGCCCTCTGAGTTATTTTTTTAGTTTTATGAGAGCATTTTTATCATTCTAAGTGTTTTACCTCCTGATTTTTGATATGGTCTTCATCCTTCTATTATCCAGCCAATTGATGTCATTCTACCAAAGTGGCTTATTTTTTGAGTTAGTTCTGTATTACTTTTTGTGAGCACAGTTACCTGTATGCAGCTACAAGTATGCATGCATAGGATTTCTGTGAACAGTTCTGCATAGGCAGCAGTGGTTTTGGGGTTTATGTGGGCTTGAAATGTTTCCAGGTTATCACTTAATAGTAGAAAGTTAGCCTTAGAGTAGTTTCTGAACATTTCAGGATTAGCTGGGGCTTCAAGTTTTATTTTTACTTCAAAGGAGACCATTTTGTGGGCTGAACTTACCAAAGAAGGCATTACACTAGGGGTGTGCAGCACTTTCCCATACAAGTGAGGACCAAATCCAGTATGTTTGCACCCATGGCGGGCATATTGACAATCTGGTCCAAGAAGTTTGTATTTACAAACTCAAAGAACCTCTGTGTCTGCATGCTTAGTTGTTTATGATTCCCAGTTAATACTTGGGTAATTAAAGTCATCCAAGATATGGTACTGAGTTAGATGGTGAGTGTTTCCAATAAGCTTAAATACAAGTTATGGGTTTCCTGGGTCATTGAGGGGGACCTATAGCTTGAAAGGAAGAAGTATCGGATTATGCCTATGGTGATTTGAACATGGAGAGACTCAAGTGCATTGTCATGTTTGACCAGCCTTGTGGTATATTTATTTTGGATTTGAATCAAGATACATTCATCGTTAGTCCCTGTCTGTGTAGCATCTGTTCTAAATGTGTGGAATGCATTACCTTGCACTACTGGTGTGCCTTCCACTGCTTTAATCCATATCTCAGTGACCACACAGACATCAGCATTCTCCAGGATAAGGAGAGTTTGTAAGAAGTCAAGTTGTTATATATAATTTGATCAGCATGAAGCATTTTTCTTGTTTTCCTGTCCAAATGATTCAGTACCTTTTTGGGCCAGTCAATCATGCAAAAACTGGAAGTTAGAACAAGAAGAGCAAATTGGTTGACAGCTTGGACTTTGTTCCTAGATGTCAGGGTTGTTTTCAGTATTAATTTTTGTCTGCTAAAATATTCCTTACTGAGTTTTATCTGCCTTTGTTCATGTTTTCTTGATGATCCTTCATCAATTCCCAAATAGTTATGCACTCCCTCCTGCTCAAGTTGCTTTATATCACATTCCTTTCCCAGAGTGACAGTTTCTTTGTGCTGAAGCTTTCCTGCTTTAAATGTGAGTTTTGCACATTTATCAAGACCAAATGACATTCTTATATCATCAGAGAAAGTTTTGAAAACTTAAAGTTGTGCATTCAGCTCCTCATCTGATGAATTATATTTTTATATCGTCCACAAAAAGAAGTTAACAAATCTTTACACTTTGTTGTTTTCTGGGAGCCAAATTGTAACCGTGACCAATTCTGTTAAGTAGACAGTGTAATGGGTTAAGGGCAAGAGAAAAGAACAGCGATGACAGAGTCACCTTGGACTAGCCCCCTTTGAATTTTATCCCTGAGATAATAAATTGTTCTTTATCATGGCTTAGCTGCAAAGTAGTTTGCTACTGTTTCATGGTCACTGCAATGTAATTGATCAATGTAAGGTATATCTTACTCATCTTTAAGCACTTCTTTATCCATGAATGTGGGATGCTGGCAATTTTTTTTTTTTTTTTGCAATCTGTCCATACCATAATTAGATTCTTCCCCTTTTTAAACTTCTCCATTCTGATTTTGTTTAACAACAAATGATCCTTTGTTCCATATTACTTTCTTTTCTTACCCATTTGTTTTATTGCCACAATTGAGTTTTCTTTTAAATGACTATAAATTCTGTCAGCATTAATTCCAATGTATAGTTTATACATTGTCAGGGGGCAAGTTATTGGTCTATAGTTCTTAGGATAGCTTGCAAGTTCACTCTTAAGGAGGAGTACCCTTTTTTCCTATTGTTAACCTGGTCAATGTTGTTTGGATTGTGCATATAAGGAGTTCTTACTCAAGGCTAAATCTTTTTATAAGATGTTAATACTTTTAGCCAGAAGTTAGATACTACATCTGGGACAGGGTTTTCCAGTTGGGAGCCCTTCTTAAATTTGTTCCAATTTGTCTGGCCTTTACTTAATCCCATTTCATATCCTGTACATTTGAACTTCTTGCTGTTTCTCTTCTTCTCTTCATTCAGCATCTATTTCTTTTTTTTTGGTCTTTCTATTCCTTTTGCATTGCTTCCCAATTTTCTATAAAACTTTTTGGATCATCAAAAGCAACACAGTAATACATCCTATTTACTTCTGTCACATCAATTTTTGTTAATAGTCTTCATTACTGTGTTCATTTGTTTTATCAGACTTTTAACATTTTGGATCTTATTAACTTCTGTAATCTATTTCTTTCATTGATCTTAATATGTCTATCCAGCTCTATTAATTAAAAAAAAAAAAAAAAACTTCTTGCCTTAGAACATTTTCTTCTAAATGGAGAGCACATTTTTTGTTCTCTGTTTATCTCAGGCATTCTGCAGTTAGTTCCACCACATATTTTTGTGACATATTCTCTTCAGCTGCATCCTACAGCATCCATTGCTGTTTCATATGGGAACTAACTGCACAACACTGAGTCAGAGTTGCCACTGAGTCCTGTTCCTTCCCTTCCCGTGCAACTCCAACTGAACTATAGTACTGGTTAACTACTGAAGGCTCCAAAGTATCATCATATGGCAACTGATCAGATGCTTCCCATTCCAACTGTTTTTCCTTAATTTGGGGACTCAGTGTTCTATCCTGCTGTGATGCTATAATAGTTGGATTTTCTACACTAAATCCTTCATTTTTGCAGATAATCCATAACTTCAATTTCTCTTTCTTTAACTACTGCATTACTAGTCCCCTTTTCTATTTTTGCCATTTGCTTTCATATGTTTTGTATTGTAAAATGTTTCATATCCAGATGCTTTTGCCTATAATTCTCTTTAAATATCTTTCGTGCTGCTGTTTTGTATTGATTGGTGTTGCTTTCTCCTTTGTACAACTATTACACCACATCACATAGCTGTTTCTTTCTCAAGTCCATATTTCTTCTTCAGATGTCTCCCACTCCACCTGTTTTTATTTTGGGACTCATTGATCATTCATGCTGAGACATGACATGTGTTAGACTTTCTACACTAAATCCTTCACCATGCAGGTATTCTATAATTTCAAGTTGTATTTCTTTAACTTATACTTTACTAATCTTCTGTTCTGGATTCCCCATTTATGATCTTATTTTTGTATTGTGAACTTTTTCCCTATCTGGCTGCCTTTGCTGGGATTTCTTTTCAAATAACTTTGGAACTGCTTGTTGTTTATTGTATCGCACTTCCTCATTCATTTCTTTTTCAGAAAGGCCCAAGGTTTCTTGGTATATATAATGTTTTTTCATCAGTCTGTTGCATTTGAAGCTTTTGGCAATTTTTCTTATGCAAGCAATTTTCTTTCCTGTAATTTCTGTCTTAATCTTTTTGAATATCTTCTTTCTGGAAATTCTGGGCCCTTTGCATAATAGCAACAATACATAATTCCTTTCTTATCCTCCGTAGTCCACTCTTTCATATGTATGGCTTTTTTTGGCTTGTCAGTTTTTGTGGCTTTAGTGGACTACTATTTGCTTCTACAAGAGGGGGTGGGGGAGCATTCTTGTTTTTATGCAGTATACACTCTTGAATACTATAGCAGTTTTGTTGAAAAAAATTGGAGAATCAATACCTTTCTGCATTGTTAGAGTCAGAATAATTCTTTAAGAACACTTCCTCCACAACTTGTGGTTATTTATGTCATTCATTTGTGGATTCCCACTACCACATATTGAAGGCAAATAACTCTTGGTCACATTATTCCTTACTTTCTGTATCATTAGCTATCTCCAAGAACCCTCTGTGCTACATGTCCTTTGTAAGAATTGAATGAACTGTAAAATACTGGAATGAGCTGGAAATAATTGGAAGAAACTGGAATGAGGCTGGAATGAGTGTGTCTTATCATTTTATTAGTCAGAACTGTGCTGAACAGGTGCCAGTCTCTCCTTTATATGCCAAATATTCTTGTACCTTTCAGAATAAAGTCTGCAAACACTGTAGTTCAGTTAAGAATCTTATATTGTGTCATTTTAGGCAGATGTCAACAATATCTGCATCAAATCTTCCTGTCTCCAATAACAGTGCTGATAAACTGAAATAGGTTGAATGATGATGTCTGTAGCTTCTGCACTCATTATACTCAGAATAATTTTTTTCTCCTGAATAATATAAATAATATTCTGGAATGCTGGATGTTTGACCTGACTTCTGTACTCAATCTTGACAGTCTGTATCAAATGTCTGAGGACTGCACTGCAATGACTTTCTGCTTATCAGTCCAAATGAACTAACTTACTCACTGTGTCTGAAGTATGTTCTAATAATACCAAAACCCTGTAAATATCTACAGACCTCTTTAACTCTGGTTCCCAAGGCTGTTTGTACTTAATCTTCGGGATTCATGAAGCTCGGTGCAAGGACAGTTTTAGCCTTGTGCTGAGCATCCTCCTTACAGATGGTGCAGCAGCGCCATATGAATATTTATGAGGGCATGCTGCCACAACCTTGACATGCACAGGAAATGTGTGCGAGTGCAGAGGGCGTGTTTAAGTGCTCTATGGAGACGTAAACATGCACCCACAGTTGCACAACCTACTATGCTTACTATTAGAGCCCGCCTCTAATAGTAAGCAATTAAATCAGTGTCTGTGGATACTGAAATGTATGCTAAGCATACAAGAGTGTACACGAACACTGAAATAAACTCAAAGTAGTAAACACACAAGCACGTAGTGGAATGTTGAACCCTGTCCCAAGAACTATCACAATTAGATTCCCCCGTGTCCCTATTTTACATTTGTCTTGCTTCATTATTGAAAGTGTAAGTGAAGCACAGCATGTTTGCACGTCACCGCCCCATGCTTAGTGTAGCTTACACATCAAAATCATCCAAATAGCGGAATCAACAGTAACGTCAATAGTGTAATGGTTAGAGCATCCGCCTAACGAGCAGGCATGTACGATTCGAGTCCCATTATAGCACATATTTCCCATGTGGAATATGCATATGAACATATTTATACATCCTTTTGCTGTATAACCTACATAATAACATGTAAATGTGAACTGGAGTACTGCATGAAATGTTTAACTAATGTCATTCAATCAAAGGGGTAGTGTCATAATGAATAAGGCACCAGTAAGCAGGTGTAAGCACAAATAAGCAGTAGTAAACATATATAAGTACTGGTAAGCAAGTCTAAGTGCATTTGCACGGGTGTAAGCAGGGCCCACACACATTAAGCATTGTAGAAGCTAACCAAATTTAACAAACTGTAATTGGAAGATAGCACAGCCTACCGTCACGCAAACATGCACACACCCGCTCACAACTGATTAAAAGTGCTTTAATCACTCTGTATCCAATGACCCTTGTTCTGGCAGCAACTAAATAAATGGCCTCTGCAAAGGCAAACCCAGGACCCTGCACACCACAGCCAAAGTGATTTACCACTAAGCCATGGCAGATAAACATAAATCTGATGTTATCACAAACATATCGTCCAGCACTGTCATGCAACAACATAGGAAATGTATATAATTATGTAGATGTATGTGCATGTGTATGTACAGATATATAATTTATATATGTATATATATATATATATATATATATATATATATATATACATATATATATATACATATATATATATATACATATATATATATATATATATATATATATATATATATATATATATATATATATATATATATATATATGAAGAATGAACATCGTGACAATAAAGCATACAAAAGGAATGAGAAGGGAATCAACAGCAACCCCAGTATTATTTAGTGCTGTCAGTTTATATCATGTCAAGCTGGGCAGGGATGAGCAAATCACTGCTACCCACACCACAGGCAGGACACTACCAGTGGGAGCAACACTGTTGATCTGCTAAGTCTACTTTGCAAACAATCACAGGATAGTCCCTGGTGGGACTACCCAAAAATTGCTAGGCGGAGTGGACTTCCGACCATTACACAAGCAAGGGCAGGTATGTTCAAGGACCAAATGGTGGGAGAGCCTGATGATACATGGGTTGGGACAACATACATGTAGGGTCCCTAATGCTGGGGAGAGGACAATGTGTGGAGGTGTGTCATGGCTGTGATAGCAACCAGAGAATGGATGGTTTGCATGTATGTCAAAATAGGGTGAGGTGGAGGAACCATGGGAATTAAATTATGGATCCAGGCGTGTCAGGGTTGGATGGCCTGATTCTAATTGGACCGCCACGTGGAGGTCAGCGAGTTCGTTAAAAGTATATATGCATACACACATGAATACATCTATATGTAGAAGTACATTCCCTGTAACACATTTATTCCTTTTGTAGACATAAATAACATGAAAGTGCCTCTACAAACCTCGGCAGCAGATAGAATAATAGGTTTTGCATAAGAGGGAAAGGGACAAATCTGCAAAAATGTAGAAGTGTGTACATTGTCCGAAGTCAGCGCTGTTCTCAAAAAATCAAATGTGAGAACTTTCTCACACATGGAATCATTCCTGTGATCTGCCTGCTATGGCAATGCCAATCACTAAACCGGTCCTATATGTAATATAATTTCACCGAATACATACATTAGCTCTCATGTGTAACGTGTGTGTTACCACATAGTCATAGTTATTAATTTATTGTAGTGTCATGTTAACAGGAGCATACCTCCGAACCATACCGAATTACTCGGTTTTTACCTAGTTTTGGGGTCCAAATGAAGGGGTGCCATGATTTCCGAGTGGCACCCCTTCATTTCTGATTTTTTTGCTTTATTTTTTAATTTTCCATGATGTTGGAGCTGACGTCATCACGTGCTCGATGACGTCAGCTCCATCAACACTACCAGCCATTCGAATTGAGCTCACGTCATTATTTCCAGCTGGCTGGCTGCGAGCGGGAATTACAGTCTGGTTTACATTTTAAATTGGTTGTTGCTGCGGTTAAACTGCTTTGCGAGCAGGAATTACGGGCTGGTTTACATTTTAAATTGCTTGTTGCTGGGGTTAAACTACTTTGCCGAGAATGCTTGCTGGCTGATTTTTGTTGTTGCCAAGAATGTTTGCAAACTGGCTGTAAAAGCTGGTTTACATTGCTGCCGAGAACAGAAAGATTTTGGACGTTTTAAACTGTGGTGAATGGACTAGGTAAGGAAAGGTGTGTGCACATGTGTTTGTGTCAGAATGTGAGTATGTGGGGATGCCTTTGCCATGCGATATATGGGCCACTAGGTAGAATACTACTAATGCCGAGAGTCTATTTCCTGCATTGTAATTTGCTATCACTCTGCTGCTTAATAATACTTACTTATGCAGAAAACCTCCACAAATGAAGTGACGAACTGTACCGGAATGTTTTTGCAGTGCTGAACCCTTTAATCATCACATGTTAGTTATCATAGCAGCAGACTCACCATGGCAGCAATTAAAGATTATTATTATCTGCAAAATGCAACTGTGTCCATCTTGATCTCATATCAAAACGTGCAGGAGTCTAACTTGTGTAGCGATACTGGTTAAGCAAGGAAAAAACAGGAAAAATCTCTGCATTCTGTTTCTGTTAGATATGTGAATGGCGCGTATATGATTGACAGTGACACAATAAGAAGGTTAGATGGGTAGATGTGTGCTGTAAGATGAAATGTTTTGAAGTTTTAAACTCGAGCGGATTGTATTACTTCCCCAAATCTATTGCTGGAGTGCAGGACATGTAGCTAAATATTATCTAATGAATTTAATTATGATTACTCACTTTTTATGTGACCAACAGTTGGGCATTTGTTCAGGAAAAGTGTTTTATGTGCTTGGATAATATATGGGAAAATGTTAATCTTTTTAAAAATAAACTTTTCTTTGCTCTTTGAATGCTGCAATGACATGTGGAGAAAGTCATTTTAAAACAAGTCTGATTATTTTATGGCAAGGTGCTTGGGATAAAGGGAACATACATTTTTAAAGGTTTATAATTATTCAGCAACAGTAGAGTAGTTCAGGAAGGAGGACTAAGGAAGCTATAGAGAACATGGCTGTTGGAGTAATGTATATTTTAGCTGTTTGAAGATTCCTGGACACTTATTTCTGTTGGTTGATATTATTTGATTGTGTTAGTTTATTTTAAGTTGTATTCTAGTTGTTAGGTAACTTTGAAACAATCACTGCTGTGAATTTGATGCCTGTGTTAAGAGGATGTGAAATGAGAAGGGCATTATCCAAAAAGACAACAATAACTCTGTATTCATTATTTTCCAAATGTATACATTTTGTGACATTTGGGATTACCATGTCAACACTGTGCTTAGGACAAAACCCATATAATGTATTTTGGAGAAGATTGTTGGAGAGCAGAAATGTTAGGATCTGCTTTACACACTGCTTTTTCAAGCACATCTGCAATAAGCAATAGTGCCACTACAAGACAGTTACAGAAGGAGGTTGGATCCCCTTCTTTATGTAAAGGTTTGATTATTTTTTTTTTTCAAAACCATAGTTCACATCCTTCAGCAATACTTCTACTGAGCAGTAGGATACGTAAGGGGCAAAGCTGTAATTTGGAAAGATGTTGTCAACACTGTGTGATCAGTACTTTTTACCTTTTGCAAAAATGCATTAGAAGATAACATTTTTATAGACTGAAACTTGCTGGGAGCAATTGATTTATTGGGTGGTACTATGATTTGATCATTCCTTAGCAGAGTGATGTTAGAATTGATTTATTGGATGGCAACAGGTAGATATTGCTTGTCAGTGTGAAGATGACAGGATGTATTAAAGTGTGTCCACCATAGGCTGTGTCTCATGTACCACTGTGGGGAAAGGCCATGTGATAGGCTACAGCAGGTGAGTTACTTGTTCTATCTACTATTACTGCTGCATGGCAGTGAGCCCAGACAGGTGGTGTATGCTCATGCTGCACCTGTCTTGGAATTTCTGAAGCTGTGTACTGCCGTCTGAATACTTGCTACTGTTTCCTGTGTACATATTACGTAGTACATTGGTCTTATTGTGTAATTTTTGATGTAACAGTTGCAGTTAATATTCTCTTTTAGTACTGTTGCATTATTGATATGAAATAAGTATTGTTTCATTCATTCCTTTCAAACAAAAATGATGATTTCAGTCATGAATCTCATTTTGGCGTATTCCTTTTTTACATTTTCTGTGTGTGGGTGTGTGCTGCTTGACAGTGATTCCAAGAGTTTGTACATTTCTTTTTCTTTATCCTCAATCAGCTACAGAGTTTATATATCTTTCTATAGATGGATGGATAGATAGAAATACATATGCAGTGTTATATATATTCATGTTAACATAAACAGTTTAACTCTGGTTATGTTATTTAATATTAGTGTAGAAGCATTTAATTATATTTTTATAAAATAATTTTGTATTTTAGTTTTACACAAGTTCAAATAGTAATATAAATAAAACACTGTTCTGGTTATATTTTGTATTTAATATTTTGTCTGTTAAATTTGAGTTTGAATGTTGGTATCCCACAATTCCACGGGAGTGGGCGGGGTTACAAAATTATGTATGCAAAGTTTATGCTAATCACTGTGCAGATTTGTACCTATTTTTCATGGGCCTTTGTCCAGAATTTTGATGTTTTCAGGTTGAGAGGTATGAACAGGAGTAATGATGTAATGAAGTATAGAGTCTAATCTTGAAATAAAGACGTGTGTCCCAGGTGGGACAACCCAAAAATTGTGAATAGTGTCCGATTGGTCACTCATTTCACCAATGTGTGTGGACTAAACTTTTGGGATATCTGTGGATACGTGGAGTGAGTTAACCCATGGGATGGGTCTACAGGAGTGGCCATTGTGTAGTGGTGTGGATACACCGTGTATCCAACTGGAGAATGGATGACTGCTGTGTTAGTGAAGTGTTGGGGTGGGTGTTTGGGGAACTAGGATCCATGGGTATATGGGTATGTATGCAAATGAAGCAGCACACCAATAGTGTAGTGGTTAGAGCATCCACCTAATGAACAGACATTCCCATTCTGAATCCCAGTGCAGCACATATCATTTCCCATTGGTAATCTGTATATGAACATATTTTGACATCTGTCTGCTGTATAACCTGCATAATAACAATTTAAAGTAAAAAAAAACAAAGAAATCCAAACAGATAAACCACCACGCAACACTTAAAATAAGAAAAAATAATAAATCAGCCACGAAAAACTAAACGTAGGTCTTCACTATTTCAATAAAATACAGAACCAAATAACTAAGCACTTTCACCAGGCATAAACCGCTGGCCAGTTATCCATTTGTGGGCTCATGGGCTTGCAACTTCCAAACACCCCTCCCCGTTGAAGGTGCCCCCCAACATGTGTTGAATACCACCCCTATACATGTCTTGTTTGTCTTGTCTGTCATCCTACCCAACCTATCCTCCCTGATCATACCTACTCTCCTTCCACAACATCCCACTCTCACCTAAAATTAAAAGAAAATAAGGGCAATCTGTTCCCGCAAAAAAAAAGCATGCCCCATACATAGCTGTCCATTTTGCACACGTGTCCACTGGACACATGTAAACATTTCTAAATGGCATCACAACATACTGTTGTTGTCCTCTCCCCTCTCTCTGGGTGAGTGTCCAAATGTACCGCCAAATTTATTGCATATGCATAGCCGTTGCTGTAGAAGAAATGGACCTTCCCTACACCCTTCCTGCACATCCCTAGCTACCTTGCCTACTATATTTCCCTCTTTGTGCCCCTTTTTCACCACTTTCCTATCACCCTTTTTTCTTTTCTTTTAAAGAAATTAGCACAGGGGTAAGCACAGGTTAAGCAATCAAGAAGGTAACTGAGTGAAGGAACTGTAACCCAAAGTAACCACTGCTCACCATTGCACAAGCCCACGCACATCCACTCACAACTGCTTAAAAGTGCCTTAACCACTCCATATCTATTGGTCCTTGTTCTGCCCAACAACAAAATAAACGGCCTCTGCAAGGCTCGAAACCAGGACCCTGCACACCAAAGCCAATGTGATTTACCACTAAGCCATGGCAGATATACAGACATTGGATGTTATCACAAACATAGCATCCAGCACAGTCATTTGACAGTATAGGAAATGCATTCCATTATGTAGTTATATGTGCGTGTGTTTATGTCCAGATATATATATATATATATACATACACATATATATATATATATATATATATATAGCAAGAACATACCATGTGACAACAAAGCAGTGAAAAAGAATGAAAAGGGAAACACCAGCAACCCCTGTATTATGTAGTGGTGTTGTCCTATGTAATATCAAGACTCCCTCAGACAGACATGTGTCATTAATACACGCAAACATTAAATACATTACTTTGAGCATTTCATTTACAGTAACAAAACAGGTCTTGTCCAATCATTATGTGAGAACAGTACTATTGCAAGGTGTTGTGTGCAACATTACCATCATTAAAAAGTTAAATGGGGTAACCATAGAGGGACCAGTAGTGTTGTGTGTACAATGGGGTCATCTGCATCATGTGTACCTGGAACCTTTAGGAGTCATGTGCATACCAGGATTGTGTGCCTGAGAAAGGGGTGAGGACAACAGTAGTATGTTGTGATACAGGTTACAAAGGTTACATGTGTCCAGTGGACACTGTGTGAAATGGGCAGCTATATATGGGGCAAAAGTTGATCTGGGAACAAATTGGCCTTTTGTTTCCATTTTCGTAAGGTGAGAGTGAGATGTTGGGGAAGGAGAGTAGGTATGCTCGTGGAGGATAGGTTGGGTAGGATGACAGACAAGACAGAATACAGGGGTGGTATATGACACATGTGGGGGGATATGCCTTGGACAGGGAGGGGTGTTTGTCAGACACAAGCCCGTGAGCCCCCAAATGGAAACAGTGGGATGGAGGTCCCCACCCATGGGCAGCCAAAACTGCACTGTCACAGCTGCAAAGGTGGCTGTGCTGGTGGCTGTCTAGGAGGGGCAGTCTCACCTTCTAAATGTGACACTCTGCCCTCGAGCTGGCCTCAAAACCCTTTAATGAGCCCCCTGCGCACCACGGCCTGGACTGTACCATGGCTGACCAGTTCCTGTCTGGACCTGCTCCCAGGGAGGGCAGGCCCCATCCTCAGTGGCAGTTCCAACAGAAGGTGGTGCAGAGCCAACAGAGGTGGAGGTCCAAAGCTGGGCCACAGACATGCTGTTGCCCGGTGCCATGGCCAGCTGAAGTGGGACAGGTGGTTCCACCGGGATCTTCAATCCCATACAGCCTATGGTGTTGCAGTTTTAACCCAGATAAGGCTTAGTAATAGTCAACAGCATTCAGGATTACTTATAACAGCATGCATAGATATTACCATCAACCCAAGACAACAGATGTCATACATTTGCAGAGGGAGCACAACACATGCATATATACTGCATGACATCTGTCCAAAGCATAGATGACTTGTGACTGCAGCTATGATGAACAGTGGCCCACTATTGGCATGTCACTGTGATAACCTCAGACAGTGACTGTCATACCACTGTTTCATGTGATGTATGTCCAATCAGGGATGCGATGGCAGTAACTCTAATCACTATCACCATGTACCTGACTGCAATCCTCACACTATGCTTCTGCAGTTCACAGATTTCTGTTCTGTGAGTAACACAAGAAACAAATGGCTCCACATACTGACCATTCCACAGATGGCCCTACAGATGGAGGTTTCCTCACAAACAGACCACTGTCTTGTCAGTTATTAAAACATGCAGACTAGCCATTACCACACACAACTTGTTAAATTGGCAATAGTCTAAATGAAGCATAGCTACACTTACATGCTGATGTCATGTCTGGCACATCACCCTCCCATCTTTAGGCCATTTTCCACTGTGTATGTCATTTGAGAAATATCCAGATTTCATCTGTGATGCTGTTTACCAAACACCAGATCCAGGTTCCACTCACAGCGACTGTCATAGGCAAACACCAACATGATGTTCCTAGATATTGTACTGTGTTTCCATGCAATTGGCTATGGGAATGTCATCACAGCTGTACTACATGCAATCAGCTAGAGCAGGACTGCAATAGGTGCAGAGGTCATCACCTGATCATGACCATCACTTACAAAACACAAGCTGCTGCTGAGCAGGTGTATATCTCCACATCCACCAGAGAGTGTGTGAGAGGGACAGACAGAGGCAGAGTACATCAGAGAAGGGCTGAGAGACGAAAACCTAAGCATCATCTGTCACACACCTACCAGTACAGAGGTTCAAATCACTGACTAACTAGCCATTACTATTACAAGTGCATGCAGTTACTCCATGTGCCACATAGCTGACAGTTTGGTGTGCTGTAAAAACATATATGTGTGCTGGTGAGTGACATCTGCAAAAGAGATATAGTAGATGTACATTAGGTGTAGCACACATGGCTGTCCACATGAACAGATGTCATTGTCAACACAACCACACTGTCTAAGGGACTCAGACACATTGGCACACTTTGGCAGGCTCACAAATACACTTCCTAACTACTTAGTTTGCCACACTACAGTAATGCACAGGTATTACATGCACCACAGGGGTTATCCTGAGGTTCTATGGGCTAGGGCATGTGAGCGTGTCTGACATCAGTCAGTATGCCAATGGGAGTTATACTGGGTGCGACTGTGGTTGGGAACATCATACCCCACATGCAGACACAAGGTGCCAGTACTGACATGCATGTGTGCATTGTTTCATGGGTGTGTAGTGGTTGGCTGTGCAAGATGGCTGTACAAGGCTGGATGAGGGGTAATCCTTGGCATCAGGCCACCTGACAATAGTCTGCAGTGTGGTTCAGGGGTGTAGTGTCTGCAATGTCCCACACAGATGGGTATTGTATTAACTGTCCTGTCATCCTGGTTATAATTGTGTGTGGCCATTGCTTTGCAATGCATGCCATGTCTGTGTTTGATAGTCATTGACATGGACATTGCCCGGGATGTACATGTCCCACATTAATGTACAGTGACATGTTTAAGTGTACCTGGTTTGCCTGGCACATGTTGTGTACACAGACTGTTATCAGATGTGCCAATCCTGGCCTGGTGTGGCAACACCTGCTAATAGACAGCAGGTTGACCCTGCACCTGCATTGATAGCATGATACAGGTATTCCCTGGTGTCAGTGGCATCTGCCATGTGTGTAAGGCATTGTATGTCCTTTGTGGATCACATTTGATGGCACCACATATGTTGTAGGTGTACAGTGGGAACATAGTGAAGGTGCATTGTCCACAATTATGTGCCTATTGTGCTGGTGGGCAGTGTGCCATGCCCTCTGCAGCCCACTGCATTCACACCATGCCTACTATCTGGCAACAATGTGCAGGGTAATAGCAACATAGTGGGATTTTCTAGGCAAGTGTGTTTGTGTATGACACATGGGTTCAGACCATATTCTGGGTAATAGTAGGGGTGCTTACTTTGTTCATCAGGCCTTTTGCCAGATGTAGGGCTATGGCTTGCCAACACAGTCTCTTGGTTGACTGAAATCTGTAATACTCGTGAGGTGGACATTGTGACATATAATATGGTCACCATATAGGAAAACTACAAAAAATGCTCTTCAACATATCCACTGGTTAGACACTCACAGCCACCTCCACACAGGCTCTGACTGTCAAACACACAAACACCTGCCACATCTTGGAATAGAACTCTTACCTAACTAGTTTATCACACTACAGCCTTATGCAGTTATAGCACACGCTATGGAGATTACTGGGCTATCCCATCCCCAAAGGTGTATCTCACAAAGAATGACATCAGCAGGGTTACCAAAGTAGGGTAATTTGAATTTCC
The DNA here is from genome assembly GCF_019279795.1 of Protopterus annectens. Lineage (NCBI taxonomy): Eukaryota > Metazoa > Chordata > Ceratodontiformes > Protopteridae > Protopterus > Protopterus annectens. The sequence goes on along the minus strand of NC_056736.1, from coordinate 240,333,227 downwards.
TGCAAGTGAGTAGCCCAGAATGCATTGCTCACAAAACAGACAGTGAGACACACACAACTGATATGTGTGGGTATAGAACCCATGACCTAGATCTATATCACACAACTGCATGGAAATGTTATAGGACACACCATGAGAATTACTAAGGAACTCATTCCCCAGAGATGTATTTGACAAGGAATGACATCAGGTGGATCACCAACATAGGGCATTGTAAATGAGTAAGTAGGCTATAATGCATTGCTCCCTACACAGACATTGAAACACACAGAAAACACTTAACTGCCATGGTTGTGGATGGAACCATACCACAGTTCTAAATCACACTCCAGCAGTACTCAGTTACCCGACACACTACAGAGATTACTGGGTTACAGCAGTCCCAGAAGTGTATTTTTAGGTGGGTGACATCAGCACCCTTGCCAAAGTTGAGTAATGTGAATTGTAAGGAGTGTGCATACCCTTAAAAGCAGCGTTCCCTTCTCAGGCAGACACACACACACACACACACACACACACACATACACACACACACACACACACACACACACACACACACACACACACACACACACACACACACACACACACACACAAACACACACACACACACACACACACAGTTGGCAAGTCTGGGATTAGAAATCCTACCAAACTAGTTTATCACACTACAGCATTTCGCAGTTACAGGACATGCTACAGAAATTACTGGGATATGGCAGTCCCAGAGGTGTATTTCTAGGTGGGTGACATCAGCACCCTTGCCAAAGTTGAGTATGTGAATTGTAAGGAGTGTGCATACTCTAAAAAGCATTGTTCCTTTCTCAGGCAGACACACACACACACACACACACACACACACACACACACACACACACACACACACACACATTTGGCAAGTCTGGGATTAATACACCTACCAAACTAGTTTAACACACTACAGCATTACTCAGTTACAGGACACGCTACAGAGATTACTGGATTACAGCAGTCCCAGAGGTGTATGTCTAGGTGGGTGACATCAGCAGGATTGCCAAAGAAGGGCATTTCAAGTGTACTGCGAGTTGTACATGTCTTTTACCTGTGTGTACCCGCTGCTTACTGTCGTGAAAACACATTTACACCTGCTGAAAAGTGTCTTCAGTCCTAAATGACATTATCAACAATCATTGCAGGTCTTGAACCCTGGACCATGCACAACAAGGTCACTGGACTTACCAGTGAACCATCTGGGTTGTATAAATGTTTCATGTTTTTTATAATACACATTTTACTACAGGTATTCCATAGTACTGAAAACAAATGGGGCAGTCACTTTGCGTATATATGTACAGTACCCTTGAATGTATGGTAATCTGTGAAACAGCATAGACAAGTCTACTAAATACTAAATACATATATGCACTTACGGCATGTGTACACACACACACACGCACACACACACACACACACAGATATATATATATATATATATATATATATATATATATGCACATACACAGACACAGCTATAGCCATATATATAAACATGTCTGAACACCCTTTGTGACACACAAGAGCTCCAAAGAAATTGACGTTTATGCAAAACAGAGGCAATTCTTGTTTTATAACATTTAAATCTTAATCAGTTCAGCAGAGAAGGGATGGTTGTTGTGTATGTGGAGTTTGGGGTGGGGAATGATGGCTAAGGAAATGTACCCCGGGGATTGTGGAGTTTGAGTGGCGGAATGATGGGTATGGACATACACCCCAGGGACCACATCTGTGTCACTGCTCGACAGTGGCACAGGAAAATAACATACCCAACAGGAGTTGTTCTTGACTGTCTATTCTTTTCTATTCCTATGTAATAATTTGTAGACTCCACTCACCACAGATGACTACCATGGTGTGCTGCATGTTAAAAGACATAACACATGTGTATGCCTGGCTACAGGGTAGTCACACAAACACATACACTTGTCAGTATTGTGCTTACAAGTCTTGCCTATGTAAAGGTAACTAGTAGAGTGGTATGCAGTTGGGGTATGTGCCACAGAACCCATACAATTACTCTGATTCTGCTTCTGAGCTCGGTGACATCACAGGACTGATTAGTTGCAGTGGGGAGGGGAGAAAAGGATGGTTTAGCTGATGACAAGGATAAAGGCCAGTGCAAAAGATGGTTTCTCTTTGAAAAACGGTAAAACCCGCTGTCATGACAGGATGCAGATACAAATACATACACATACACACAACCACACTCAGCCATTTGATGACACACACACATACACACACACACACACACACACACACACACACACACACACACACACACACACACACACACACACACAGTTGCCAGTGGTGGGATCAGAACTCCTGCCTATCTACAGATCACTATTACAGTACTATGCAATTATGAGACACTACACAGAGATTACACATTTCAAGGCAGTCAGAATGCCCTTCTAAGATTGAGGACATCAACAGGGATACTGACAGTTAAGATGTACATAGCTGTATACATGTCAGTTTAAAGTAGGAGTCCATTACAACCTGTATGCACAAACAAGACACATCATCTGCAGGTAAGACATAGGTAGGCCTGAAAGGTATAGTTGTATTACAAGAAGCCCTGAACTGGAGTATGTCCATCTGTGGAATGGACAACTACTATCATTATACAGGGTTACAGTTGTTATGCTCATACACATAGAATCACAGGACTTGTTTGGATGCATTGACTCCAATTACACAAGGTCACAGTGGGCATGCTCATGCAATTAGTAGCACAGGGCCGTTTGGGATGCACTATGGCTACAACTACACAAGGTTATACTGGGCATGCTCATACACTTAGAAACAAAGGGCTTGTTTGGATGCACTGACTCAAATTACACAAGGTGGAAGTTGGTGCGCTCATACACTTAGTAGCACAGGGCTGTTTGGGATGCACTCCAATTCTAACCACAGAAGGCCACAGTGTGCATGCTCATACACTTAGATGTACAGAACACGTTGTAATGGACTCCTATTGTAAGCACACAGCTTTACAGCTATGTACATCTTAACTGTCAGTATATATGCACATCATACAGGTTTACTACCAGATACCTGTATGTGGTCCATAAATTATATATCTGTGTCTGTGCTGTGTGATACACATGCATACATGTACATGAAGTACTGCCATATATATGTGAAGTATACACAATCATGCATGTGTGGAAGTGACAGACAATAGGTTAACTGGGACACACAGGTGGATGCTAACTGCAGCATGCATCACGCACATAGCTGCCCTAACAGGCATACATTGATATCAGGTTGTGGACAGTGGCATTATACTTGGAACAGTGGCATGTGCAAGCATAATATGTGAGCCCCGTTGTCTAATGGTACTGAGGTGCAGGTGTCAAGATGACCTCTCTCGGCTGTGTTAGTAGTTGACATTATTAGCAGGACCGCTCCACTAAGCATGTCTGGCATTGGTTATCTACACAAGGTCTGCTGCTGTCTGTCACCTTAGATGTAGCATTTGATACCAAGCACAATACTGCCACTCGTAATGATATCATGGTACAATTGACAACTGCCTGACCAAAACAATGAGCCAATTTCCTGCTGTAATTATGATGTTGTCCAGTGTCTGTCATTCTGGGATGTCATGACTGAAAGAAGGCACGCATTTGTCACAGAGCACATGCATCCATGATTCAAGGGAGTGCAGATAATACCTAGATTGCATTTACCCATATAGTGGCATTCCAAGGCAAAAGTCTTAAACACAGAGGTAACACCCTGACACCTACAAGACAATTGCATTGGATGCTTATGCTAACCAGTGCTAGATGTGTGGCTTTCATAATCCATTTGCTCAATGTAGACCCTACAATGGGGAATACTGACATCTGTGCAGTGAAGAACACCTGGCTGAAGGCTCTGTAGTGCACAATAGCACTACCACCATATAACTCAGATCCAGACATGTGGGCCATGACACTGGTATGGACCACTCCAGGTGGTGGTGTCCACATATTCATAAAGGCTACTCACAAGTAAAGACCACTACTCTGACATAATTCATCACAGATGTGTCAGGTACAGGTGACAGTGGAAAAAGCTGCATTCTATGTAGTATCCCCATATGCATGCACAACCATGTCCTCAGACTGCCAACACACATCCATACATGTGGTATGAAATAGTATGGTAGAACACCAAATAACCTTTGACAGGTGGACTGTACCAAGCCCTACATCAACTGTGCAAAGTTTCCATGTACTGACACAGTTGCATAATGTGTTATGCAATGCAGTAATACGACTGTTTGTAACCAGGTCAGTTGTACACATACCATGGTTCTTCGGATGTTGTCAGCATTAACACAGTTGACTGTTGCTGTACACCAGTAAACAACACCCTCGTGGTTGGATATGACCTAGATGTACCTGCCCTGGATATGTACATCCCACACTCATACAACATAAATGAGAATACCATTGCTGTTGTTGTCCTTTGTACATACAGGTGGCTACATTCATTACACACATGCACATGGAAGATAGGTCCATGGCTACTGAATGCTAACAATCCATATTGTTTGATATCTATGTTGACAGAGGTAATATTCCCTCTATACTGGTCACCCATGACACCTATCATATCATGCAACAACCCATGTGGCATGTATGTCATTAGACATGTCCACCTAATGCAATGCCTACAAGCATACCCAAATAACAGGATCATAGGACCTACACGCTTAGCCTGTATTGACAGACTCAGGGGAATATAGCTATGCTCTGTATGTTCCTGTGTAGTTACAGGTGATATGTCCATGACATGTACAGCCTTGTGTGCTCACAGCTCCTACATGTACCACATGTCAACAATTGCAAGCCATGCATGCTGTGTGCTGTCTGGACATTAACCTTATTGCCACAATAGCCAGAACATGCTGGGGTGAGATGTTTACAAGCCACAGATCTTGCACATGCTTGAATAAGTGTAATGCCCAGCTCAAACAGAGCACATTGCTGGCACTCTTCAAGTAATCATGAGGTGTGTGTGGCAAATATGATGTGCTCACTGTTGACCATTACAGTGCCCTGGCTTCACAGTGGAACTGTCAACTAATAGTTTGTGGGATCATGGCATGGAATATTGCTGTGTGTGTGTCTTGCTGATGTGCTGTTGGCATAAATGTACACTTGGCTACTCAGTGAAGGTGGTTGTGTGTCCTACCAGTACATGAATACAACATCCATTATGGTGTAATGCTCAGCTAGGTTTCACACATGGTGTGGGGAAGGTGTGGAATGTATCCTCTTGACCTGCTAGACCACTTACTGATGGAACCGCATGTCTGTACATGTATTGATGCATGTTTAGATTCCATGCGTGTGCAGTGTCTGATGTTTGAAGGTGACTGCTGTCTTAGTACATCATGCAGTTGCAATGCAGCCTCAGCATTGCCAACTGTATATGGTGATATGCTCAAAGTATAGTAAGCTGTACTTTAGGCATGGACAGATGTTTGGACATAACTACTAAGTGGTGGGGCTACTTTGCAGATGAATGATTACTGTGGACAGCTCACAGGTGTGTTACAACCATTCCTACAATAACCTGTGTAACTGCTAAGCTATGGTTTTGTTAAATGAAAGGGAGGACACACAACGTAGAATGCAGTAAGGGTGACACTGAATGCAAACCTCTTGACACCTGGAACAGTAACTCCTCCCCTGTGCATATATTGTCCATATATCAGCACAGTTGGCAAAGGAAAGAGTCAGTACACTTTGTAGCATGTGCGATAGTGCTGTCGCTCTTTAATACCTATCATGAGATATGCAGGTGTTTGATTTACAGTACTGGCACGTGTGGGTGTGTGTGTCCATATATGTCACGTATGGTGGGGAATACATCCCACATGTTTTTCACTCTCCTGTACACTGCTTTAGACATCTGTACAGAGTGAAGTGTAGAAAGCAAGACATAGGCAGGTGTTTGAATCACACACATGTCAAGTGTTTGTATGTGTGTGACATAGGTGTATATCTTTGTGAATGCCGCAGTGTGTGTGTGTGTGTGTGTGTGTGTGTGTGTGTGTGTGTATATATGTATGGCTGTTCATTCCCTGGAGTGAGGCTGTATTTTACCATAGTGAAATGATAAGACCCCCTCCCCCCATCCACTCAATGCAATCTAGTATCCCTGTTGATGTCATCAATCTTAGAAGGGCATTCTAATCGCCTGTAAACATGTACGCCCTGGGGTGAGGCTTGTTACATAGCTTACTGATGAACCCCCCTCCCCACATACACTCACTGCAATCTAGTATGCCTGCTGATGTCCTTGATCATAGGCCATTCAGACTACCTGTACATGTGTAATCTCTGTGGTGCGTCTTGTAATTGTGTAGTACTATAATGATAATTTGCACATAGGCAGGGGTTCTCATCCCAACACTGGCAACTGTGTGTGTGTGTTAGAGTGTGTGTTACTGTGTGTATGAATCCCTGAGTGTGTGTGTATGTGTATGCATCCTGTCATGAGAGTGGTTATTACTGCTTCCCACTGAGAAGCCACCTTTTCTACTGGCCTTTACCCTTGTCATCTGCTAAACCACTCTTTTACCTCCTCCCAGCTCCAGGTAACTATACCTGTGATGTCACGCACTATGGATGTGATGGCTCTGGCCACAGTAGCTTACTACACAGCTATCATGCTCTTGGATTATTAGATCAGTAAATGTGTTTGAAACTTGGAAGATTATAACTGTGATGTGGAAGCTACAAAGTGCATGCAGGTATTGTCATACAGACCTGTGCATATTCTACATTTACATATGGGACACTAACCACAAACACTGACATCCCCTGGCACATGCAATTACACCTGAAAGAGGAAGGCAGAACATCAAGATCAACATGCAGTTACTGTTGTTACACATGATACATACTGTCGAAAGTACAAAATGCATTCTAAAACTGTAGTACATGGTATGTCTGCTGCCTGTCAACACCACTCAACAACTGTAATCTACAAATGTCTTCCTAGTATGTTCACCCTGTGCATCAGACCATATGAGCATGTCTCCGCACCTATGATATGGATGACAGAGATGCAGCACAGCCATCATCATATGCACAGGGTGATAATGTTTGCCAGATGCCTAGTCTGCACCATTGGATGACATCATTTGTGTGGGTTAGGGCCATTGGATGACATCATTTGTGTGGGTTAGGGCCTTTGATCTCATTGGGCGTGTGTGGATGTTATACGTGTGTGTGTTGAGATGCCATACATTTGTTTCTGGTGTGTGCATGTATGTATGCACACAGGTCTGGCATGAGGCTGGCCCTCACAGGGGTATTATAGACAGCTGCAGAATGTACAAGGTAGGTTTCTCAGTTCACGGTGTCCGGGCATGGCCACGTGACCTGTGCCTGCCAGGGGTTGCACTGGCACTAGCAGGCAGAAGTCCAGATTGGGTACTATCTGATGACACATGTGCACTGGAACTGTGTCCCTGTTGGGACCATCCAGGACCATGTGCACGTGGCCTGCTGTGTCCTGGTGTGGACAGCACAGCACCAGCTGAACTGCTTGCTGCTACCGCCATTATGTCAGCGGGCATGTGAAGTAGCATGTTCACGTAGACCTTCAACAGGTGATGCAGTTGGCCTACTTCCATGTGTCTGATGCCTCAATCCCACCAGATGTTCCAGCACAGACATTCCACGCTCGAGGAGTGACATGCCACGGTTAAGGACTCCCACCATGTCACCCAATTGTCTGTCCATAACATCTGCAAGATGATGGTGAGCATTTGCAATTGTCTGGATGTTGTCAGTTAAAGAACGGACAGCAGCCCTCTGAAGCCTCAGACCTTCTCTGTTGTGCCATTCAGCATGTAACTGTGCCATCATTACAGCCTGAAATATGCATATGGTGACACCAGATGATGTGCTGTGTCTTGCAGGGGCATGTTGGCCAGAGGTCCTCCTACGAGCAGCACTGGGCACATTCCTGTGTGGGACATCACCAGTCAGTTGGCTGGGATCATGGTTTGCAGGCACACCTTCTATAGAGTCCACACTTTTCTGTTCCATGCTACCACCCGCCAACTGTCCTTCCTCTATGGCCACTGGTGATGGGGTATGTGTAGGCATGAGATCTGTGTGCAGGGCCGAGGGGGGTGCAGGTGGAATGGCAACCAATGGCACAGTTTCAGCCCCTGACAACCCTGCCTGTGCCTCAATCATACTTTCATCATCACTGCTAGAGTCTGTGGGGACACTAACATCTGCATAACACTGCACTAATATTTGCATAACATGTACACATGCACAACTGTAATTGCTTGCAAACTTTACTGGTGAGGTGGATATTACATGTCTTATGTGCATGGATAGTTACCTAGCTTTTCCAATTTTCTTTGCTATCATGCTGCTAAACTGTCAGATGAATACAAGTCATATAGTTTCATAGTTTCATAGTATAGTACTAGGCTATCTGCCCTGGGGCATTTGTAAGCCTAGCCATAGTGATGTGGCTTTTGCCACCCCATGAAATGGTACAAAAATGTACAGAATAAATCTAGAATACTGTGCCTCTGTCTAGTAGTGACACAGTGAAGGTCCCCTTATATAATAGAATTAGTTTACTGTGCCCCTGTCTAGCAGTGACACAGATGTGACCCCTGGGGTAAACTTATGATCTCCCATCCACTCATCAAGATTTCTCTTGAAGAGAGTCAGTGAGGGGCTCTGCCTAATATGAACTGGGATCCTGTTCCAAAGCATGGGAAGCCTCTGGGTTATGAATCTATCCCTCCAGCATGTCCTATTCATACTTGTGACGAGGTTTAAGTCTTTAGCTCTCGCGGTCCTGATGGATTTGGATTTTTTGAGGTGGAGCATGTCCATCAGATCCTGATTGGACATGGCCTTGTACGTCAGGCAGAGATCACCTCTGAGCAGGCGGTATGCTACTGAATAGAGGTGAAGTTTCTTTAGTCTGGCAGAATAAGACATATGTTGGAGACTGATCCTTTTGGTGAGGTACTTTTGTGGTCTCTCCAGCTGTTGCAAGTGCCGGTGAGGTACATACCAAATGGGGCATTGTACTCAATCATGGGTCTGATGAGGGAGGAATATAGGGGTACAATGACATCCTTGGATCTGAAACCCTTCATGATGAGGTGTGCAAGGTAGAATGTTTTTCTAACCACTTTGGCAACGTGGGTGTCAAATGAGAGGTCGCTGTCTACTTGGGTCCCTAGGTCTCTGATTACCTTTTCCGTACTCAGTGGGTTGCTGTCTATGTGATAATTTGTGGGTACTTTGTTTTTTCCAAAAGGGATGACTATACATTTTTTGGCATTTAGTTTAAGGCCGTGACTACGGCACCAGTTGTCCGTTTCAGTGAGGCCTTTTGTAGGATGTGTGTATCTGCTGGTGTATCGACTATGGCCTAGTTTGCAGTCATCTGCGAACTTTGTCAGCCACAGCCCTCCCATGTTTGCTTTAACATCTGAGAAATAAATGCCAAACAAGAGGGTCCCAGGACAGATCCCTGTGGGACACCACTTGTGACTGGCTTTGAGTCTGACATTGCTCCAGCGATTTTAACTTTATGGGTTCTGTCCTTTAGCCAGTTTGCAACCCATCTAGTGACATAAGGGTTTACTTTTAAGCTGTTTAGCTTATCTATGATGCCTGAGTGGGGTATTGTGTTGAAGGCCTTAGCCAAGTCCAGGTATGCTGTATGGACTGCTTTGCCCTCATCAATGGCTCTAGTGACTGTTTCGAAAAAGTCAACCAGGTTTAAAAGGCAGGATCTGCCCTTTACAAAGCCGAACTGGGTGGGGTCAAGCGTTTGTAGGTCTCCTATGTCTCCGTTTATGAGTTCCATAATGATTCTTTCCATAGCTTTGCAGACCAGGCTAGTCAAGCTTATGGGGCGGTAGTTTCCAGGGTCTGTAGAGGCACCCCCCTTGTGGAGTGGGACCACTGTTGCTGTACGCCAGTGTTCAGGTACATATCCCGAAGTAAGGCTAAGGTTAAATAGCATTTTTATGTGTGGGCTTAGCTCCTCTTGGAGTTCACGTAACACGCACCATGGGATACCGTCAGGTCCCATTGATGCTGTGTTTTTTGCTTTGTTTAGGGCAGTTCTCACTTAGACATCTGAGATGACAGGGAGATTACATTCAGCTGGGATAAGTATTTCTTCTTTTGGGGGTGAAGGAGGCGAGAAATTTGCACTGAACCTGTCAGCCAGAATGTTAGCAATATCTGTGGGTTCAGTGTATTTTTTGTTGTTGTGAACCAACTCTGAGCATATCTGAGGGTTTCCGCCCAGGTTTCTAACATAGCTGAAGAAGGTTTTGTGGTTATCTTTAGTGTCCTTAGCGATTTTTCTCTCAAAGTTTGCCTTGGATGTTTTTATGAGAGAACGTGTTTTCTGCTAATGTTGATCAGAGATGTCTTCCCTTCATGGGATTTTGCTCTGACGTGCAGTAGCTTCCTTCTTTTGTTATACAATTTGTTTATGGCTGAGGTCCACCAGACAGGACGCTTACATTTGGTGGAGAGGGACTTGGATTTGTTTGGGATTGCATGATCCATGCATTCTTGGAGATGTCCATAGAAAGCATTTGTGAAGGATTCGGCATTGTGGGATGTGGTATCCACTGGCACAGTGGGCTTAAAGGATACCATCTCAGTCTTAAGAAGAGTGAAGTCTGCTTTTGAGAAGTTTTTCACTGTGGTCTTTTGTGCTGGGGGTGGAGGTGGGATATGTATATCCAGGGTGATTAGTTTGTGGTCAGATCTCACTAGTGAGGGGTATACTTCCGGTGTGGAGCATTTTGTCCCCATGTTTGTGATGATCAGGTCTAGTATATTATCTCCCCTAGTGGAAGAGGTAACTAGTTGTTCCAGTGCATTTGAATTTATGAATTCCAGGAACCTTTGGGCTAGGGTATTAGGGCTAGAATAATGTACCCAATCTATGTTTGGGTAGTTGAAGTCTCCCAGTATGATGGTATTTTGTGATGCATTCATATCCTCCAATGTCTTCAGGAAGGCTGAGTGGGGATCTTGAGATTGGGAAGGTGGTCTGTAACATGCTATCAGTTGTATAGCAGTTTTGCCTATGGTTAGTTGCACCTGTATGGTCTCTGATGCTTCATGTGTTGCTACTAACCTGGAGGTGTGGGTGTCCTTTATGAATATGGACACTCCCCCTCCCTTTGTGGTTCGGCCTGGGTTTTGGGGCTGAAAAAAATGATACGAGGTATAGCCTGGTAGTGCTGTGGTGCTCTCAGGAGCCTTGAACCAGGTTTCAGTTACTTCACAGACGTCGATGTTCTCCATGCTGAGGAGTGCATCAAGTGCCTGCATCTTGAGATTTAGACTTCTGGCGTTGAGCAGCATTACCCTTAGTTTTTTTCCATTTTTGTTTTCTAAGGAGGTGGGTTTGTCTTTTGAGCCTTGCCTAAAAAAGGCACTATGGGGGTGGCAAGAGTCTTAGCCAATATCCGGAAGCCCAGTGGTGACAGGTGTAAGCCATCCCTTGCGAAGCAGCGTGGCTTGTCCAACATATCATCCTAGGCAGACAGACATTGGATCCCCTTAGAATGACACCAGTACATGAGCCAATTGTTAAAGCTGATCATCTTGTCTTTGTATTGTGGTATCATTCTTTGAGAGGGCAAGATGCTGCTCAGGGTCAGGGTCATACCAGCCTGGGCTACATAATCGGAGAGCTCCTCTATGTCTCTTTTCATGTAGTCCAGGGAGGTACGTCTCAGGTCATTCACACCAGCATGGACAATGACGGAGTCATATTTGTACTTGCTTTGGAGTGACCTGAGTACGTGTGTTATGTGGCGGATCCTAGCTCCCGACAGACAGCTCACAGTCACCTTCTCCTTGTTCAGCCTGGTCAGTGGGACATCAGTGTGTCTGACTATGGAGTCACCTATTACTAGTGTATCAGGCAAGGTGTTTGGCCTTAAGGGCTGCGATTGGTCGATACACTGATTTATTGAAGTATGTGTTGCATGTGTTTTGTTTTGAGGTGGTGGATTTTTGGATGTCTACTTTGGGAGCCTCTGTTGTTTTGGGAAGTTCTTTATTAGAGCCTCTGAGTATGTCTGTGTTTTTATGTGTTTGGTTTGCAGTTGTGGTAGGTCTATGTGGGACTGGGATTGTTGTGTGTGTGGTTGCCATTTCCTCCTGTCTGGTCATGCCACCCCTGAGTTGAGAGAGTTCAGCCTCCAGTTTGGCTATATAGTTGCATCTCTCACATGTATTTGTGTTTGTTGGGAGGAGAGGGTTGTCTGTGTACATGAGACAATTGTAGCATTGTCTCAAGATGCCCAGATTGACCAGCTGAACTGGAGACGCCAGTAATCTACCACTCGACATGCTAGAATAGTATAAAGGAGTGGTATACCTTTAAGGGAAGTGGGTATTCACAGGGGTGGTAAGTAGATGTAGTGCTTTACTTAGTACGAGAGTGCTTACTTAGTAGAGAAGTATTGAGAACAAGTGCTAGGCTTATAATACAGTGAGTAGTCTGGTTATACTAAGAGTAGAACTTCCTTAAGGGAAAATTTGAAGAACAGACTTGGCGGAGCCAGAAAAAGTTTAACCTTGTTTAACCAGCGCTGCGCTATGCGTACAACCGCAAAGCCGCAAACGCAGGATTTTAAACAGTGAACTACAAAGAGCTGGAAATGGTCCCAAACAACCAATTACTACAGCTTCTTGTGCTGAGGTCACTTCCCCCAAGGACAGGTAGGCTGCTCAAGGCTCCCCACTTCCACTGGTGAGCAAAGAAACTTCCTTCTATCCAAGTAAGGTAATGGACAACACAGGAACTACACCACAGCCCAGAATACAGCAATGCCTGTAAACTGGTCTAAACTAGTCAAGGAAGGCAGGAAAACAAGGATTTTTTTTTGTTTTTTTTTTTTGGTAGAAACACACAGAAAATGCAGAAACAGTGATAAATTAGTTACACAGGCTAGCACACTTTAGTGGGCAGCCTCAACAGTTAAATTAAACAAACAAACAAGCAAACTTTCGATCAAATTCAACTAAAATGTAACTTTAACTGCAGATTTTAAAATAATGCAGCAGTCAGTTAAAAAACAGTTCAGACTAGTTCAAGGTAAGCTACAGAAGCTATTTCAAGTGAAAAAAAGCAAAGATAGTTAAATCCAGAAGGTAGTCACTTTTCTGAGTTCCCTGCTGCTAGGACCACTCTATAAACCCACGTGGAGCTTGTCTGAGCAGTATAGCCAGAAAAAAACGCCCAGAGGCGGATTTTAAACAGTGAACTACAAAAGAGCTGAAAATGGTCCCAAACAACCTATTACTACAGCTTCATGTGCTGAGGTCACTTCCCCCAAGGACAGGTAGGCTGCTCAAGGCTCCCCACTCCCACTGGTGTGCAAAGAAACTTCCTTCTATCCAAGTAAGGTAATGGACAACACAGGAACTACACCACAGCCCAGAATACAGCAATGCCTGTAAACTGGTCTAAACTAGTCGAGGAAGGCAGGAAAACAAGGATTATTTTTTTGTTTTTTGGTAGAAACACACAGAAAATGCAGAAACAGTGATAAATTAGTTACACAGGATATGTATCCTGTTAATGAGTATTGTAATCGCAAAATAGACATAACTAATGTCTGCATAACATAACAGAAACGTTATGTAAAATGAATACAGATCTGCCTAAAATACTGCACATTACATAGTTATTGGCACAATATCCCACAGTACAAATCATATTTGCACAGTAAGCCCACCTTTGACATGTTCATCTCACTAATACACCCATACATATGTCTACTGTTACAATATATCAACATATACTATCCCCTGTTATAGTACATACTTGTTGGACCAACCCTGACAATGAACGTGGCTGGAAAAGAATTGGTGAACTCCAAACCCATATATATCATCCCTTGTGGTGTATGAGGAGTTTGCCTTGTGACCTATAGCAGTACACACAAAGAATACTACAAGCATTACTACTGCTCAACAATACATTGCTACAAGATAGCTATTTCCACTATATGCATTGATTGCACTGTAATTATTACAGAACAGGTACTACATACACAGACATACTAAATGTTATACATACCTTCTTAGTAATTGGAGGTGTTATTGACCGATATATTAATTGTTTTCAGTTTGTGTTTTGATCTTCTGTTGGGCATTTTGCACTATTTTGCAGGTAGATACAAATGGTTTGAATGTGTGACAAGGCATCCTTTTATAGTTACAGTAACATGTGCTATCCTGATCACCAATTGGTGTTGCATAGTAGTTAATTACATGCACATCAGCTGTGCAGCTAGTCCCTTAGCCAATACCATGGCAACGGTGGATTATAATTAAGTACTCCACTTGGGCGTTGTCCCTTTGCCTTACTTGTGAGGAAGACAGCCTGGAAGTGTTGTTTGAAATCTATTGCAACAGCTGTATGGACACAAACAGAAATATATTGTGTGTAATGTCTAGAAGATTTGGTCTACATGTGAGTACTGCTGTTATATTTCTGAACATTGCTACTTGTGCAGGGTTTGTCTGTACCTAATACTTCTGAATATGTTTCAGTCTGGCCAGGATGCTTGACTAGCTCACAGCTGTATGGCTAAGCATATAATGTTAGGGCTTTACAGTGTGCTCACCAGACATCTTTAGTTTGGTGTAAATGTATATCATACTGTGCTGATAATCAGTAATTGGTAACACTTCCTGGTGTAATAACTTTTCAAACCTCTGAAACAGGATTTGTTCAAACAAACCATGTAACATCAGCAGCTATTCCATTGTATAGCAGCAACTATTTCACATAGGGCCATGTTAGTGTGTCTCTGTCCAGGTATGTTAAGGTTTCAGCAGCTGTCATACAGTGGGTGAATAATTGGTTATGGTATGACAGTATGTATTGTAATTAGTTTGGGTGTGGGGGAGATGTTGGTGGTTGTACATAGCAGATGCAGGCGTGTAGGAACTGCTTTTATACATATTCTATATGTGTGTGGGGGTTCTTTCCCTATGTGAACACCTATCCCTTGGTAGACTAATACTATGGTAATTGCAGGCTGATTCATTAAGGCACTGTTAAATGCTTCCTGCATAATATGCATGTATTATTAGTCCTTGAATCCTTTTGGCAATACATCTGAATGTAATAAAGTTTTCCTACATGAAAGATGTCTGTGTATTTCTGTCATGGATATTTGCAGTCATTGTAGTTGTGTTGGTGACTAACCCTATTTGGCTCATGTCCATAGAACATATTTGTAATAGTAAAAGGCTAGGTACTTGTGCGTGAAGTGGCTTCCAAATAAAAAATGTGGAATAAATCCAAGATGCAGTTCAGTTGCAAGTATTCAATCAAAGCAAAACTTGTCCGATATAAATCCAAATGGTTTATTGTGCACGAACAGACAGAACAAAAACAGAGATGAGCGCTTTCACTAAAGTTAGCTTCTTCAGATCATTACATTTTCACTTTGCGTTAATGCTTTATATAGCGTTCTCATTAGTTATTAATTGAAACATTTGTATCAATTAAACAATTTCATAGAAGAAGGAGGGAAAATAATACATTCAAACATTTAAAAGTGAAGCGTCATTACAAAGTATCATAAGAAACACCAAGTACCAACCACAGACAAAATTTATATAACATACTGTACTACATTAAGAAATTAAAATGTATTAAGAACTGTTAAAAACATTAAAAGAGAGAGGGTTTTTATTGAAAAACACTTGAGATGCATTTTAAATAACAACCAATATGTGTTACGAGATTCTAAACATTTTTTAACAGACCTCTATGATGAATTAAAGGACTGTACGGTTATAGATGAATTAATACTGGTTACACTTGATGTCCAATCATTATTTACAATAATTTCGAATGAACTAGGTCTGAATCATGTAGCATGCTATCTCAAGAAACACAGTGACTACTCTGAAGTTCTTATTGATCTTATAACACATTTCCTAGAACTGATTTTGGAAAACAATGTTTTTATGTTTAATGACAATGTTTATAGGCAATGTGAAGGCATAGCTATGGGCACTCCATGTGCAAATAGCTACGCCAACATGTTTCTAGCCTATTGGGAAGAGGTAACATTGTTCCACAATTCTCTGTTTAAATCCAATGTGATTTTTTATAGGCGCTTCGTAGATGATTTATTTATTTTATGGAAAGGCAGTATGAATACTCTGAATGACTTTATTTTAACAATCAATGGGTTAACTGAGTGCCTTAAATTTACAACACAATATAATATGACTAGAATTGAGTTTTTGGATTTATTCATTGAAAAATTACCATGTGGATTGATCAACACTGGAGTTTTTAGAAAGAACTGTCACAGAAATATGTTACTATTTAGAACCAGCATGCATCCCACATACGTTTTTAAAAATATTATGAAAGGACAGGCTTTAAGAATGTCCAGGATGAACTCCAATGGAGTAGGCCTAGAAAGGGACTTGGATGAGTTGAGTAACCAACTACTAGAAAGGGGTTATAAACCAAATGAAATTAAAGAACATTTAGAAATAACATCTGAAACAAGGGAAACCAGAGGTGCACCCTATTTTGGCCCAGCCAATACAAATAATATGAACACTAATAATGTTTCAAACAAGGTTAAGTTCCCAACTTTCTATACTAGAGACAATGATGAAATTAGATCCATTATAAATAAATACTGGGATATTCTAACCATTGACGATGACATCAAGAATATAGTAGGTGAAAAACCCACATTTTTATACAGGAATAAAATGAACCTGAAAAGGATTTTATGCCATAATACATACAAAAAGGATTCTGACATTGTCAACTCTACCATGCCCTGTGGTAACTGCAATTTCTGCACATTAATTAATGTTGACCCTATTTTCATACACCCTGATTCCAACAAAGAAATTATTATTAATGCAAATGCCAACTGCATGACATGCCATGTTGTTTATCTAGCAGTGTGCTCGATTTGCTCTTCCTTCTACGTAGGCAAAACCAATAGATGCCTATGGGATAGGATGAGGGAGCACTGCTACAATATTAGAAAATTAAATATTAATAATGCTTTAGCGAAACATGTCATGGAAGCAGGTGTACAACATACTTTTACATTTAGGGTTTTAGAGGTCATAATACCAAACCCAAGGGGAGGAAATATAAGATGTCATACCAAAAATAGGGAAAGTGGTTGGATAATTTTATTAAGAGCAGATAGGGGACATGGTTTGAATGAGAGGGCATCGATCAAACCATACCTAAAGCAAAGAAGACATATTAAATAATGCAATGGTTCATATTCATACCTACATTTATATTTATATTTATATCACATATTTATATATGGGCATTTATATTCCAATCATTTATACATTAAACTTATCATATCTTTTATTCTTTACCCATCCATCCCATTTATCCATGATACCATGAACTTAATGTTCCCTACACATAGCTTAATATGATATCATATACATTTACATTTTCAATCATACTTTACATATATACATATTGACACTTATTCACATGATTCACACCTCCATATACTTACATATTTCTTATACACTTCTACATCAGCTAATTTATGTACACACATATATATATTTATACATTCATATATTATTTATTATTTTTTACATATACATATTTTATACATTTCATACATTTATATATACAACATATTTTCATATTTTTTATACATATTTATACTAATATATTTATAGAAACATTTACATTTATTTATTTATTTATATATTTATTTGTATATATTTATATATTCATGTATTTATATGTCAATATGTTTACACATCTCACACATACATACAGTTTTCCACATAGCCATATATATTAAGATATCACTTATACCATTCAATCATGTTACAATTATATCTGTATACAATTGATAAAAGTGATATGACAACACTACTTATATATATGGCACACTTTACACATACACGTACTAGCTATATATACATATACATATACACATACACAATCAAGCCTCAAACATTAACCAGTTTCAATCACATATTTACTCTTGCTCATCAATTTATTATATCTTTATATATATATATTTTACAATTTCATTTATATATCAACTGATAATGACACATTATCATATTATATATATATTTACATATATACATATCACATTTCATATATACACATATTGGTTATAAATACATATATATTTTTAATTAAGTTTTAACCATCTCTATACATTTTTATCAATAACCATATTTATTATATCTCATTCATGTTTTTACTTATATATTCATTAATACACATGGAGTTCTTATATCTATATTTTTACAACTTTATCATGGTTTAATAAGCTCTATTATATTCCATTTAGGGAAATAAATTATTATAAATCACTGTTTTATTGAGGATAATGCCATGGCTTTAATAGCACATATTTAAATTTTCACCACATTAATCGAGGCTACTCATTTATACAGTATTTATATAGTATGACAGAATATATAATAACACTATAGGAATTGATGCTCCACATGAACATCCCATATCTAGTGTCTAATGATTTTTCCGTATAGCAAAACCCTCTCTCTTTTAATGTTTTTAACAGTTCTTAATACATTTTAATTTCTTAATGTAGTACAGTATGTTATATAAATTTTGTCTGTGGTTGGTACTTGGTGTTTCTTATGATACTTTGTAATGACGCTTCACTTTTAAATGTTTGAATGTATTATTTTCCCTCCTTCTTCTATGAAATTGTTTAATTGATACAAATGTTTCAATTAATAACTAATGAGAACGCTATATAAAGCATTAACGCAAAGTGAAAATGTAATGATCTGAAGAAGCTAACTTTAGTGAAAGCTCATCTCTGTTTTGTTCTGTCTGTTCGTGCACAATAAACCATTTGGATTTATATCGGACAAGTTTTGCTTTGATTGAATACTTGAAACTGAACTGCATCTTGGATTTATTCCACATTTTTTATTTGGAAGCCACTTCACGCACAAGTACCTAGCCTTTTAATTTAAATTGGATTCATTTTGAACTACCAGGTATTTGGTGCGTTAATCCGTTGGGCCGTTATCTTCTATACTTTCATATTTGTAATAGTGTATTGCCATATACTCTTCATATGTTATGTTCATATTGTTTTGGGGTGGCAGAATGTGTGATTGCTATGGTCCATATTATACTCAGATTTGAACACTTCAGATGCTGTATACACACATGTATGTATGTATGTATATATATATATATAATTCATCATTGAAGATTTTATACAACAATTTAAAGGCTTTTTGTAAGCTGCAGTTACCTCTGTTGGTTTTCTTCATAATCCTTTGGCTTTGGGTCTTGCTTTTAATATATATATATATATATATATATATATATATATATATATATATATAAAGATATAGATATATAATATATATTATTGCATACATTTATGTGTACCTCCATAGATGTGTACATGTTTTTAACCTATCTATATATATATATCTCTGTATATCGACATGTATCTATGTATCTCTGTCTCTCTCTCTCTGTATATATATATATATATATATATATATATATATATATATATATGTATATATATATATATATATATATATATATATATATATATACACATATAGCATACACCTTTCATTGTGTACATGGTGGTTTGTCCTATTTCCACACAATTCTCCCTTTTATGTTTTAATCTGTCTGAATACACAAATGGCATAGGTACATCTCAGGTAGCTTAGTGGTAGGTTAGTCTGAAGATGGTGTACATGGTTGTGGGTTATAATCCTGAAAGTGGTTATTATTTTACCACTCAGAACAGGCACGGGTAGGGAAAGTGTTATTAATGCACATTTAAGTGGTTGTAAGCGGGTTTGCCCGTGGTCTGCACGACGTTAAGTAAAGGTTAAACCTGTGAAGCACTTATCCATTTAACCGTGTTTAAGTGC
Organism: Protopterus annectens; assembly: GCF_019279795.1. Taxonomy (NCBI): domain Eukaryota; kingdom Metazoa; phylum Chordata; order Ceratodontiformes; family Protopteridae; genus Protopterus; species Protopterus annectens. The sequence goes on along the minus strand of NC_056736.1, from coordinate 240,313,206 downwards.
CGCTTTTCCGTCATGCAAACCCGAGCAAAACCGCTTACAGCTGCTTAAAAGGGCTTTTATCAACCTGCATCTGACAGCCCTTATTCTGGCCTTCAAAACGAATTAACAGCCCTTGCAGGTCATGGAACCAGGACCATGAACACCACAGTCACTGACTTTACCACTAAGGCATCTGAGATATGTGCAAATGTTATGGAGTTTAGAATATACATTTTACTATGGGCATTCCTCATATATATATATATATATATATATATATATATATATATATATATATATATATATATATATATATATATAATGTATGATACATGTTAATGTTCATGTTTGTGGAATTAAGTGTTGCAATGTGACCTGACAGGGTGTAATATGGATAAGAATGATTCTTGTATTGTTTCTTTTTTATATTGTCCCCAGACTCCATGTATACCCCTCCAGTTCACTTATTGAACATCCAACCCTGGTCTCCTTGATGCATAATTTCTTTGCCCATCATTCCTCCCCCCACCCCAATCTCCACATAAACGACAACCATCCCTTCTATGGTGAATTAAGTTAATATTAATATTTATAATAGCAGAGCTGCATGTGTTTTGTGTACACTTCAATTTCTTTGCATTGCTTCTGTGTCACAAAGTATGTTCATAGATGTTTTTTATATATATATATATATATATATATATATATATATATATATATATATCTATATATGGCTATAGATGTCACTGTATATATATATACTCTATGTGCAGACATCACTGACATGTGTATATATATATATATATATATATATATATATATATATGGGTCTACCTGATAACACCGACACGCTAAAACACCGACAAAGAAATCACTGACACCACAAAACCAAAAGTTCAAAAACACCAAACTTCACATGCCCGACAAACCACAATCCCGACAATCAACAAACGAAACAAGTCCCCTGTCCAAAAAGCACACAGACACAAAACAAGCACACCAAAAACCTTACAAACCTACACAAAACCTTACATACACAACTATCTATGCACTAACTTTAACCCAAACCCTAACCCTAAGGTCCACCATTACTGCACACTCACCTAACCCGCACCCTAACCCTAACTCAAGCAACCTGCCCCTAACCCTACAGTCTGTCACTATCGCACACTCACCTGACCCGCTCAGTAACCTTAACTCACTTAATCTGCCCCTAACCCTACAGTCCGTCACTATCGCACACTTACCTTAACATGTCAGTGTTCTTAGCATCGGGATTTTCAACTGTCGTTTATCTCCGTTGTCAATCTTCTGGTGTCTGTGTTCTTGTTGTCGGCATTGTGGACTTTCGGCATTATCAGGTAGACCCAGATATATATATATATATATATATATATATATATATATATATATATATATATATATTTAGTATTAATTTGTAACAGTTATACATATGTAGACTTTTATATGTTGATTCACAAACTACAGTACATTACAGTGTACTGAACATATGTACACAAAGTGACCGTCCCATTTGTGGTCAGTACTGTGGAATGCCTATAGTATAAGGGTGTAGTCTTAAGACCATGAAACATGTATACAGTTCAGGTGGCTTAGTGATAAGTCCCATGACTATTGTGTGCGTGGTCCAGGGTTCAACACCTGCAAAGCTTTAAAAATGTGTTTTAGTCCAGAATAAGGCTCATTTAAGTGGTTGTAAGCATGTTTAAAAGTGCTTGTGTGACATTAAAGCAGCAGTTAAACAAGGTTTAAAACTTATAACCTGTGCGCATATACACGGCCACATCTGCTAACTATTCAGGATATATACATTTCAATGAAGTAACATCTCACTATGTGCTTACATAACATTCCATTCTCTGTTGACTTTACCCTCCAGCACACATGGGTATATATGGGTGTTTCAAATGTTTATTATACTGAAGAATACTACCTAGATATGCAAGCTGTGGTTATGGTATACTTTTAAACATGAAAAACATCTCTGACTTTATTGGGATTTGAACCATGAATGCACAGATACTATGCAAATGCTGTAACCAATGCACTATTGACATTAACGTTGCTTCTGCCTATTTCCTGTTTAGATGATTTCTATGTGTAAGCTAGGCTAAGGCAAAGGGCGGAGGTGTCCAAACCCACTGAGCTTCACTTAGTCTTGAAATAAAAACATAAATTAAATGAGAGACTATAAATTAAATTCCTAACTACATTAGGCATAGCCCCTCACTGGCACACTTCATGAGAAACCTTGATGTGTGAATGGGCAACAGAATATACACCCCTGGGATCATGTGTCCCAGAACCATACAGCCAGGGGGTGGGGGAGCCCCTCCAGTGTTATAGCTGCAAGATCTGTTGGGGAAATTGAATGGTGCTGATGTTTCACATTAACATGCCCTCTTTAGATCACTAAGTGCCCCTATCACCCTCTGCCACCGCAATCCTCAACAGCTTCCAGCAACTCTGCCTGGAATCACTTCATTGGCTATGCTTGACAGAGACTCAGTTACTTTATCAATGGTGCGGAGAAAGCCAACACACTGTAGCTATGCGTCTAAGTGCCCTTGGTCAGATAGCCTACTAGCTATCTGTGAACCTCTAAAGTGCAAGCCATCACAGACATAATATGTGAATAAACAGAGCTTTCAGATCACAATATACAGTGAAAAATCACCATGTTGTCAGAAAACAGTTAAGTACAGCAAGAACATACAGAACACTGATACTTAATCACTCCAAAATCCTATCTTGGAAGCTAGAAGACTTGTATAAGTTTAAGGCTTTCTATTGCTTACCAGTAGGTTACCTACAGGAAAGATGAGAAACAAGCACAGATGGGTAACATGCATGCAACAATACCATACCGGCTTGCATGAGTCAGCCTTAGGTTTTGGAATACTGGCCAAGGCTATTGGAGCCCCCATGGTGCCTTTTTTAGGCAAGTCTCAAAGGTGATTCCCACCTCCATAAACAGCACAATAGTGGAATCATTGAGGGTTATGCTACTCAATGCCAGGGGTTGTAATCACAACATGCCCACACTCACAGCCCTCCTCCGTATGGACAACATCGACATCTGTGCAGTAACTGAGACATGTTTTAAGGCTCCTGAGAGCACAGCAGCACTACCAGACTACAACCCATACCACACATTTTGGCCACAGAACATGGACTGACAGAGACATGGAGGGGGTGTATTCATCAGGGATACCTATGCCTCAAGGTTAGTGGGGCAGCATGATACCTCTGGGATCATCCATGTGCAGCTAAAATCAGCCACAACTGTAATGCAAACTGTGGCCTGCTACAGATCACCCTCCATGACCCAGGATCACCACTCCTCCCTTTTATGTTTTAATCTGTCTGAATACACAAATGGCATAGGTACATCTCAGGTAGCTTAGTGGTAGGTTAGTCTGAAGATGATGTACATGGTTGTGGGTTATAATCCTGAAAGTGGTTATTATTTTACCACTCAGAACAGGCACGGGTAGGGAAAGTGTTATTAATGCACATTTAAGTGGTTGTAAGTGGGTTTGCCCGTGGTCTGCATGACGTTAAGTAAAGGTTAAACCTGTGAAGCGCTTATCCATTTAACCGTGTTTAAGTGCCGCTTTTCCGTCATGCAAACCCGAGCAAAACCGCTTACAGCTGCTTAAAAGGGCTTTTTATCAACCTGCATCCGACAGCCCTTATTCTGGCCCTCAAAATGAATTAACAGCCCTTGCAGGTCATGGAACCAGGACCAAGAACACCACAGTCACTGACTTTACCACTAAGGCATCTGAGATATGTGCAAATGTTATGGAGTTTAGAATATACATTTTACTACGGGCATTCCTCACTACTGAAAACAAATGTGACAGTCAGTTGATATATATATGTATACCCCTCCAGTTCACTTATTGAACATCCAACCCAGGCTCTCCTTGATGCATAATTTCTTTGCCCATCATTCCTCCCCCCACCCCAATCTCCACATACACGACAACCATCCCTTCTATGGTGAGTTAAGTTAATATTAATAGTTATAATAGCAGAGCTGCATGTGTTTTGTGTACACTTCAATTTCTTTGCATTGCTTCTGTGTCACAAAGTATGTTCATAGATGTTTTATATATATATATATATATATATATATATATATATATATATATGGCTATAGATGTCACTGTATATATATACTCTATGTGCAGACATCACTGACATGTATATATACATATATATATATATATATATATATATATATATATATATATATATATATATATATATATATATGGGTCTACCTGATAACACCGACACGCTAAAACACCGACAAAGAAATCACTGACACCACAAAACCAAAAGTTCAAAAACACCAAACTTCACATGCCTGACAAACCATAATCCCGACAATCAACAAACGAAACAAGTCCCCTGTCCAAAAAGCACACACACACAAAACAAGCACACCAAAAACCTTACAAACCTACACAAAACCTTACATACACAACTATCTATGCACTAACTTTAACCCAAACCCTAACCCTAAGGTCCACCATTATTGCACACTCACCTAACCCGCACCCTAACCCTAACTCGCTTAACCTGCCCCTAACCCTACAGTCTGTCACTATCGCACACTCACCTGACCCGCTCAGTAACCTTAACTCACTTAATCTGCCCCTAACCCTACAGTCCGTCACTATCGCACACTTACCTTAACATGTCGGTGTTCTCAGCATCTGGATTTTCAACTGTCGATTATCTCCGTTGTCAATCTTCTGGTGTCTGTGCTCTTGTTGTCGGCATTGTGGACTTTCAGCATTATCAGGTAGACCCAGATATATATATATATATATATATATATATATATATATATATATACATATAGATAGATATTTAGTATTAATTTGTAACAGTTATACATATGTAGACTTGTATATGTTGATTCACAAACTACAGTACATTGCAGTGTACTGAACATATGTACACAAAGTGACCGTCCCATTTGTGGTCAGTACTGTGGAATGCCTATATAATAAGGGTGTAGTCTAAAGACCATGAAACATGTATACAGCTCAGGTGGCTTAGTGATAAATCCCATGACTATTGTGTGCGTGGTCCAGGGTTCAACACCTGCAAAGCTTTGAAAACGTGTTTTAGTCCAGAATAAGGCTCATTTAAGTGGTTGTAAGCATGTTTAAAAGTGCTTGTGTGACATTAAAGCAGCAGTTAAACAAGGTTTAAAACTTATAACCTGTGCGCATATACACGGCCACATCTGCTAACTATTCAGGATATATACATTTCAATGAAGTAACATCTCACTATGTGCTTACATAACATTACATTCTCTGTTGACTTTACCCTCCGGCACACATGGGTATATATGGGTGTTTCAAATGTTTATTATACTGAAGAATACTACCTAGATATGCACGCTGTGGTTATGGTATACTTTTAAACATGAAAAACATCTCAGACTTTATTGGGATTTGAACCATGAATGCACAGATACTATGCAAATGCTGTAAGCAATGCACTATTGACATTAACGTTGCTTCTGCCTATTTCCTGTTTAGATTATTTCTATGTGTAAGCTAGGCTAAGGCAAAGGGTGGAGGTGTCCAAACCCACTGAGCTTCACTTACTCTTGAAATAAAAACATAAATTAAATGAGAGACTATAAATTAAATTCCTAACTACATTAGGCATAGCCCCTCACTGGCACACTTCATGAGAAACCTTGATGTGTGAATGGGCAACAGAATATACACCCCTGGGATCATGTGTCCCAGAACCATACAGCCAGGGGGTGGGGGAGCCCCTCCAGTGTTATAGCTGCAAGATCTGTTGGGGAAATTGAATGGTGCTGATGTTTCACATTAACATGCCCTCTTTAGATCACTAAGTGCCCCTATCACCCTCTGCCACCGCAATCCTCAACAGCTTCCAGCAACTCTGCCTGGAATCACTTCATTGGCTATGCTTGACAGAGACTCAGTTACTTTATCAATGGTGCGGAGAAAGCCAACCCACTGTAGCTATGCGTCTAAGTGCCCTTGGGCAGATAGCCTACTAGCTATCTGTGAACCTCTAAAGTGCAAGCCATCACAGACATAATATGTGAATAAACAGCTTTCAGATCACAATATACAGTGAAAAATCACCATGTTGTCAGAAAACAGTTAAGTACAGCAAGAACATACAGAACACTGATACTTAATCACTCCAAAAGCCTATCTTGGAAGCTAGAAGACTTGTATAAGCTTAAGGCTTTCTATTGCTTACCAGTAGGTTACCTACAGGAAAGATGAGAAACAAGCACAGATGGGTAACATGCATGCAACAATACCATACTGGCTTGCATGAGTCAGCCTTAGGTTTTGGAATACTAGCCAAGGCTATTGGCGCCCCCATGGTGCCTTTTTTAGGCAAGTCTCAAAGGTGATTCCCTCCTCCATAAACAGCACAATAGTGGAATCTTTGAGGGTTATGCTACTCAATGCCAGGGGTTGTAATCACAACATGCACACACTCACAGCACTCCTCCGTATGGACAACGTCGACATCTGTGCAGTAACTGAGACATGTTTTAAGGCTCCTGAGAGCACAGCAGCACTACCAGACTACAACCCATACCACACATTTTGGCCACAGAACAGACATGGAGGGGGTGTATTCATCAGGAATACCTATGCCTCAAGGTTAGTGGGGCAGCATGATACCTCTGAGATCATCCATGTGCAGCTAAAATCAGCCACAACTGTAATGCAGACTGTGGCCTGCTGCAGATCACCCTCCATGACCCAGGATCACCACTCCTCCTACCTGGAGACAATGTGAAAACATGACAGTCCTACCAAACACCCTGGTATTGGTCAATGTCAACTACCCTACCATTAACTGGGAAACATACTCACGTACTTACTTCCAGGCCCAGTGCTTCCTGGAATTTATCACCTCATATGTCCTGTGTCAGATGGTAAACTCCCTGACAAGAGGTGGAAACATACTAGAAGTGGTAATCACCAACATGGGCAACAGGTGCACCACAGTAGAGGTAAACCAGTCACTGGTTAGATCTGATGATTTCCACACCCAACCATCTCCCCCACCCAAAGAAACCACAGTGAATACCTTTTCTACAGCTAAATTCACACTACTAAAGACAGAGGTGGGAGGTTTCACAGCCCCCACGCTAAGGGAAAACACTGTTCAAGATACAGAAATATTTACATATGCACGCTATAAGCACCTACAAGGATGTATGGATTGTGCCATCACTGGTAAACCAAGACTCACTTCTCCTAGACAAGGACACCAGTCTGGTGGACCCCTGCAATAAACAGGCTATACAACAGAAGTAGGACAGTAGTCCAGAAAAACAGCAACACCCAAGAAGGGCAGACATCCTTGACCAGTATTAGTAAGAAACAGAGGTCCCTCATGAAATCATCCAAGGCTAACATCAACAGGAAAATAGGCAGGGATTCGAAAGATAACCACAAAGCCTTCTTTGGCTATGTCAAGGATCTAAGTGGTAACACACAGATTTGCACTGTGCCGGTGCAATATAGCACAAAATATACTGACCCTACTGATATCATCAACATCCTCGCAGATACATTCAGTACCTACTTCACCCCCTAAAGAGCCCATAACAAAACCCGGAAAGTACAGTATCTCAGACATTAGAGACACACAGGTGGAAATGGTCCTTTCAGATGGCAAAACATAGCATCAATGAAGGCAGATGGTTTCCCAGACTGCATCTTGCAAACAATACAAGACAAACATACCCCCCCACCTAATTAAGCTTTTCAACCTCAGCCTCTACACAGCCCACATGCCCATACAATGGTGCATAGCAACGAGTATTCCACTCCACCAAGGTGGAAACACAACTGACCACGGTAACTACCACCCCATAAGCCTGACTAGCCTGGTCTGCAAAGCTATGGAATGCATCCTCATGGCACTCATTGACAAAGACATTGGTAACCTGCAAACACTTGTCCCAACCCAGGTGAGCTTGGTTGAGTGCAGATCATGCCTACTGAACCTGTTTGACATTTTACAGTCACCAAGACATTAGATGAGGGGAGAGGTGGTTCACACATATACATGGACCTCGCCAAGGCTTTTGACACCATTCCCCACTCAGGTATTATTGATAACCTCACCAGCCTGTACATAAACCCATACATCACAGGATGGTTTGCCAACATGCTTACACACAGAACCCACATGGTATGACTAGCAGCCTCCAGGTCCAACTTTTAACCAGTCACAACTGGTGTCCCACAGGACTCAGTCCTGGGACCCCTACTGTTTGGCATATACTTCTCAGAGGTACAGGCAAACACAGGTGGACTACAGCAGACCATGTTTGGCAATGACTGCAAACTGGGAGCCATAACTGACAGTCCAGCTGACACAGACATCCTTCAAGTGGCCTCACAGAGACTGACACATGATGTCAATGTCATGGACTACAGCTAAGTGCCACAAACTGCATGGTCATTCCATTTTGGAAAACTAAACACCCACATATTAACACGCAAGTGGCAGCCACTTTAATACAGATGAGGTAATAGGGTATCTGGGGGCTAATGTAGATAGTGATCTCTCCTTTGACAATCATATCTCCAAAGTAGTTAGGACATCCTTCTATGTAGGCCATCCAATTACTAAAGGGTTCACATTTAGACATACTGAGGTTATAGTGCCCCTTTACTCATCAGTCCCATTATAGAGTATAATAACCCATTTGGGATGTACCTCAGAAGACACTTCCAACAGCTGGAAGGTCCACGAACATACCTCGCCAAGAGGATTACTGGCCTCAAACATATGTCCTATGCAGCCAGACTGAATAAACTCCTGCTTTACTCAGTGGCATCTCATTTACTCAAAGATGATTTCTGTTGGCCAACAAAGCCATGTCCAACTCAGGATTAATGGATATGCTCCACCTATGGGAATCCATGTCACAGTGAGCCACATGCTCTAGTGAGATAAACCTTGTCACAACAATAACTAGAAGATGTTGGAGGGACAGGTTCCTGTCATAGAAACTCCCCATGCTTTGAAACTACATCCCTAATTGCATTATACAGACCCCCTGACTAACACTCCTCATGAGAAACTTTGAAGAGTAGATGGGGAAGAGTAGATACACCCCAGGGATCCTGCCATTTGCTCTGCTCCAAAGAGGGACAGTTAATTAATTAGTGGGGTGGCAAAAGCTGACACATTTTGGCTAGGCTTATGAATGCCCTCAGGCAGTTAGCCAAGTACCTACCTATGAATCTATATGTACTGTATCAGCACATGCTGGTAACTTAATTTACTGTTCAGGCGTTGACCTTGTGCCAATAGCAGTTGTGTGTGCAATAGTTGAGGGCTGCCTATGTTGGATGCACACAGCAGACTGCCTATACATGACAATTTACAGGTAGTCTTGTGTGTGTGCCATCCATTTTTACTGTGTGTGCAGGTGGTGAAAGGAGTCAGTCCCTAGATGCCTACACTGTCAATGTGTGTGCTATACGTTCCCTCCTTGCCAAGGCATGGGCATACTAGGCATGACTCCGTCTGCCTATTGGGGCTGCCTCATGGTGTTCATGGTCTGAGTACATCTGTTGACTGTGGGTCCCTTGGCAATGGTGATGGGCTGTGAGGGCCTTCACCATTCTGTCCCTGCTGCAGCTGTTTCCGAAGGATCATATTGTGTAGCATGGCACATACTATGAAGATGTGGGCACACGTGCCTGGAGAGTACTGCAATGCTCCACCAGATATGTCCAAGCAATGGAACCGTGATTTAAGCATCCCAATCACATGCTCTATGATGATTCTGGTTTGTGCGTATGCCACATTATGGCGTTCTTGCATTGGTGTGTGTGCATTTCTGATGGGAGTCATCATCCACAGTTCCAGTGCATAGCCAGCATCCCCCACCAGTTGGCCATATGGGATGTCCCCCCAGGCAAATTTCTGATCCAGCTGTGAGGCATGCCAGATGTGGGAGTCGTGATAGTTTCCAGTGCTGCCAGCACACACATCCATGATAATGCCCTGGGCATTGCACATAACCTGGCAGTTGATGGAGGGTTATCCCTTGCAGTTTATGTAGCGCCTACCCTGCTCACCAGATGGTGACTTGATGTGTATGTGCGTGCAGTCTATTGCACCCAGTACCCTCCCGGTATTCTGCCACACGGTGGAAGAGACGCATATTGCTGGCCAACTCCTGCGTTCGGGGGGAGTATATGATGTGCTCATTGGCATGTGTTAACATGGCATCCAGGAACTGGGGAAGTACCCTGGATGCTGATGCCTGTGAGATCCCCAAGAATATCCCCAGTTGGCCTTTGAAAGGTACCTGTAGCTATTATTCTCAGGCTTACACATACCTTCATATCCACTGGGATGAGTTCCCCTCTGTTTGTTCTGGCTCTGAGGCATGGCTGGCACAGCTCCACAAGTTGCTGTAGGGTGTCCCTATCCACCCTGTAATGCTCTACTATCTGCAGATCATGTAGCCCCTGGTAGGTTACCCTGGGTCTGAACACTCTTCTCCTCCCCTGGTACCTGGGGTGGTTGTGAGCATCATCCTCCACACCACCTTCAGTCTCCAACACATGCTGGTGGATCAAAGCTATGGCAGCCCCTAACATGTACATATTAAAAGTTCCCCATCTGTATACACCAATGGTGCAGAGTGTATGGAAATACACAAGTGTGTGTGAGGGGCTTTCACACTTTATACTATTGTGCTATGTATGCTGCTGATGTCATTGGGTGTGTATGAGCAATTCCAAGGTATCTTAATTATGGGTTTTACAGTGAGTACTGCAAGTGTGGGGACTTTAGTGTGGAGTTCTGCTTGCCTGCCTTGATTAATCTGTTGCCCTTTAATTCACTTTTATACCAGGATCCCCTCCCATTATCGGCATGCCTCCACCTGCTGTCTTTCTTGTTTTGTACTTTCCCTACCCAGTCATGTGTTGCAAAATGTGTCTTGTAGCGGATATAATGCAAATCTGCTTTGTTCTGCTATGACATGTTACTGTTTTCTTTGCAGTACAGCCCCTCCCCTTTCCTGTTCTGCAGGTAGCTGCTTGCAGCCTTGTTAGCTGTAGTCAATGGCCCACTGTAGGTTCCTAGGTGTTAATTAGTCATTTGTACTCCAATTTCCCTGTTGCAACATTTCCCTATTCTTTTCATAAATCCTTCCTGTTTCAGCTCCAGTGCGTGCCTCGCAAACCCATTTACCTAGTTTAAGTGCGTTTTAATCTCCATTCACATGCATACTTGGTTATCTTGTGTGCTCTTAGCTAAGCAAAGCTATAGCCAGTTCAACACCCCCCTTTCCTGCAGCTTTGCTTAGATACAGGACACCAGATTAGCAATGCTCCAATCTACTTACAGCAAAGGTGACACACCCCTCTCGATGTCATTTCTATCTCAAGGGTACACCTTGGTGTAATAACGCTATGCAGTGAGGTGTATCCATACATCAGCGGGGAATCTGTGATTCACTATTACTTATCTCATTTGCATGACATTGCCTACCAATTTCTAGCTACCGCACAAAACGCTGTCACAGCCCCTTAGCAACCTTTGCACCATGGTGTGGTATAACATGCCTGCCATTGACTAGTATGGGAAAATCATGATATGTGTTACATTGCAGTTTTATTTTTTATTTTTCTATTTTTCTTGCAATCCGGTTTGCGTGCTGCTGTCCTGCGCTTAAACTTCATGATAGTGCAAAAAATGAAATTCAATGTTCTTTTTATATTTTGTACATTTTTTATGCTAATGGCTATATATTTAGCCAGTGGCATATACTGACGATATAATACATGTGTTTGACCAGCTGTCATGGCCCGATTTTAATTTTAAAAATGTAAACCGTTTTTTTGTGGTTTACATTACTGCATGCATACACTATGCCTTCACCACTTCCTGGATCACTATATACCTTCATTTGCATGCTACACTACTGCAACTGGGGTAATTAGCATACAGGGGCCGGGAGCTGTGCGGGCGTAGCGTACGCAGGTAGTGCACGTGGAAACAGCTCGTACCTGGATCATTCGCCGGCCATATTTGGTGTTGGAACACCAACACTATGCCTGCACCTGGCACAAGCTTCATGAATTCCGGGGAATGTACTGCACATTCTGTTAGCAGATTTTATTCTTATCAGTATTCTTGACTGAAGATTACCAAAACATTCCTTTCTTATTGAGTCAGCATGTAAAATGTAAAATAAAGATATATGTTTGCTTTAATATGGCTGCATTTCTAGATTTGTGCAAAGAGAATACTGCATTTTTGTCTAACAAACTAAGAAAAATGTTTCTCTAATTTTAAAGATTTCTTCCAGGTTACTTCCATTGCACAATGCCTACATTCTATATACTCTGCTTTAAAAATAATTTCATTTGTTGAGAGTTTTCCATACTCCCATGGACATTATAATGTAATCTCTAGACCAAGTTCTTTGTTAATTAGTGTATCAGAAAAAAAGAGTCGAAGTACTACTGTAATTTAAGTCTGCCTTTGCAACCTTTTCATTTACAGTTTTTCAATTTCTACCTTAACATTTTTTCATAGAAGCTAATATGCAAGTGCATTCACCAAGTAGACAAACTGTTGTTTGGGTTAATTTATTGAGTACGGTATCATAGCTATTGCAGTATGTAATAAATTTATATTTTCATAGGCTAATGACCACTGGGGAGCTTATAAGCCTAGTCATACAACCCAGGTGTATCCCACAAGTTTATGAGCCTTAGAAATTATTTATAGGGGTATATGTAAGGTAGGAAAAGATTTCCAGGCTTTCTCTTTCTATAAACGACATAGGTTCTAGACCTGGGCTGTACTTCCAATTTTCGATTCACTTATCCAGGTTTCTCCTGAACAGAGTTAGGGAAGAGATTAACCAAGGAAGTACTGCTAACACAAAGAGCTGGAACCAACCTTTATTAGTACAAACGAGTTTACCTAGGTTTCATCCTACAAACACAGGACTTCTTCAGAACTGTTTTCCAAAAGTACTACAGCCCTATTTATGCCTCACTTACAACCCCACCCTGTTGTAAGTGCACCCTCATTAAAAAAGACAATGGATTACATAATTGCAACAAAGTTAAATATAATAACAATACAGCCAATAATCACAATAAATAAAGATTCTACAAAATACTACATATTAATGACATCAAATTTCATAAAATGTATGCGTATATAAAAGAATATATGTATATGTTATAAAAATTAGTTGATTATTATTGTCAAATGTTGTAAAAAGGTGTGAAAACATATATATATAATTAACTATATAACCAGGTTGTAAATGGTACATTTATTTACTTGTCTATCCCAATATATTTTTTAATTTTAATTCTGGGGTTATACTAACATATTCATTAATACCAGGAAAGACTGTGGCGTTTAACCACAATTGCCATCTTAACTCAGCAATGTCCAAATGCACATCTAATACCCTGCCCTGTATATCTTTTACAATTTGTTGTATAACACAAAATTGAAATTCATGCCACTGAAGGTGCATAACGAGCTTATGATTTACAAATTAGGCATGTTAATAGGCCCATTGGTAATTTTAAATGTGGTAGATGCAATATCTGTAAACACATTTTGGTTACCAGTGATAGGTTTAGGTTGAATGGATATAATATACCTATCTGTGGACATTATAACTGTTATTCCCAAAATGTGGTTTATTTAGCTAAGTGCCAACAATGTATGGCATTTTATATCGGGAAGACTTGTAGGTGGCGTAGACAAAGAATTCGAGAACATATATCTGATATCCAAAAAGCCAAAGCTGTGGATGCCTTGGCTAGGCATGTTATGCACCATCAGGGGCATGAATTTCAAATTTTCCAGCTCTTTTTGTTAGCAGTACTTCCTTGGTTATTCGTTTAGATTGCTATTTATTGGAGAGTTAGGGAAGAGCTCTGCTTCACATGGATGGGAAGCCTGTCCCAGAGAAGGTTAGAGGTTCATATTACATTTTCGAGCGACAACAATTTTGAACACTCAGAAGAGCGAAACTGCCAAATATCAGAACTTTTATTGTGGGAGACTGCACCCCCCACAAAATATATATACCAGTTCCAAGACCGCACTACAGTGAGGAAAGGGCAAATATTCCAGTCTTCACTGTACTGCGATACCACAATCTGAACTTCGATATGCGGCGGTTTCGCTCTTCTGTGCTTTCGACATTGTTGTCATTCAACAACGTAATAGGAACCCGAAGGATAGTTCTCTGAGGCACATACTTGTCCTTCCATCATGTCCTATTTATATCACAAGCAAAATTTAAATAAAAATATTAAGCAATTTTAATGCTGTTCATTTTGTGGATATGCAAACGTCCATCAAAGTGCAATCCAATGATGCCTTTATGCCAGGCATAGATTGCCTCTCAACAGTCTATAGGAAACAGAGTGTAGAGATAGGGCTTGAGGAATTCTGCGTAGGATGTGCTGTTAACTTCCTGTATCCACCCTGTATTCTTTTTGTGAGGAAACTTTGCGGATTTTCCAGTTGTTTCAAGGGCCTGATCAGGTGCATACTGAAGAGAGCATTGTACTCACTGATGGGCTTGAAGATGGCTGAATGCATTGGAATGATGAATTTCTTAGACCTAGGTGTTATACTCTTGCTAATAAGTTGAGCAACATATAATTATTTTCTTACTATCTAAAACACATGTTGGTTGAAAGACAGGTTATTATTTACGTATGTACGCAAATATCTGACTACTGGATCTACTCAATGGAGTGTATAATCGATGAGGTAATTTCCTAGGATGGCTTGCTTTCCAAAGGGTACTAGTATGGATTTCTTCACTTTGAGTTTTAACCTGTGGCCTTGACACCAGTCATTTGTCTGTGTTAGTCCTCCCTGCCAGATGTTAGTGTCTTGGTAGGATTCTATTATGACTTCTAGTTTGCAATCACCTGCATTCTTGGACCACCAATGTCCCTTTACATTGCCACTGACTTCCAAGAAATAGAGGACAAAAGAGAACAGACTCAGGAAAGTGTCCTGCGGTACTCAGCTAGTGATCAGCCACTTTGAAGAGTATCCCAACTTCTGGGATCTTATCTGAATAACAGCTAGCTATCCAGTATGTAACATAGGGGTTTCTGCCTATATCTATGTGTTTATTTATGATGCCTGAGTGTGGCACTGTATCATATGCCTTAGCCTAGTCATGGTATTCAGTATGCACTGCTTTTTCCTCATCCATTGGCTTGGTGACCTTCTCAAGGAAGTCTACCAGGTTGAGTTGGCATGATCTTCCCTTGATGAAACAAGACAGGGTTGGAACTAGTGTTTGAAAGTTTTGTGTGTCCTTACTAATCACTTCACAAGTAATTATGTCCATGGTTTTGCATAAGGGATTAGACAGACGTATGGGTCTGTAGTTCCTGGAAACCACTGATGGTCTGCTCTTGTGCAGAGGGATGATGGTTACAGTTATCCATTTGTATGGCATAAAGCCTGTCTGGAGGCTATGGCTAAACAATGACTTCAATGGTCCTGCTAGGTCATGTTTCAGACAATTTAGGAGGAATATTATCAGGGCCCATCAATGGAATGTTTTTGGCCTTAGAGACTGAATCTAGGATCTGCTCCTTAGTGATAGTTGGTAAGGAGTTGGGTTGTTTGATGTTGTTTTCTGGGAGGCTACTGGGTTTGAGATGGGGTTAAAACTAGAGCGGAATTGTAGATTTTATATATATATATATATATATATATATATATATATATATATATATATATATACGTGTGTGTGTGTGTATATGCAGGCTCTGTGTAGGTAGATCTATTTACTATTAGTTTTGCACATACAGGCTCTGTGTAGGTAGATCTATTTACTATTAGTTTTGCACACTACTGTGCGCTGCATTTGAGGTTTTAGGCATAGGTAAAGAAAAACTTGCTGTTGTCTTATGCTTGTGTGGCTATCTGTATGTCAAATTTGGCTTTAGTATACTTAATTTGCCATCTTATCTGTTTGCATAGATGAATGAGAGTGTTTTTAACATGCTGAGAGTAACATCTCTTAATCTTGGCCATAACATGTTTTCTTTTCTTGTACAACCTGTTAGTTCTGGGCTTAATACTGGTAGGCAAAGCTGACTCAGTTCATTTATAGGTTCATAGGTGGGTACTAGGCTATTGGCCCTAGGGCCTATACAAGCCTAGCCATATGGATTCCTTATCTATTGGCACTTACAGAAATTTATTTTCCTGCACCCCTGTCAAGTAGAGCAACTGACGTGATCCCCAGGGCGAATTTCCTATTTCCCATCCAATAGTCAAGATTTTTCTTAGAGGGCCAACGAGGTGCTCTGCTTAACCTGAATGGGCAGTCTGTTCCAGAGTATGGGAAGTCTCTGGGACAGGAACCTAGCCCTCCAGCAAGTGTTGCTTATTGTGGTGACAAGGTTTAGGTCCCTGGAGTGTGTGGCTTGGATGGATTGGGATTTCTTTAAGTGGAGCAGGTCCAACATTTGTGGGTTTGACACGGCCTTGTATGTTAGGCAGAGATCACCTCTGAGTAGGCGATATAAAACAGAGTAGAGCTGGAGTTTTTTGAAGTGGTCTGCATAGGGTAGATGTTTTAGGCCAGTGATCTTCTTTGTGAGGAATTTCTGTGGCCTTTCCAGCTGTTGCAATTGTTTCGTGAGGTACATACCGAATGGGGCATTGCATTCTATAATAGGTCTAATGAGGGATGAGTAGAGAGGAACAATGACCTTCTTTTTTCTAGATGAGAAGCTTTTTGTAATTAGGTGGGCCATGTAGAAAGATTTTCTGACTACTGTGGCAATGTGTTTATCAAAGGAGAGACCACCGTCTACCTGTGTCCCAAGGTCTCTTATCCCACTTTTGGTGTTAAGTGGGATACCACCTATGTGGTAGGTCAAGAGCACTTGTTTTTTTCCAAAGGGGATGACTATGCATTTTTTGGAGTTGAGCTTGAGACCATGGCTCTGACATCAGGCATCTATATCAGTGAGGCCCTTTTGTAGAATGTCCATATCCTTTGGGGATTCAATAATGGCTCATAGCTTGCAGTCGTCTGTGAACTTTGTTAGCCACAGGCCTTCAGTGTTGGCTCAAACTTCAGAGAAGTAGATGCTAAATAAGATCAGACCTAGGACTGAGCCCTGTGGTACTCCACTTGTCACAGGTCTAGCACTGGATTTGGGGTTCTGTCAGTGAGCCAGTTTGCAACCCATCTAGTGACATAGGGATTAATGTGTTGTTTAGTGAGTCTATCTAAGATTGCAGAGTGTGGGATGGTGTTGAAGGCCTTGGAGAGGTACAGATAGGCTGTGTGAATCACCTTACCCTCATCCATGGCTCTGGTGACTGTTTCAAAGAAGTCAATCAGATTTAGGAGACATGATTTACCTTTCATGAACCAAACTATGTGAGGTCCAGAGACTGGAGGTTTCCAATGTCCCTGTTTATGAGTTCCATGATGATACATTCCATGGCCTTACAGACCAGACTTGTCAGACTGATGGAAAGGTAGTTACCAGGGTCCGTGGTGGACCTCCCCTTATGGAGTGGGATAACCGTAGCTGTGCACCATTCAGTAGGCATAAAGCCTGAGGTGAGGCTAAGATTGAACATGATACATAGGTGGGGTGCCACTTCATTTTGTAGTTTGTGTAGGACACAGCCCGGGATGCTGTCTGGTCCCATGGATGCTGTATTCTTGGCTTTGGCTAGTGAAGTTTTTACCTGTGCAACCATGATTACTGGGACTTGGCATTCTTCCGGTATTGAAATGGGCCCTTTGGGGGGTGGGGGGTGAAATTGGCACTAAAGCTATCTGGCATAATGTTGGCAATATCAGTTGGATCAGTATATTTGGTGCAATTGTGCTGTAACTCAGAGCAAATCTGAGTGTTTCTATTGAGGTTCTTGACATAACTGTAGAATGCCTTGTGGCTGTCTTTAGAATCTGTGGCAATTTTGTTCTCGTAACTAGCTTTGGAGGATTTTATGAGGAATCTCAGCTTCTTACCTGTGCTGACCAGGGAATTTTTCCAATCCTGGGTTTTTACTCCTTTTTGCAGGAGTTTCTTTCATCTGTTGTATAGTTTGTTTATGGCTCGGGACCACCAGATTGGCTTCCTTTTTTTGGAAGATAGCATCTTGGTTCTATTTGGCATGGCGCGGTCCATGCACAAGTGTATGTGTTCATGCAATGCATTAGTGAAAGATTCTGCGTACTCGCTTTCACATTCTGTGCGCATGGGTGTTGTGAAGATTGTCACTTCAGTCTTGAGAAGCTTGAAGCTGGCCTTGGAGAAAATGGTTTAAGGCATGATAGTGCAGGGATTCTGTGAAGAATTCCACATAGGCATTTATATTGTCAGCATTTGGGGGGGTGGGGTTGGGTTAAATTTTAACAGGTTACCACTTAATAGTAGAAAGTTTATCTTAGAATAGTTCTTAAATATTATGGAGTTAGCTAGGGTCTCTGAAGCAGTTTTTATTATGAAGAGACAGCTTTGTGATCTGACCTTACTAGAGAGGCCTGTACACTGAGAGCAGGCATTACAGCATTCTCCCACATTTATGAGTAACAATTCAAGTATGATTGCACCCCTAGTGGTTATATGGACTATATGGTCCAAGATGTTTGTGTTTACAAAGTTCAGGAATCTCTAGCTTGTAAGTTTGGGTTATGTAGGTATCCCAGTTTATAGTAGGGAATTGAAGTCGCCCGTGAGATTAGTATTGGGTTGAATGGTGATGGCCTCCAGTAAGTCCTAGCATGTGTTATTGAGTTATGGGTTTCATGAGTCATAGAGGGTGACTTATTGTTTGCAAGGATATGATATGGGACTTTGCTTATGGAAATCTCGGTACAGAGTGCATCATCCTGTTTGACTAGACTCGAGATGCATTTGTTGTTGATATAGAATGAGACACCTCCATCATTGGCCCATGCCTGCGCCAACCTAATTTCACATAATCTGTATGGTTTCAGGTCCTATTGTAATAATGAATGTCATCCTGTTTTTTCAGGAATATATACACAGTCAGTTAGATCTTAGCAAATTAGCTGTTGGCAATTATCTCTGTTAAGTCTAAAGCATTTAACATTGTTTGCCATTCTAGGTTTGTAGAGATACCAGTAAATTACGAACTTTCCCTCTGTACTTCCAAATGTTTCCCTCTGACCAGTAGAAAGCAAACTGAAAATATTGGAGTTCCTCTGTGCTCTGTTGTTGAACTCCTTCCACTGTTGTGGAGCTGTCTGGAAGGGATGACCTTTCAGGCAGCCATGAAGGTAATTTTTGCCCATGCCCACATTTTGGCAATGATAGCATATTTATTGGTCTAACCTACGCATGGGTGGGGATGTGTAATCTGCATCACCAAAGTGACCCATAAGGCCGCCTTCTTGTAAGTCCATGGTTCTGGACACCTGGGATGTAGGTCGTAAACAAGCAGTGGAATAACCTCATGCCCACCCCCAGGTTAAGCATTTGCAACTTTATTCCTCCTCCATGGGATTCTGGTAGTATGCAACCATTTCTTCTACACTCTCCCAAAACTGGAAATCCCCAGCTCACTTTCCAGCTCCCATCAGGCAGGTGAACTGCTAATGAAACTCAAGCTAACTAGGCTGTAGTAAGGGCATTATTCTTAAATGTCTGGCACACTGGAATGTTAATATTTATTTTAGTTTGACACTTTTAGATAGTTGAACAAATTATCATATCACCTGCATTTCTATTCTTCAAAGACTATGATTTTATATAAATTGCTTATGCGTTATTATTTTCAGTCTTTTTGTAAGATGCAGCCTGAGCTGTCTTTTCTTATGTTTATATTACTTAGAACTCATTTCATATTTATAATCTATTCAGTGCATGCTACTTTTTTACGGTTGGTTACCTGTAAATTGACAAACTGGTACCTCACTTTAAAGCTGTTATGTTAAATTGCATCCACAAAAGAATTCCTTACTGAAAACAGTGATACACACTGCTGGCCAAGT
>NC_056736.1:240263120-240288120 GCF_019279795.1 Protopterus annectens | reverse complement strand
CTAGTGCTCTTACAAGTCTAGCTGCATACCACAAATAATTTGGGTCCCAAGTATCATGCGGTGGGGGGGGGGGGGCATGTTAGACAGGTAGTCAGGTAGTCAAAGATTTGTAGGAGGGGTATTAGTAATGATAATACTTTTCTTATCGAATGCACAATTTCCCATCCATTTGTTAAGGTTTCATTCAAAGAGGGTCAGGGATTAACTCTGTTTTACATGGATGGGAAGTCTATTCCATAGTGTGGGATCTTTTGGACACTTCTGTCTCTCCATCACATTCTGTTTATGTCACAGGCAAAGTTCAGATCCATGGATCTAGTGTTTCTCTTGGTGTTTGTTTTGTGCATTTGCAACAGATCCATCAGTGCTGGGTCTCGGTAAGATCCCCCCTCAGTTGTCAGCAGGAAATGGAATATAAAGACAGAGCCTTTGGTCAATGAGTATACGGGAGGATATTTATCCCCTGAATTCTCCTGGCGAAAAATATGTGCGGGCATTACAATGGTTGCAAGTATGTGGTTAGATACATGCCAAAGGTGGCACAGTATTCAATGAAAACTGCCTGAAAAGGGCCGTGTAATGTGGTCTCATAACTTTCTTGGACCTATATGTCATACCCTTATCTATAAGTTGGAGTGCATAAGGCATAGAATGATTTTTCTTATTATATTAGCTACATGTTAGTCAAAGGCCGAAGTGCTGTTTACTTATGTTCCCAGATCCTTCACAACTGGGTCAACTCTGAGGGACATTTTATCAATGGAGTAATTAGCTTTGGTTGACAGTTTCCCAAAAGGCATTATAATGCATTTTTTGGCATTGAGTTTCTGTCAATGGCTTTGGCACCAGTCATGTGTCAGTGTTAAACCCACTTGCAAGATGTTTGTGTCTTGGAGGGAATCTATAATAGCTCCCAGTTCTACAGTCATCTGCAAACATGGTGATCCAGAAGACTTTAACATTAGCCTTGACTTTCAAGAAGTAGATGCCAAACAGAAGCGAGACAGCATGCACCCAGAGGTATGCCACTGTTGACCAGTATCTCGGTGGAGGTGGTTTCACCAATCCTGAATTCTTGAGTCCCGTCTGTAAGCCAGCCGGCAATGCAGTGAGTTATGCGAGGGCTTAATTCTAGCTCAGACAGCTTGTCAACAATGCCTGAGTTGGGTATTCTAATGCCTAACCAGGTCAAGATACACAGTATACACTATTTTACCCTTGTCCGTTGCCATGGTGACCCTCTCAAAGAAGTCTACTAGGTCAAGAAGGCATGACTTTCCCTTAACAAAACCAAATTGGAATGGGTCCAGTATTTGTAAGTTGCCAATGTCCTTGTTTATCATTTCCATGATAATTTGTTCAATGGCTTTGTATATTAGGCTTGTTTCACTCATGGGACTGTAGTTCCTTGGGTCAGTTGATGGTCTGCCCTTGAGGAGGGGAATGACTGTTGTGGTTTTTCATTCAGTTGAAGATTGTCTCAAGTGGTCCTGATATACCATGTTTTGGACAGTTAAGAAGGC
This sequence comes from Protopterus annectens, assembly GCF_019279795.1. Taxonomy (NCBI): domain Eukaryota; kingdom Metazoa; phylum Chordata; order Ceratodontiformes; family Protopteridae; genus Protopterus; species Protopterus annectens. The sequence continues at coordinate 240,286,597 of NC_056736.1, read as the reverse complement.
AGCCAGGGCTATTGCCTGGACCTATACAGGTGGTGTTCTTGTCTTTAGTTGGTGTTGCCATCTCCTGGTCCCTGATAATAGCTTGGGGAAATATGTTGGAGGGGATTTCACCTGGCAGAGCTGGGAAGTGGAAGGTGAAGTCTGAGCTGAATTAATCAGCCAGTAGATTTGCTATGTCACCGTGATCAGTGTAGGTGGTACAGTCCACCACCAGTTTGGGATACTGTTGTGAGATACCTCTAAGGTTCCAAACACAGCTGAAGAAGGCCTTCTGATTGTCTTCATTCTGCAAGGCTATCCTGACCTCATAGCTGGCCTTGTTGCACTTACTTAGACTTCTTAATTTCTTTAGCTGTATAAGAGAGCAATTGTCTTTAAGGGAGTTTCTTTTGCTTTTCCTGATTTTGGCCATGAGTTTCTTCTTTTATTACATACCATGTTTAGACAAGGATTCCATCAGTGGGGTTTGTTTTTAGTATTTATTCTGGATTTATTTCTGGTAGGTATAGCAGTCTGTATGCAACCATTCATGTGTTTGTGCAGTGACTCTGTGAATAATTCTGCAAAGGTAGCTGTGGTCTTGGGTTGCAGGAGCCCTGAATTTTAACAAACTGTCACGTAATAGGATGTACTTTGCATTTGGATAGTTCCTAACTGAAACTGGTTTAGATGAAATTTCTAGGTTGATTTTTATTTCAAATGAGACAGCTTTGTTATCTGACCTCACTAGTGAGAAAATGTCATGCAGCTGGTGGGTGCAGTGCTCTCCCTTACTGGTGAGTACCTGATCCAATATGTTTGATCCTCTGGTTGCAGTGTGCAATATCTGTTTGAGGGTGTTTGTGTTATTAACTTCCAGAAAGCACTGTGCCTGTGAGTTTAAGACAGTATAAATTTTCCAGTCTATAGCAGGGTAGTGTGTCACCTATGAATAGGGTGTTTGGGTGGATGGTGAACACGATTAGTAAGTTTAAGGTTTAGGTTAAGAATTGTGAGATTCTACGGGCATAGACGGTGACATGTAGCTAGCCATGATATGGTGCAGGACCATTTCTATGGTGACTTGCACACATGAATTGTCTGTATGCTATAATTCTGTTTAAACAACCTGGAAGTATGTTTGTTGCTAATGTAGATTGAGACACCTTCATCTTTGTCCCTAGTCTGTGCTGTTATTGATCGAAATGTGTGGAAGGCTCTGCAGCCATATGCTTTTGGAGTATTTTCTATGGCTTTAAACCAAGTCTCAGTTACGGCAAAGATGTCTACTTTCTCCAGAGTGAGGAGGGCTTAAAGGGTGTGGAGTTTTTTGCTTAGGCTCTGAGCATTGAGCAGTAACACCTTAAGGTCACTTGTAGACTTTTGCACTATGTTGTTAGTTTTGTCTTTTCGATATTATCTAATAAAGGTTTTAAGGGGTGGATAAAGTTTTAGGCAATATCCAAAGGCCTAGGGGGGACAGGTGCAACCCAGTCTTGGGAAAGCAATGTGATCGTTTGACCTTGTTCTCCCATGCTGGCAGATATTGAATCAGCCTGGAGTGATACCAAAAAGTAAGCCACTTATTAAAATCAATCATTTTATGCTCATTTTGTGGCATCATACATGGTGAAGGTAGAATGCTGCTCAAAGGAAGGCTCATACCTATATGTGACACAAATTATGAGAGATCAATTACATCTCTTTTCATAAAATCAGGTGAGATATAACTAAGGTCATTTACACCCACATAGACTACTGTAAAATCATATTGCTACCTGGGGTGCATAACCTGAGTGCATGAGCAGTATTGAAGATCCTGGCTACAGATAGGCAACTAACTGTTATCTTCTCCTTTTCTAACCTGGTGAGTGAGTCATCTGTGTGTCATACAATAGATTCCCCATTGACAAGGGTATTAAGTAAAGTGTATACTTGCAGTATGGGCTTTGCATTTGGTGGACCATTAGGTGCAGGCTTATGTGAGATGTTTGGTGGTGTTTTTGGTGTGTGCTTTAGTGATTACTGAGGAGCAGTGTTGCCATTAGGTGGCTTTGAAGGTCTTTAAGATTTGGCAAGGTTTATTTTAAGTACTTCATCATCCAACAACCTGTAGGTTTGATGAGCGATGTGTGTGAGGGATGTAGTGTGGATATTCCTGACAACCTCATCTGTATAAGAGATTTTTGTCTCCAAGGAACATGTGTGTATACATCTCTTGCATAGCATGTTATTTTCTATACTGATTAACTAGTTGTCTGAGAATATTAGAAAATTAAAATAAGAATAATGGCATCAAATATCAATTCTTCAGGTAAAAAAACTGTATTGTAAGAAAAAAGTAAGCGCTTTCACGAACATACAGATCACTTCATCAGACTAACTTAATGCAACATCACAATTTAAAGAACTCAGTATCCAGTCAGTAGCTCTACATAATTAAACACATATACCTTGTAAAAAACACATTTGTATAGTATAAAAATCATTAGAAATTTATAAGTAAATGAAAACCTAATAAAAACATAGTGACATTTCGGTGTTTCAAAGAACGTCCCTTAGGAAAAGGTTTCATGGAGGTGGCCCTACTGAGACCTGGTGGTTTATCTGCTTGTAGCATCAAAATCCATCTTTGCTCAACAGCCTCAGTAATATTCCTAACAGCGCCATCCCTAATATTAGTATGCATGATCTCTATAGCCATGAATTTAAAATTATGGTCAGTATCAAAGCATAGCACATGTTGTGCTAGTGCATTATTTTCCTGACAATTCCTTATGTCCCTGTAGTATTCTAGTATTCTGTCTTTACAAGGATGATTACTTTTTTCAATGTAAAAAGCATGGCATGTAGTACAAAAACAAAAATATACTAAATTAGTGCTTCTACAGTCTGCATAAAATCTAGGTTCTATTTTAAAGCCATTGGCGGGATGCCTGTAGAGAGCCCCATTATAAATATATTTACATGCTGAGTGTTAGAAAAATATGTATTAATGTGTGTATGCTTAATGCCAAATTAATAATCAAGTGTTTTAATATGCTTTTCATTCTATTTTTCATGCACTGTGTTATATACAAATTGAGTTTCATATGAGACTAAAAAAGATGCTTTTCTAAAACTGCAGCATGCTTACTTTAACTTGCAAGTTGCCCTCTGACCTAGTAACTGCTAGCACAGCAATATTCTTGTTTATGCCTTGTGGAAATGTACTTGAGAAGCAGGTGTTTATCTGCTAGGTCAGAAGTATATGAATGAACAATACTCTATATTATAAATGTAATGATTCTAGACAGACAGCCTTGTTCAGAGGATGGGAACCTCTGCAGCTGCAGTAGTTTAGAGATAAGGTAGACAAAGGATTATTAGAGAAATGAACTGCTAGCATTGTGCTTGATTTAGCTGTAGTATCTTGAATGTAACATAACAAGTATCTAACTGAAAGTAACCAAGGCCATGTTGTTTTCCTGAGGAAGTTTCACACAAAAATTGTTTAAATCAGCAGAAATTCATGGGAAAGATGGTCAGCAGATGCTGATGAAAAGGTGGTAATCTGTTATGTCAGCATGGTAGGACAGGATTAATTTGATAACCTATAAAAATGAATGCATTTCCTGTTTCTGGTTAGACAAACTCTGTATTAGCACGTTTTTGTCTCCTTGCTGCAAGATTAAAGTGCCTTAACCTGAACCTACCATGTTTTGATCATTTTTAAAGTATATTTTTCCTTTGGCACTGAGCAAGTTCTACATATATACCACATCTATGATAACTTTCAATTCTTCTATAGTATTTCAAATATTCCATTTCCCCATTTTTACTTTTAAGAATAACAAATCATTGAAGATACATCTGTGCCAACATGGGCACATGTATACAGAGTGTAGACTACCTAATAAACAAGGTACATGTAGAACTTGCTCATCATGTAAATATATTTATAATGGGGCTCTCTATAGGCATCCCACCAGTTCGCTATTAGGAATATTACTGAGGCTGTTGAACAAAGATGGATTTTGATGCTACAAGCAGATAAACTACTAGGTCTGAATCGGGCCACTTCCTTGAAACCTTTTCTTAAGGAACGTTCTTTGAAACACTGCAATGTCACTATGTTTTTATGTTTTTATTTACTTATAAATTTCTAATGATTTTTATACTATACAAATGCGCTTTTTACTAGGTATATGTGTTTAATTATCTACAGCTACTGATTGGATACTGAGTGCTTTAAATTGTGGAGTGATGTTGCATTCAGTTAGTCTAATGAAGCGATCTTTATGTTCATGAAAGCGCTTACTGTTTTCTTACAATACAGTTCACTGGATTCAGCAAGCCCTGCACGGTGTGCAGGACTAGTGCAGGAGCTCCAGCAGGCAATATGTCTGCCGTTCGATCCAGGAATAAGCTGCAGGGACGTGCACAAGCGTTCCTGCACTAGTCCTGCACAGACTCAGCTCCTGTATGCAAATTACCCCATTTGCAGGTGAAATCCATGCAAATGAGGTGAATTTGCAATCCAGGAAGCTGGAAGCTGGCCGTACAGGAGTAGTGTAATCTGCAGAAATGTTCTTGGTTAGTAACCGAGTACATTTCTGCAAACTACAAAATGGAGCCATGACAGCTCCAAATAAAGGGTGGATATTATGCAGTAAACATGCCAATGGCCAAATAGATGGCCATTGGCATGGAAAACAGTTGCAAAAAATAAATAAATAAATAACTTTTATTTTTTTAGCCGATCTCGGCTGTTTAAGCGTAGAGCAGTGGTGCACAAGTGGGATCGGGTGAAAAATAAAATAAAACCCCTAAAATAAGCATTCTAACCAAAATCACTATTTTGAAATTATACTCAATGGCAGGCAAAAGACAACATGGCCAGTGAATAGTGGTTGCTAAGGGGGGAGGCTCAGTATGGGACCTGTAACTATGCATCAGCAGGCAATCTTGTGCAAATGAGGGGAATGATACTGAATCCCAGATTTCCCCTGCATGCCAGTCAGCACCCAACAGTGTAAGAGCAGGAATAGCTTGGTGCAAGCCTAGGAGTTAGCTGACATCATAGGGGTGTGTGTCAGGCATACTGTAAGCAGATTGGAGCCCTGTGGCTTGGGTTTGCCTTTAGCTTAGCAGAGCTAAGCAAGGGAGTGTGTCTGAGGCTGCCTAGCACTCTTTACATTGCCTAAGCAGCTGTGTGTGCCACGCACTGGGTTTTAAAGGAAAATAAAAACAGGAAATAACAGCTCTGTGCACATTTGAGCAATGTGTTTGGGTGGCTAGAAGTAAGCCATTGTAAATGTATGGTGGCAATATGTGTCACCATCTGAAAGATGGACATGGCATGACTGTTGGGCTAGATATACAAACAGTACTCAGGGAAAAGTACCCCAGACATAGAGTATATAATGTGTAACCATGAAATGAACACACACTTGGAATTGCACATATGGGTGTGCATCACATTATCTGGGCTTGTAGTAGGGAATACCAATGTCGTCTGGCCTAACACTTGCAAATCACAAAGGTGAGAGGACTGATGTATTGGGAAATGGCTGATGTCTCTGCACAAGCCAGCATAACTGGAATGCTCCATGCATATCTGTGAGTCAGATGCAAGTAGTGTCCATAGCACACATGCACCCAGCTCATCCAATCACCACCCACAGGAACCTCTCTGGTTGTATCCCTGCTGTTGGGAATGGGTACAATATGACCCCCACCTGTGTATGGCAATAGTGAAAGAATGCAGCATGCAGTGAAGATGTCCCATGTAGGTGTGTCCCTAGCTGTAAGTATCACCCTGCCAGCATCCACACCACCTGATCAATATTGATAGAAAGTATTAGCATGAACACCTAGCACAAATACCCTGTCACCCCGGGGGAATATACTGTATGGCAGTCTGGGACTACAGGCCTCGGCCAAAGGCTTGCATCTCACCTGTACTGCCAATGTATGTTATGTAATGAACACCCAAATAACAAAATAACACACTCCACATAAGCCATATGCAAGGCCAAGTGGACATACCACAGTAACATGTCCACCATGTCTCACTGCATGAACTGTGGACCAACACCAAAACACAGCTCCAACACCAAAACACAGCTGTGATAACTATGGGGGAAGTATCAGAGAATGTATGCATAATGTATGGAAGAGGATAGAATAATGGGGGGTGGGAGCATGGGCAGCATGGAATGTGCAAGGTCCGATACACAGCCATGTGCACATACTATCCCAGGCTGCAAACACAAAAATGGGTGGCTACAAACCTGCCCGTACACCACAATAGGGGTAATGTCCTGACTTATGACCCCTGCCTCTGGGAAACCTGTGTGAATCTGTACAGCTGAGAGGTATTGCCACAGCAAGATAAGGCCGTACTGTCATGTTGATGGATGTACACATATGCGATCTCCTGCCATCACTGTACCAATGTGCTGAACTGGATAAACAGACCCAGCAGCAAATGTCTGCAGCTCCCCCCTCCAGAATGGCATAACTTTCCATGAATATGTAGGCATTTGACCACAATACTGGACACAACTGTATTCACCCTGTTTTCCCCAGGACATCACTGTGAGCAAAAATGTCCATCTGGCAGTACTTGAGGACATAAAACATCACAGTGTATAACAGTACACATATCTGAATATCTCTGCTAACACCAATACCATGTAGCAGGAGCAGCACAGATACAATCACCTAGTTATTTTGAAAGACTAAAATATGTGAACTTGTACCATGTCTCTTACAGATATTTAAGAGGAGATCTTATTCAGGTATATAAGGCATTTAGGGACAACTACCTCTGGGAATGTTTGGGGTTCATAGGTTAATACTAGGCTAACTGCCCTTATGGGCCATTTTAAGCCTAGCCTATGTCAGAATCAAACCCTGCACCTTGCATTTCTAAGGTAAGCACCGTAACAATTACACCAACCTCCCACCTAGAATCGTCAGATAACCTATGTAGAAGAATCTATAGGAATGAGAAGTGTACTAATTGGTTCTCTGATAGAGTAGCTGATGCTTGGAACAGACTACCAAATTACATTAAAGCAAGTACTAGTTTAGATATGTTTAAGAATAGCCTGGACATTTATTATGGGAACAAGTGTTTTGGCATATTGGTGAGCTAGAAGGGCTTTAATGTCCATGCTTGAAACATCCACACCTGGCTAAGCCATAAACCTGACATCCTAGGCATCTCTGAAACCTGACTCAAACCCTCCATCTCCGACTCAGAAATTTTACCTCCTGGATTCCATATTCTCAGAAATGACTGATTAGGTAAAAAAAGGTGGAGGCACCGCCTTAGTCTATTCGAATCTGCTCACCTTAATACCCCTCCGAATTCCAATCCCCCAATTCCTGAACACTGAACTAACTGCTGGACTTCTAAAACCAAACAAGCACAAAAACATCTGCTTCATTGCCCTCTATATCTCTCCTGGTAATAATGCATCAATACTTGAAGAAATTCTCCTGTGGGCTTCCACAAAAATTGACTATGAGAATTACATCTTAGGAGATGCAAATATTGATTGGAACAAACTCAACAGCCCCTCTCCTTCCCTATCCATCAACCTCTACAACTTCACTCAGACTATCCTCTCTATCACCCGGCCTAACAAAATTAATTCCCCTGGATCCACCTTAGACTGGATCTTAGTCTCCACTCCTAATAAAATAACCAACTCAGGCACTACTCCTGATACCATTAGCGACCATCTCCCAGCCTTTATTCATCGTTCCACTAACTCTTCTCCCTACCAACATCAATATATCCTTACTCGCAATCTTCACAACTTCCACCCAACTACTTTCTCAAATATATTCAAACAAATGAATGGGCATATTTTAAACACCCTTCCCCTCGATAAAGCTATACACCACTTTAACTCTGTCTTCCTTGACACTTTAAACTCCATAGCCCCTCTTAGAAACAAAATAATCAAAAGTAATACAGTTCCCTGGCTCTCCAAACCAAAATAAGAATCTACCTAATACCTTGCTTCATTATAAACAGCTCCGTAATCTCGCAAAAAAGCTAATCAACATGGACAAAAAACCTACTTTACTAAGCTCCAGTCAAATAACTATAACAACCCCAAACAGTTCTGGAAGACAATAAATTTGCTTCTCCATCCAGACTCAAAAACAAATCCCTGTCCCAACCCAAACAAAACTGACCTTGAACTAGGCTCTGAATTCAACTCCTTTTTCATCGAAACCATCTCTTCCCCTCACAAAATCTTTTCCCAACAATAACCCAGCTACCCTTCCCCCTACCCCCCAAACCCACCAAATAACCTTCCTCCTCCGTTCGAGCTTAAATCTGTCTCCACAACTCTCATAAAAAACTCCTATCCAAACTTAAGCCCTGCTCTAATGCACCTGACAACATTCCATCTTCCTTTCTAAAACATGCCGCAGATGGTATTGCTCTCCCAATCAGTATCATAATAAATAGATAAATAAAAGAATCCTATGTCCCCAAACTCTGGCACTCAGCCTTCATTCTCCCTCTCCATAAGGGAGGGAAAAATACCAATATCTCAAATTTCTGCCCCATTGCCTTACTCTCCCCTATTTCTAAAATCCTTGAAAAGTTCATCCACCTCCAACTTATGCCATTCCTGACCCATAATAATCTCCTCACACCTACTCAGCATGGCTTCTGCCCTGGCCACAGCACCATAACTGCTCTAATTTCTTTTTTAGATACTGTCAACCAAGGCTATAATTCAGGACAGCTAGTTTCTACTGTTTTTCTTGATCAATCCAAGGCATTTGACACTATCTCCCACAACCATCTTCTTTGTCATCTCTCAAACCTTCACATCTCACTTAAAACTCTATCCTGGTTCTCCAGCTATCTATCAGACAGATCTCAGGCTGTCAAATGGAAAAACCCCATGTCTTTCTTCTTACCCACCCCTACTGGTGCCCCACAGGGATCCATCCTCAGACCTATGCTATTCAACATCTTCATCAATAACTTCCACACTATTCCTCACTCCAAAATCATTCAATATGTGGAAGATTCAACCTTAGTCTGCTCTGCCAGTAACCTCCAAGAGCTGATGTCAAAAACCCAAACTGCTTTCTCAGTAACTGAAAACTGGATTCACCAAAACCACCTATCTCTTAATGCAAGCAAATCCAAAATTCTACTATTCCCACCCACTAAGAACTATTCCTTCAGTAAAAATGACTTCAAAATTCTTAGCCAAACCAACTCACCTATAGAAGTCATCCCCTCCGCTAAACTGCTAGGTATAATAGTTAATGAATACTTAAAGTTCGATATATATGTACAACAAAACATTAAAAAGACCCACCAAAAGCTAGGTATGCTGTATTGGAACAATCACTTTCTCTCCAACTCAACAAGGCAAACTCTAGCCTCTACTTTTCTCCTTCCTTCCATACTATATGGTGCTCCTCTCCTAACCAACCTGTCCTCCTCCATTTCCTCCAAATTAGAAAGCTACTACAATAAAATCTCTAAATTTGCCTCCAAATCTAAACATTACACTCACCACTGCCTCACCCTACAATCCCTGAACTGGATAGAACTACCAAACCACCTAGATTACCTACAACTCTCTATAGCACATACTCTCATATTTCAGCCTACAAAATGCCTCACTCTAACAGACATCCTTCCCCTCTATATTCCCAACAGAACCCTTAGATCTGAACATCAGAACTTAATAGCTGTCCATAAACCCAAACATCCTGCTGGCCAACTGCTCCTGCCCTATGCTCTAGGCAAAAAATGGAATTTCCTTCCTTGGTCACTACGAACCATCCCAAGCTATGAAAATGTCAAGGCCCAGCTTTTCACACATCTGTCTACTAAACAGAATGCCCCTGCCTCCTCCCTACATGAGTTTTGATCTCTTCAAGTCACTAGAGTCTCCCCCTACTGGTACATAAGCCCTCTATACCTCCCTCAGGCACTTTCTTTCAACTCTATCAAATCTCCCTGCAATCTCCCGCTGCTTTATCCCTCCCCCTACTTCTTCCACTCCCACAGCTATATTTGCTCAACAACACATGTAAATATTGTAAATATAGAGTCCTTCTTTCTACTCAAATTGTGCATGCAAAGCATATTTCACTATCTTTTGTGGATCCAAACTAATCTTGTCAAATATAAGTACAACTTTAACACTTAATTTCAGCAAATTTCTGCTTCCTATACTCAATGAAAAAGCTTAATTTTAATCTCTTCTGCAGAATTATCTGGTTCAAGGTTGTATTTCTTGCAATCATATTTGTAAACTACTAATGCATTGTCATAACTTGCTTGCATTTCTTGTGAATCCTGTATGTAAATTTTTTCTTGCAAATTTAGTATGTAAACTGTTTTCTATGTGTATTTAAACGTTAGTATGTAAACTGTTTTTCAATGCATTCTCAAAGCTTTTCTCCCCAAGGCTTCCACTGAAAATGGGCCAGGTTGACCCAGTGGACTTCCCCGGTAATCAAACTGGAAATAAAATAATTAAAAAATAAAATAAAAATTGTATGTATGTATGTATGTACAGTACACACTATCCCTTGCACAGTTTGACCCCATATTGCCAACTGATCTACAGATATCCTGCAGAAGCAGTTTGCTACCTGTAGGTGTAGAATACAAAGGTCTGCACTGGAGTACAAACAACCTGGAATGGGTCCACACATTCAGTACAGAAGGGCATACTGGACATGCTCACACACTTAGAGAAATGAAGGTAATGTCAGACAACAACATACTGAAAGGTCATACTTGGCATGATCACACACATAAACAAATCAAGCACATGTCTGCCAACAACCATGGACCATACATATCTGACAGTTGCAGATGTTAGTGCGTACACTCCTCAGTATGCACCAGTCATGCTTTGCACACACATTGGATAGGAATACATACATATATACAAGGACAACACACTATAATATACCAAAAGTACACACATACATAGATGTGTGGAAGAGAGCGACAGTGACAAAGAGCCTTCCATCATGAAGCCTGCCCCACTTGGCACACAGCCAAATGGCTGCAACCACATGATGTGTAAATGTTACTCATTGTAGAAATTAGCCACTGGTATCCGTCAGCATTACAGACTCTGTGGTGCAACTGCTAGCTGTGCAGTATGACTGTACAAGGCAGTAGTCATCTAGCAGTTGTATACACGTATCTGAGGAATATAAACCTGGTGTGGCTGAGTGTGGTGTGTCTATCTCTAGATGAATGGGTTGTGGCCCATGCACACACACTGCCCTCCCCATAGCCCTACTATGGCAAGCCTGCTGATGTCTTTCACTTTGGAATACACCTTTGGGAAAGGAATAGCCCGGTAATCTCTGTGGTGCGTCCTATAACTGTGTAATGCTGTAGTGTGATAAAATAGGTAGGAGTTCTAATCCCATACATGGCAACTGTGTGTGTCTCTGTCTGTGTAGAGAGCAATGCTTTTTAGGCTACTCATACTCACTACAATTCAAATGCCCTACTTTGGCAAGGCTGCTGATGTCATTCACTTTGAAATACAGCTTTGGGAAAGGAGTAGCCCAGTAATCTCTGTGGTGCGTCCTATAACAGCATAATGCTGTAATGTTATATAGTACTTTGGTAAGGATTCTATTCCCACACATGGCAAGTGTGGATGTTTGTGTGAGTGTTTCTTTGCTGTGTAGGGTGCAATGCTTCTGAGGCCATTCAAAGTCACTACAACCTCCACTGACCTTCTTTGGCAAGCCTGCTGATGTCATTCCCAGTGAAATACACCTTTGGGGAAGGAGTACTCTAGTAATCTCCATGGTGTGTCCTATAACTGTGCAATGCTGTAGTGTAATAAACTAGTTAGGTAGGAGTTCTAATCCCAGACATGGCACATGTGCGAGTGTGTGTGTGTGTGTGTGTTTTTCATTCGTATCCTGTGTGGAGGTGGCTGTAAGTGTGTAACAACTGGACTCATTGTGGAGTAGGTTTTGAAAATTTCTTATATGGTAGCCCTATTATATCAAAAAGAAAAAGCCAGCAACTGTGAGCTGTAAAAAATAATTTAATATATTGTAAAGAACCACATAACAGACCGGTTTCGGCTAAGGCATTTACCTAGCCTTCATCAGTGTGAAAATACAAAACTTGTTGAGAGGTTCTTATATAATAAAACTTAATTAATAACAAAGTTTCATTGGTGAGCTCATGAATATGTAAATATATATTCATAAATATTCATTGAGACCAGGCTGAAACAAAGCACCCAATTTTACAATCCATTTTTTCTCTTTTGCATTCAGTTTAGTATGCCATCCTGATTTATTGGTTCGGTCCCCTATTTTATCAATAATAATAAAATGAAAACTAGCTGTGGTATGTTTAAGGGTATGTTTGTATAAAGCATTGTTAGGGCGTTTGCACTTGACATCACTAAGATGTTCTGATATACGTAGTTTGAACGGTCAGAATGATTTGGACAGTTTACAACAACTTATTGACAACAAAGAACTGGTAATCATATCTGCTGACAAGGGTGGTGCCATGGTGGTGATGAACTGGACAGATTATGATGCTGAGGCTCATAGACAGCTGGATGATGCTAGATACTATACGAAAATGCCTTTAGATCCGACATCCATGTTTAAAAAACAAATATAATCATTCTTAAACTCAGCAATGGAAAATGGCATCATCTCATCTAATATTCTGAACCATCTTACAATTACTGATCCGGCCAGTCAATATATTTATTTTTTGCCCAAAATTCATAAAGATCTCTTACATCCACCAGGCAGACCAATTGTGGCTGGAAATGGCTCTGTTACTGAACCTCTTTCCGAATGTTTAACTAAATATCTTAAACATTTGCTTAAGTGGGTAAGATCACGGATCCAAGATACTACAGAATTTTTGGGCATCATAAATAATATGCAAATTGAAGATGACTGGTGGCTATGCACCCTGGATGTCAGTGCATTATACACTAACATACCACATTGGGCAGGTTTAGATGCCATTGAATATTGGCTATACAAATCACAACTATATAAACCTGGGTTTAATACTTTCCTTATATGTCTCACTGAACATGTTCTCACCAAGAATGTGTTTTATTATGTGAAACAATGTTACCTTCAGATACGAGGCACTGCAATGGGTGCATCTTTTGCCCCAATATATGCAGATTTATATATGGCATATATTGAGGAACAAATCATTTATGATGATGCTCACAATCTCTATTTAACCGAGATTGATATTTGGCGTAGGTATTTGGATGACTGCTGGATGGTGTGGAGGTCTGATGTGGAATACTTCCACAAATTTGTTGATTATCTTAATGACAACAAATGGGGTTTACATTTTACGATGAATTTTGATCAACATCAGATCACTTACCTAGATGTACTGATTACCAGGAATACAGATAACACCTTCAGTACACAGGTATTTAGGAAACACCCAGAATATAATACCTTTCTACACGCATCCAGCTTTCATCCAAAACATATAGCCAAAAATATCCCTAAGTTACAATTTATCAGAATGAGACGCATTTGTTCAGATGACAATACATTTCATGCTTTTCGTCATGACATGATTGACAGGTTTATGCAAAGAGGTTATAACATGGGTCATGTTATTACTGCTAGCAATCATGCATCACAACTTAATAGGGATGATCTTCTCAGATACAAAAAGAAAACTCATACAAATTGCAACACCTTAAGATTCACCATGACTTATGGCAAAAATACAAATAAATTGATTGATGCTACCAACAGACATTGGAATATTCTTTTAGCAGACACTGCTTTGTCTCAACATTTATCTGAAACTTGTCTTTTTTCATTTAGAAAAGGCAAACATTTGGCAGCACACTTTAATCATTATAAACATCACTCAGATTCTAAAAATCTGCATATGATTCAAACTTCGATACTAGGTGACAAACTTGTGGGCTGTATGCCCTGTGGACATTGTACTAATTGTAAGTTTGTTTTAAAAACAAAACATTTCTCTAGCAATAATACCATCAATATATATGATATTCAGTTTTTTGCAAATTGTAATACTAACTGGGTTATATATATGGTTTTGTGCAGCTGCCATGCATTTTATGTTGGTCAAACATCTAGACCGTTCAAACTACGTATATCAGAACATCTTAGTGATGTCAAGTGCAAACGGCCTAACAATGCTTTATACAAACATACCACAGCTAGTTTTCATTTTATTATTATTGATAAAATAATGGGGGACCAAACCAATAAATCAGGATGGCATACTAAACTGAATGCAAAAGAGAAAAAATGGATTGTAAAATTGGGTGCTTTGTTTCAGCCTGGTCTCAATGAATATTTATGAATATATATTTACATATTCATGAGCTCACCAATGAAACTTTGTTATTAATTAAGCTTTATTATATAAGAACCTCTCAACAAGTTTTGTATTTTCACACTGATGAAGGCTAGGTAAATGCCTTAGCCAAAACCGGTCTGTTATGTGGTTCTTTACAATATATTAAATTAATTTTTTACAGCTCACAGTTGCTGCCTTTTTCTTTTTGATACATGGTATGTTACTAACCATGCATTTGCCTCCGTGCAGGGGAAGCTTTTTTTGTGAGCCCTATTATATGTCACAATGTCCACCTTACAAGGATAACAGGTGTGAAATAGCCGAGTGGCTGGGGTGCCAATCCATACCCCTACATGTGACATCAAGGCCTGACAAACAAAGTTAGCAACCCTTGTATTACCCAGAGAAAAGTCTCAACCCATGTCTCATAAACAAACACACTGGCCTAGGCAACAACCACTGTGTTGGTCGTATGCTGTATATTGCCCACAGATAATAACCATGGTGTGCTTGCAGTGGACCACAGAGGGCATGGCACCATGTCCATCAGTACAATAGGCACGTACATGCAGACAGTGTGCCTTCACTATGTTCCCCACTGGATGCCTGTAACACCAGTGGTGCTATCACATGTGACCCACAAAGGACATACTATGCCTTAAAAACATGCCCTGTATGGACAGATGCCACTGACACCAGGCAATACCTGTATCATGCCATCAGTGTAGGTGAAGGGTCAATCTGCTGTCCATTACCAGTTCCCGCCACATGAGGCCAGGACTGGCACATCTGATGATAACAATCTGTGTACACAACATGGGCCAAACACCCCAGGTACAGTTCCACATGTCACTGTACATGCATGTGGGACATGTGCACATGCCATATAGCATCCATGTAATGGACTAAAGAACACATACATGGCAAGCAATGCACAGCAATGGCCACACACAATAGTTACCCAGGTGACTGAATGGTGCATACAATACCCACCTGTATGGGCCAATCCAGACACTACACCCCTGAGACACACTGCAGACTATTGTCATGTGGCCTGCTGCCAAGGTATACCCTTCACCTAGCCTTGTATAGCCTTCTGGCACAGTCAACCACTACTCACTTGTGAATCAGTGCACACATGCATGTCAGTACTGGCACCCTGTGTCGGTGTGTGGTTTATGATGCTTTCGACCACATTCACACTCACTACAACTCCCAGTGACATACTGAAGCATGCTGTCTGATTTCAGACACCTTCACATACCCTTTGCTCATATAACCTCCAGATAACCCCATGTGGTGCATGTGATACCTGCATATTACTGTATTGTGGCACACTAACTAGTTAGGAAGTGTATTCCTGACCCTGCCAAGTGTCAATGTGTGTGAGTCCTTGAGAGAGTGTGGCTGTGTTGATGCTGACACCTGTTCATGTGGACATACATGTGTACTACACCTACCGTATCGCTACCCTATCACTGTTGCATATGTCACTCACCATCACATATGTGTTTGGACAGCTCCTCAGCATGTAAGCTATGTGATGCATGCAATAACTGCATAGACATGTGATGGCAATACATAGTCAGTCAGGGGTTTCAAACCCTGTACTGGTAGGTGTGTGATACAAACATGCTTAGGTTTTACTCTCCCACCCCCTCCCTGACTTACTTTGTCTCTGTCTGTCTCTCTTACTCCCTCTCTGGTGGATATGGAGAACTATACCTGCTTTGCTTAGGCAGCAGCTTGTGTTTTGTAAGTGATGCTCATGATCAGCTGATGGCCTCTGCATGAATTGCAGCCCTGCTCTAGCTGACTGCATGTGGAACAGCTGTGGTAACATTCCCATAGCCAATTGCATAAAAACACACTCCAATATCTAGGACTATTATGTTGGTGTTGGGCCTTTTCATTCACTGTGAGCAGGACCTAGATCTGGTGTTTGGCAAACAGCTTTACAGATGGATTTGGGGTTTACCTCTAACAACATACACTGTGGAAACAGGCCAACATACAGGTGTGGGATGTGCCTGACATGACTACAGAAGTGCTGCTATTCTGCATTTGGAGTAATATCGGTTTAACAGGGTCTGTGTGGATATAGCTGGTCTACATGTTTTAATACCTGTCATGACAGTAGTATGTTTTTGATGAAACCCCCATCTGTAGGGTCATCAGCAGACTGGGCAGTGTGTGGAGCCTTTTGTTTCTTGTGTTACTCACAGAACACCTATCTGAGAACTGCAGAAGCATAGGGTGAGGATTGCAGACAGTGCATGGTGACAGCCATGAGAGTTACTGACTTCATATCCCTCATAGGACATATGTCACAACAAACCCTGGCATGACAGTAAATGTATGAGGTTATCACAGCAACATGCCAATATTGGGGCAGTGTCCATAGCTCCAGCCACAAGTCTGTCAACTTTTGTACATATGTCCTGCAGTAAGAGGTGCATATGTGCTGTACACCATTATTTATTGACATCATACATGATAACAAGCCAGTCAGATATCAGACTGCGAGACATGTTATGTATAGTAGGGGTTGTTTCTGAGGACATAGCTTGGCTATTCTGTGGTTGTGTGTACAGTACTGGGATCTGTGTACCTAGGGTGATTGTCAACAGTATGTGTACTGCACATATGTACCTTGGGCTGTGCACAGACTGTGGTAGATGCCATTGTTGTTGGTCCTCTTCTATCTGATGTGACATGCTGCTCCAGTGAATGGTACCCTATTGGCTCACATGTCTGTTGGGCCAGAAACACACATGCCCCATACCACAGACAGCCATTGGACCACACAGTGCCATAACCCAGTGTATGTAGGGTCAGTGTGTGAGTGGCACATGTTAGGATGGTGTTTATCAGACAGTCCATATAGTGTCATATTAAGCATGTGTACCATATGTGGCTGTGGCTGTGTTTACATTGGTTGTGGGTATGCACTTTCACACAGGTGTCTGTTACTCTGGGCTGGGACATGTGTGCAGAGCCCACTATAATTGCAGGTACATATGTTGTCCCCCATACAAAATGTAGTCCAGTGTTGTGGAAGTCTGCCTGCAGTTTGCACAGTGCTTTGGGACATGTGTAGCAGCCTAGTGTAATTACCCAGTGTGCTGATATGTCCAGTTATTTGCAAGACATACTGCTGCCAGGCCACCGTAATTGTGTATTTCTGACAAAGCAGTAGGATTCTGTACAGATATATGTCACTAACTACTGGGCAGTATGTGGCCATATGACCCCTGCACCACCAGGTATTATGTGTCAGGACAGACTGGCATGTGTGCATGCATAAACTGTGTGAGCATATGTAGTCCAGTATTTATGTGATATACCCATGTACATGGCTAGTAACATCCACATTGGGAGGCGTGGTTCTTATGTCTTGCATGAAGGGGATATGTGTAGACCTTTGGACTGACCACAGAGTTCCAGACTGTCCACATATAATGGCCATATCTCAGCTGTAGTCCAAAGGATCATTACTGTGCTAGCAGTGGTACTGTACTATGATGTCCTTAGGATGTCTGTCAGTAGTCAATGGTGCATATGTTAAAAGCAGATGTGACCTCCCACACACAACATGTATGTTAAGACAACACCTATTACAGTAGCAACAGTCTACATATTTACCTGCAATACATACCTGAATCCCCTTGCACTAAGAGGTTGGGACTATTGGGGCTGAGGTAGGACTCCACTCCATATTCTGGACATATGGTGAACATATATGTATATATATATTTATCCATATATCTATATAGATATATACACATATACATATCGACATACATAGATGTATATGTATATATATATATATATATATATATATATATATATATATATATATATATAAAAACACTCAAATATATAAATATACACAGCAGTATATGTCTACACATATACAGATATAGATACATATGCTCATATAGTTATGGATATCTACATATATATCGACAGTAATAGGTATATCAGAATAGCTATGTATGCATATATAGTTATAGATATCTACATATATATTTACATAAATTGGCATATCTGTACACATAGGATATGTATATACAAAGAGATCTACACATGGCCATATATATGATGCACTATATACATGTGTATACAGACATATGTATGAATATACATGTCTATGTACATGCAGACATATATCAACATATGTATATATCCATATTCCTGTCATGTGTAAACATAATGGTTGTGTATACCTTCCCATATGTATCTGATATGTGTACATTATGATAAAACAACATATGTGATGGAGCAGTCATATGAATAAGTACTACACAATTGTGGAAGTTAAGGCAATTGTTCAATACTATTCAATATGTGTATTGACAGATATATTGGAAAAACATCAGTTATCATCACAGTGGTCATGGTGTAGTGGTTAAGTGTTGTGACTATAGTGTACAGGGTCCTGGGTGCAAGGGCTGTTCATTTTGTTGCTGGGCAGAACAAGGGCTGTCAGATACAGAGTGGTTAAGGGAGTTTTCAGGAGCTTTAAGTACATCTGCATGGATTTGCATGAAGCCAAGTGGTGCTAAGCTATGGGTAAACATACGGGTGCTTCCAGAGTGTAGGCTTTGCTTACACCGGGTAAACATATGGGTGCTTACACAGTGTAGGCTTTGCTTACCAGTGTGCAAGTCAGCTTAGTTGTTATATTGGAGCAATGTTGATACCTGCTAAGTGGCTTAGTCCTGGTAACCAATTCTCACCACCCAGTTCAATAACATAGCAGGGTAATGCCATCTATAATAAGTGTATGTAATGCCATGTACAATACATGTGCCTATGTGCTGTCAGTAGTGTAGCAAGGAGTGTGAGTGTCATGTCTGGGACACACAAGTATTTGAAGCCTGTACAGCATTGTTATCCATGTGAATGTGTTACATACAGGGGTAGTGGCCCAGGTTACATGCTGTCACACTGGCATGTAGTGTATCATGGTGGTACTACTGTTGACAGTGCTTTCCCAGGCAAGACTAGAGTGCTAAATGTAGTACTGACAACAGGCACACCTGCAGGCATAGCTGGACTCTGAGGCCTCCCTGCTGTGTACCTGTTGTGTGAGCTGTGTCACATTATATATCCAAGGAAAATTGCCAAAGGAACCAATAAATCCAATAACCAAAGGAAGTACCAGTGTCTGTTGAAGCAATAAAGCCATGGATGATGAAACATGTTCCTTTAATGAATAACTCCAAAAAGTGTAAAGCACAACACACATGTTCTGTTTTCCCTATATAAAAGCTTGACATGCCTGACATGAAACTAAATATGCAAGTCCACTGGTTTCACAGTTACTTAAATATTTGCCCCTTAACACTAAATTCTTACTTGTCAAGGTAATAGTTTCATTATTGATCAAGTGTTCACATTGTGAACAATGACCACACTTAAAGGTTCCATGTCTCTTTCTACTGGTCCTTATTTTTCATTATAATTAGTTTCCAAAATGTTTTTCAAACTACTTGCATTTTTGGAAACCACCTTTAAATTATTTTTAGTAAGCATTTCTAAATCAGTGAAGGCAAAAATCTATTCCATTCACTAGTAAAAATGTTCCTAACCAGTTTTGAACTACTATTTAATTCAATGACTAATGCCCTGTCAAAATTCTCCCCTTTAGCAGAGTTATTAACTGTGGTATCTTCTACATCTATTCCTAATATAGGTTTGAACCTTCCAGTTTTGCCTTTAAGTACCTCCTCTTCAAATTCACTAAGCAGATTGTCTTGATAATTCCTTTCCTTGAACATCTGATTCAAGAGGAGTATCTCTTTTCCAAAGTCCTCATTATTAGAGGTCATCCTACTGGATCTAATGTACTGACCTTCTACTATGTTTTGCTTATAGTGAAATGGATGTGTGCTATCAAAATGTAAATAAGAATTACAATAAGTCATTTTTCTATATACTTTAGAATTAAAAGCATTATTTTTCATGTAAACTTCAATATCCAAGTACTCCAGTTTATCTGGGCAATATTTGTAGGTAAACTTTAAAAAATTAGTACGTCTGTTTAAAAACTATATAAAACCTATTATGTCTTCTTCTGCTGCAATCCAAAAAACACAGATATTATCCAGAAATCTTTTATAAAAAATCCAGCAATGGCTATATACAGAATTTAACACATACTTTTCTTCCCACATTGCTAGTACCAAATTTGCATAGGTGGGTGTGCAAATTGCGCCAATTGAAACCCACCCATTGTTTCATTATCCGTGGCTTTATTGCTTCACAGGACACTGGCACTTTCGTTGGTTATCACAATATATATCCACTACTGGATAATGATCTGACATGTGGAATGTAACTGTAGACTACCGTCTGTACAGCACATGTTAGTGAGGGCTTCCAACATGTAGTTATGGCATACATATTGTTGTCAAACGTCTATCTGTCACCACATTCATCCTACTGCATAGCTACTTGCCAAGCTGATGACTGTCAGTCCCTGTACAGGTGTGCAGATGGCAGGTATCCAGCTGGATATGTACAGGCAACCTATGCTTGATTGCCACTGACATGTCTGCCCAGCTGTGTACGAACTGACACATATAGAAGACAACACTCTGTACAGACCACATGCCACGGGTACCTCCACTACACTACCACAGACAACATAACATGCTTGGGTACAGGTCTCCATCACAGACACTAACCATGTGTTGTAATACATGTTGCATACATGTCATCTTGATCCCCTTGGTGGCCATGTGCAGGAGGCACCCAGAGGATTGGCTGATGCATGTCACTCTCAATCTGAGGGTCACCACAGTGGTGTCAGTTGCTAGATTGCCTGCTGCCACATGGCAGGGTTGGTAGGATACCACTGTACATACATCCCCTACAGAACCCATCTCTCAATGGACAATAGCTAGGTACACAGCTATGACAACCTGCAGCGATGCACCCCAGTACTGACACGTGTATGTGCATTACTAAGGATAGCAGTGTTTGTGTGTTAGTGCACCTGTACTTGGGAGTTCCGTGAAGGCCTTCACAACCACTGCAACACCCATTGCCATAGTCAGTTGTGGCTGCTGCTGCATGAGACATTCCATGTACCCTGTTACACTCCTCTCCCTACCGGCTACATGAGCCTTGCAGTACCAGCACAACAGTGTTGTACAAATGGGCCGATAGGCATTGGATACCTATTACGTTCTGGCAAGTGTGTGTATGTGTGCATAGCTGTATATCTGTTCTGAGGCCACATACTCCTATTACAATACCCATTGCCACACAGTAGTACAGATAGTGATGTTGCTGCCCATAGGTGAGGCATGACAATGCAACACCCTACTATACCTGTGGCATGTGCATTAGATGCATATCCCTGTAGTACCACTGTTGGGATATACAATGGGTTGTATCACAGTCATGGGCAATGTGTGATGGTGGGTATGTCAGAGTGCCATCATGGGTTTCAGGGAGTACAATATCCACTGGGGGGGATGTGGGTGCTCTGTTCACTGTCATTACATCAAGGTACACCTGGTATATGTCCCATGTACCACTTTATGGTGACCACTGTCACCATCAGCCATACAGGTAACTGAGACCACAATCCAGCCCAGTTATGCATGTGCTGTGTGCAGCCTACCTGTAACAAATTGCACACATGGTCAGGTTAGTTAACAGTGATAGGCCCAGGTCTCTCAGACGTGTGTCTGCCTGTTATCTGTCTGTTAATGTGTATATGATGGCATGTCACACTATGTATTGTCCATATACAACCATTACATCCCACATTAGTCTGGGGATGTTCTACATGTAACATGTAACCTGGAACACACCTCACCCTAAATGCTTTGTGGTGTGTGCAATGAAAGCCACACACTTCAGTAGCACTACATACCTAGGTATGGGGTCTAGTCTCAGTGTTGCCAAGTAAGAGTGTGTGTGTATGTGGATGGGTCTACATTAGGTTGCAGATTATACATCTCCCAGCGGGTCAGCTGTCCATGTGGCACAGGTAATAACTGTTATACAAACCTGTGACGTGTTCAACTGTACCCCAGATATGTTATAGCCATGGTCTCACCACAGTGCTATACCTCATTGTGGAATATGACTGCAGACCATCCTCCTGTTAACACATGTACACCTACAACACAAATGGATAACATTATGGAGACCACAATCAACCAGTGTTACAAACAACTATAATGCATCATTGCTGGATGGCTACACTACCTGACATGTATGCATTAAACTTTACTCCTGAAAACATGTTACACTGCAGTATGTTGGTACACTGTAGTACAGTCACCATATTAGCCTGTCCCTGCATCGA
Organism: Protopterus annectens; assembly: GCF_019279795.1. Classification (NCBI taxonomy): domain Eukaryota; kingdom Metazoa; phylum Chordata; order Ceratodontiformes; family Protopteridae; genus Protopterus; species Protopterus annectens. Next base: position 240,263,909 of record NC_056736.1, on the reverse strand, counting down.
TGTTATGGTTGACAGGGATGTGGCACAGGTATCATCATATGCACAGGGTGTGTTTTTGGTTTGTCAGAGGCCGAGGGTGGGCCATACATTTGACACCATGTGTGTGGGTGAGGGGTGTAATGAGGTGAACTGGGTGTGGTGATGTGGTGTGTGTGTAGGTATGGGGTTGCCCTAGGTGTGTTTGTATAGTGTGTGGGTATGCATGCATGCACACAGTCCTGCCATAGGCTGCCCTATACAGGTGTTTATGGACAGCTGCAGACCATACCTGGAAGGGTGTGCAGTTCACTGCCACTGCCCACAGATACGTGGACTGTGCTTGGGAGGGGATCCATGGGCACATCCAGGTACAGGCCTCAATGTGCTACTCTCCCCTGATAATGACAGATGTCCACTGGAACCAGGTCCCTCCTGGGACTGGCCAGGACCACATGCTCATGGCCTGCTGTGGTGTGGTGTGGACAGCACCCCCTGCAGTGCTGGGGCTGGTACTGCCACTAAGGGAGCGCCTTGGTGTCCTAGCATGTCCACACTGATCGCCAGCTGGTGTTGTTGCTGGCCTACATCCACGAGGCTGTGGCTGCACTTTCATCACATGTTCAAGCACTGACAAACCACAGTTGATGAAGCCCATCATCTCACCATACCATCTACCCATGAGCTCGGTATAAGCACGGATGGCACCACACAATTCACGGAAGTTGTCGATTGCAGATGTGATAGCAGCCCTCTGCAGACTCAGGCCCTGTCTAGTTTAACATTCCATACATGCCTGCGCCACCATGACAG
>NC_056736.1:240235620-240258120 GCF_019279795.1 Protopterus annectens | reverse complement strand
GGATCCATCCTGGGGCCTCCTCATGTACTGGTCCAGCACTACCACCCCGGGGGCACACACAGACATGATCTTGTGCCCTGAGGTCAGGTCCAGGGTTTGTTCCATATTGGGCTCCACAGACACATGTGGGATGTGCTGCATCAACTAGAGGCACCCAGTACACATTCACAGGGTCCACATGCTCCTCCTGCTCAGCCTCCAGGCCAGGCAGCTTCAGGACGTGGACTGCTGTTGTTAGTAACAGTGGGTGGGAGGCTTGTTCCCATTGTGTCCATATTGGGGCCCATGGGGCTTCCACATCACAGACCACACACACCATCCAGGGTGTTTACCCACCACATATGCCACATACCACCCCTGTAGACTTTCCTCTATATCTACCAATGTGGTCCACCTCCACAACTATACCTGCTATACTTCTCCATATTCCCATTCTCTGCTTCACAGACAAGGACAATGTGGTCCCAACAAGGGGTTCATATGTGATATACCCATCCATGTTGCACACACTGACAGCTGTATATATCTGTGTGTATTGTTATGTGTACTGTTCCCTCACACATAGCATGCAGCACTGTGGTGGTAATATAGGGGACATGTATTTACATACATATATGTGTGTGTGTGTGTTTGTATATATGTAGATGTGCATATAGATATATATCTATATATGTGTAGATATATATGATGCATATATGTGTTTATATATATGTCTACATATGGGTATCTGTATATCTGTGGACATACATGTACACGCACACACACACACACACACATATATATATATATATATATATATATATATATATATATATATATATATATATATATATATGTACATACCTATATATGGGGTACATTCAGACATCAGGTCCACAATCTCAAAACTTCCTTCCCGCACAGCTGCACTGCTCTGCCTTGCTACAACACAGACATGTGCCACATATGGACACAGCCTAACATTAGGGCGGTATATGTAGGGCCAGATTCCAACTAACCCTATTACACACCTATGGCATTCCAGCATGCTACAATACAGGTTAACCTGAGTATCTTGCAAGTGGTGGGCTGTGGAAACCACGTGTCCATCACTATGGCATTACTTCCACCACCAGCTATTGGCCACAGTAATATACACGCTTTCCATTACACAACACACACTATGATAGCTTACATCTTATCAGTCAGTGCTGCTCTGTACAGTTGACAGGTATGGCCCACTACCCACAGGGACAGACTCTATTGTCACTCCCTTGCCACTCCCCTCCTGCTAAGTACCAATCAGCACCTCACACATCATTGGGCAACCCTGCCCCCTTAACCCATTTCCTTCTCCCTCATTCTTCCACACCCTGTTAGCACAGTCAGCCATCAAATTTGGCTCTCCCTCTATCAAAATGCAAACAAGCAAAAAAACACTAATTACCCAAATGCCTATACTGTTTCTGCTTTACCATCTCACTGCCTATGAACAAACACTTGACCATGGTATTCACTACCCAAATGGTCAAACAGACACCCATGACTTCACACATAACACCAAACACTTTAACTTCCCCTGCACACCGAATATACCCCCCCTCTATAAAATTCCACCCCTGTACAGCCACAAAACATAATCCTAAAGACAAAGCCTATATAAAGCTTATAAAAAAACTCCTGAAGCTCAGAATATCCGGTCACTATAACATCATAACACATGGAGACATTCATCCCAACCCTGGCCCACCCACACCCAATAACCTCCACTCCCCTACCACAACCCCCACAGTCAAGCTACCCATGAATACTCCCACTAGTTCCCTCCTAACATTTCACCTAAATATTAGAAGTACTAACAATAAGATTCCCAACCTACACGCCCTCCTAGCAATCCACTCCCCAGACATTGTGTCTAACGGAAACCTGACTAAAACCCAGTACTACTGACAATGAGATACTACCTTCAGGATACAATATTCACCGATTAGACTGTGCTACAAGGAAAAGAGGTGGGATAGCAGTCCTTTACAAAAATACTCTAACTGTTAATAGAGATACCATTCAACCTACCCAATTCAATAATGCGGAACTCCTCATAACCAAGCTACAGATTAACCAAAACAAATACTTGAACATCATCTGTGCATACATTCCACCAGGCAGCAACCTAAATACCCTAGAAGTTCTCATTTACTGGTTATCCACTACCTATCCCCTAGAAACCATAGTTCTTGGTGATTTTAACAACGACTGGCACCCCTGCACCTCTGACCGCCCCTCACTCATATAAACTTATCTGGGTTTAAACAGACCATAACCTCTCCCACTAGGATAAACAAAACAACCAACAAGGAAAGTATTCTAGACTGGATCCTAGTTAATAACCATTCCCAACTGTACACAGCTGGTATGCTCCCTGATGACGTCAGCAACCATTGTCTAACCTATGTCATAAAACATAAGGCAGGAAACCCTCAACAGCCCAAATATAAAACATTTAGAAACAGGAAAAACTTTGATGCTGCTATATTCCAAAATGAATTAAAAGCGGTTGACTGGTCAAAACTAAAAAATCTAACATTAGAGGAGGCCATAGATCACTTTAACACTAAATTCCTAAGTATCCTTGATTCCCATGCTCCAGCACGTACAATAAAAATTAGATCAAATACAGCACCATGGCTCACAAAAGATACCAAAGCAAAAATCAAAACTAGAAACAAAGCCTGGGCCAGATAGCGAACAACCAAAGCTCCACTTGACCATCTAAAGTATCGTCAACTTAGGAATGATACAAAAAAATCTATTTTACTGGATAAAAAAAGCTTCTACCAAAATCTCCTAAAAAAACACCACAACAGCCCTCAAACATTCTGGGCAGGCTTAAATCAACTACTTTGTCCAGGTCACTCCACCACCCCAACCCTGGCTAACTACACCCATAGTTCCCAGAGACAATAGCTAGCTCCTTTAATAACTTTTTCACTGAAACAATCCAATCCCTAGCAAATCAACTAACCCCCTTTAACTTAAACTACATGCCTAATCTACCTAATAATCTCCCAGAATTTGGCTTCCAACATATATCTACTAGTTTTATCAAAGCACATCTAAAAAATCTAAAACCTACCACCCTCGCTACTGACCTCATCCCTGCAGAGTACCTGCAAATAGCTCTAAATGCCATTGCATATCCCATATCTATCCTCATCAACAGAAGCTTATCCAAAAATGCTATCCCCTCGCTCTGGAAAATATCTCACGTCAACCCACTCCATAAAGGTGGTAGCTCCTCAGACATATCCAACTATAGACCCATTGCCATTCTTTCCCCACTAGCAAAAATAATGGAGAAATATGTACACTAGCAACTAATGCAATACCTTTTACAGAATAACTTAGTATCCGACTCCCAGCATGGTTTCAGGCCATACCACAGCACCACCTCAGCCCTACTTTCCTTTACTACTGCCATAAACCAAAACAGGAATGACAATAGGCTAACCTCTGCCCTCTTTCTTGACCTATCAAAAGCCTTTGACATGGTCAACCATGAACATCTAATTCTTTCACTAAAATCTATTTCCCTCAACAAGCCTGCTATCCAGTGGTTCCAGTTCTACCTGACTGGTAGACACCAGGCAGTACTATGGCAGGGCAAACTCTCCAGCCAGTTACCTTTCACACTTGTTGTCCCTCAAGGGTCCATACTAGGTCCATGACTCTTCTCTATTTTTATCAACAACCTCCACACTGCTATCCCTAAAGCCACCTGCATCCAATGAGCAGATGATTCCACTCTCATCTGCTCAGCCACCTCCCCATCCGACTTGCAAATCTTAACCCAAAATACATTTAACACTACTGAGAACTGCTTCACCAATCGACGCCTACTTCTGAACCCTGATAAAACTAAACTTATACTTTTCTCTCCCACTAGTAGATCCACCACACTTTCATTCTCTGTCACATCTAACAATAGTACCACTATTTCCCCAGATAATCACACCAACCTGCTAGGGGTTATCATAGACAATAATCTCAAATTTGACCTACAGGTCAACAAAACCATACAGACCATCAATAAGAAGCTTGGATCACTGTATAGAAACAAGACATTTTTAACCCCACTGGCTAGGACTGCAATCACCCAATCACACCTACTCTCTACTCTCTTATATGCCTCGCCTGTACTCTCAAACCTCAACAAATCCGAACTAGGTAAACTGTCCCATAGCTACAATCATATTGCCAGATTCACCACTGGCTCCACCTATAGAACTCACCACTGCCAGAACCTTAAATAACTAGAGCGGCTAGAACTGCCCAGCTTAATTCAATTCAATAAACTCCTAATAGCGCACAAAATTTTGTACCACCCTGAGGATACCCCCTCACTTAAAAATATTATTAAGCCGTATAGCAATCTAAGATCCCTACGGTCAGCCGATAAACTACTGGTCCAAACCCACAAAGCTAATAACTCTGCTGGTGAATCCCTGTTTGCCAACTTCATTGGCAAAACCTAGAATTCGTTGCCAAACTATATAACCCTACAATCCTCCAAAAGTCTCTTCAAAAAAAACCCTCAAACAATATCTCAAAGTGAATTGGCTATGTCCATGTACCAACCCTGATTAAGTTATAAAGTAAAAGCATATTCTGCAGGCAACAATTGTCATTTGTATGGGTGGCTCATACAGTGTCCATTTGGTAAGGTGGCAACTGTAGGCATAGTGGCTGTTCCGTATTGTGTGCACCCTCTACATATGTACCTTCCTATACATATCTCTGTGTGTGTATGTGTAGTTACATATATATATATATATATATATATATACATACATATGTGTGTATCTGCATATATGTGTCTGTGTATATGAATCTTAGGAATGTTGATTGCTTCCACATTGTACATTACCTATTATAGCCAGAATGTACTGCATGATATGTTACTAATACCAGCCTGATGTCATACAGGTGGGATGGAGTAATGTTAACATCTTGTGCTCATGTTTTGTCAGGTCCTGGTTATGGGATTTGCAACAGTTGGTATTGTATTGCAGAGCAGACGTGTTTGGCTGTGGGAGGGGGTATCTATACGTACAAGACGTATATTGCTTGGGCCTCCTCACCCCCATTAACGGTGCATGTGGTCATATATGTTTTTGTTATGCTCTCTTTTATATCTATAGATATATGTCTGTATATACATATATAGATATATATTTTAAGCTTGCATATATATTGCTGTATATATATATATATATATATATGTATATATATATATATATATATATATATATATATATATGTATATATATATATATATATATATATATATATATATATATATATATATATATATATATATATATATATATATATATATATATCTACATATATAGATATGTATATATTTCTTTAGATATAAATGTATACACACACACACACACACACACACACACACACACACACACACACACACACACCTAAATGTTTAAAAACATTTCCCGTACTGCACAAAAAGTAAAGGAAGCAACAGACCACGGCTGTAGAGAATGCAAAATAGTTTAATCCACAACGAACATAGAATGGTGAGCGCTTTTGTGGACCAAACCACTTCATCAGACATTTCCTGTACTGTTGAATGAATGTGCTGAATGATATGTTTGTCAAAACATCAGGGTTATGTATATCGCACATGGCTTAGTGGTAAATCACTTTGACTATGGTGTGCAGGGGCCTGGGTTTGAGCCTTGCCAAGGCTGTTTAGTTTGTTGCTGGGCAGAACAAGGGCCATTGGATACAGAGTGATTAAGGCACTTTTAAGCAGGTATAAGCGGGATTGCACAGGTTTGCGTGGAGGTAAGCACTGCTAACTTCCGGTTAAAGTTTCTTATACTCAGTTAGCTTCTAAATTGCTTAACCTGTGTAGGCATTGCTTACCCCTGTGCAAACAGGCTTAAATCCACTTACTGCTGCTTAAAAGTGCTTACTCCTGCTTACCCCCACAATAATTTTTTAAAAGAAAAGAAAAAAGGGTTGATAGGAAAGTGGTGAGAAAGGGGCACAAAGAGGCAAAGACAGTAAGGAAAACAGCTGGGGATGTGCAGGAAGGGTGTAGGGAAGGTGCATAGCTGCCCATTTCTTCTACAGCAACCACTGTGCATATACAGTGAATTTGGAGGTAGATTTGGACACTCAAACCCCTGAGAGAGGAGTGAGGACAACAATAATATGTTGTGATGCCATTTAGACCAGATTACATGTGTCCAGTGGACACGTGTGCAAAATGGACAGTTGTGTATGAGGGGAGATTTTTTTTTGGGAACAGATTGCTCTTTTTTTTTCAGGTGAGAGTGGGATGTTGGGGAGGGATATTAGGTATATATGGGAGGTAGGTTGGATAGGTTAACAGACAAGACACATACTGGGGTGGTATATGACAGATGTGGGGGTAAAACCCCTTGATGGGGAGTGGTGTTGGGAAATCGGAAGCCCATGAGCCCCCTAGTGGAAACAGTGGGCCTGAGGTCCCCATCCATGGGCAGTCACCACTGCACCTTCTCAGTCCCGAAGGTGGCTGTGCTGGGGGCTGAATCAGAAAGCCAGACCAACCCTCTAGTCATGACATGCAGCCCTCAAGCTGGTGTAGCAGATATCTAAACTGCTGGTTGAGCTCGCTATGCATCACGACCCAGAACTGGCGATGGGTGACAAGTTCCTGTCTGCGCCCACTCATGAGGCGGTGAGCCCCATCCCCTGAGGTGGTTCCACCTGATGGTGGTGCAGGACCAACAGATGAGGAGGTCCTGGGTTGGACCTCAGAAGTGCTGGTGCCCAGTGCTGCGGCCAGCTGAGGTGGGACAGATGGGTCAGCTGGGACCCACATTCCCATACGTGCTATGGTGTTTATATTTTATCAACATATGTGGGTTAGTAATTGTCAACACATTCCAGGATTAGGTATAACAGAATGCATAGATATTCCGATTACCCAGACACCAGATATGGAACAGTTGCATAGCAAGCAGAACACATGCATATATGGGACCACAGTGGTAATTACAACAGCATGCAGGTACATTGATGGCAACATTCCACCAATGTAGGAGTATTTCAACATAGCACATGCATAGAAACAGATTTAAATAATTATCAAACAATAGAACATATGTCCCAACATTACAGTTAAGTCAGCATGTGCCAATTGAGTTGGGTATTTAGTTTATTGTTGAAGATATGGTGGGGGGTGTCAGTTAACAACTAGTATATTCTTGTAGTTTGCATTACTTTCCTAGTCAGTGCTGTTATCTGTACCTTACAAGTATTAGTACACTACCCTATTGCCTTACTTTGGACAGTGGTATGGCAGTCGACAACTATATACATGAACTGGTTTTACCTGCAGTATACAACTCTTACCTGGTATACCTGTGGAGGAATTATTTGTTAACACTGTTTCTACACATACTCCCAGATTCCAGGTTGATGTTATGCACATACCTGTCCATCTCTTTTTGCACAGACTATGGCCATGTCTTGACCACATGCAGGTCAACCGGGACATATTTAGACTATTGTCCTCTTCAACCTATAGTGACTTACAACACTGTTATACAGGATTTCCTAGACAGTTATATCATGTAACACAGTGTGGGTGACAGAGATGACTGATACCTTATTATTCGGAGCAACTGCAACACTCACAATCCCATACAATACCAGAGTAAACAGTACCAGTACAGGGTATCAGTCTTTTATTTCTAGGCAGAGTGTTCGTATCTGACGGACCTGTAGTAGTAATGTTTGTTAGCACTACTTGAATGTTGCCACACAAATTACCGGAATCCACATTAGTGTTATGCACATACATCTCACTCTGTTACTGTACACACACACTGGTCACAGCTTGACAACATGGGGTGTAGATGGGACATACTTGGCTTATTACTCTCATAACATTTTGCGGAGTTGCTAGTGTGACAGGTTTGTTCTTATAGATGCGTAACAATCAGTTGTATTTCCTGTTTGCTGCCTAAACATCTGGGATCATCCCATTGATTTCCCAGGGGGACAGGGTGACAGGCAGCAGATATGGGCCACTATACTTGGACATTCTGGACTGCCACTCTGTTTAACAGGTTTCAGATCTAATCCTAACTTTATATGTAAAATTTACTGTCCAAGTGTTTGCTACTATGCAGGGCACTGCTAACCGCCACTGCCCAGTGGGCAGTTTTGTGCAGAGAAAAAAAGCTTGAAAACTGACTCCTATCCCCTCTAGGTAATAAGTAACCATACTTTGACCTTCCTGTATTGCTTCTCTACTCAGAGAAACTAGGTAAACACCTTATTCCACAAGATGCCTGACCCTGGAATTTCTTAAAATAAAAGAATAGCAAATGCAGCTTCAAGTGCAGATTAAAAAAAAAAACAAATAACTACTAGAAAACTAAGTCCCTGACTAACTGGCCATTCTGCAAAGTTATTTGGAGGTGCATTAACTAATAAAGTCAACAAACAGAGAAATTACTATATTTGCCATCCAATTAAATAAATTCTTTAAAAATGCTCAAAAACAGTATTCATAACTGTATAAAACTAGTGCAAGTGCAGTTAATCAAGAAAATATTCTTATCTTAACTTGGATAGCTCTAGATGCAGTTGAAACACTAGAAAAATCATTGCAGAGTTCTCTGTAAGTGAACAAGGAGTCTTGCAACTTGCCGGATCTATAATAGAGATAAAAGACTGTAAACTGACTGTTTGTCTGCCACAATATATCTAACCCTGGAATCTCTTAATGTAAAAGCACAGCAAAAGCAGCTCTCAAGAGCAGATTAAATAACAAAAAAACAAGCAGTGCTTTCTATCTCAGAAAAAACAGGTAAACATCTTTTTCCACAAGATGTCCGATTCTAGAATTTCTTGATGTAGTAGCACAAGTAGCTTTCAAGTGCAGATTAAACAACTGCCAAACAACTATGAGGGGGTTGCTGAAAGGTTCTAAGACTGACAAACTTTCTAAATTCTGAGCATTATTTTGCCTCTGAAGCTAAAAAGAGAGTTATTTCATCTTGTTAATTGCCAGTTTGCAGAATAGCTATGTTATGTTTTGACAATATTTCAGATCATTGATTGAACCATGTCAATGAAAAGTGTGGAATTTTCAAATGTGAAACTCTGAGCCATCATGAAGTTCCTATTCCTCCAGAAGAAAACACCAAAGGAAATCCATGAATGTATGATGCAAATATTAAGAGATAAGTGCCCTTCTTATTCAGCTGTGAAGAAGTGGTGTGCAAACTATCAGTGTGGAGATTTCAAGACCAAAGAGGCAGCAAGGTCTGCAAGGCCTCAAACAGTGTCAACTCCAGAAATTGTTGACCATGTCCATGACCTGATTTTGGCAGACTGGTGAATATCAGCTAAAACAGTTTCTGAGACGCTACAGATATCCAGGGAATGTGTTGAGTTTATAATCCGTGAGCAGCTGGGTATGCAGAAGCTGTCAGCCAAGATGTACCCAAATGTTGAGACCACATGGTCCCGATGAGAAAATACATTGAATGAACACTTCCAAGTTGATTGTGCAGCATTTTTGTTGAGCTGGTGCCAACTTTTGTAATGACTAGCTACTGTAGATAAAACATGGTTATACCACTATGACCCTGAGACAAAACAACAGTCCATGCAATGGCGGAACTCAGGTTCACCAAGGCCAAAGAAGTTCAAGACCCAAAAGTCAGCAGGAAAGGTCATGGCCACAGTATTTTGGGATCAGTATGGTGTTGTAATGACTGACTATCTTCCAAAGGGCCAAACAGTGAATGTAGAATACTACTGTAACTTACTGTGCTGATTAAATGAGGCACTGAAAGGAAAAAAGGAGAGTGAAGCTCCTGAAAGGAGTTCTGTTTTTACAAGACAATGCACCTGTTCACAAGGCTGGCAAAACAATGGATATTTTGACGATACTGGGGTATCACTGCATAGACCACCCACCCTACTCACCAGATCTTGTTCCATCTGACTACTTCCTGTTTACAAACCTTTAAATGAGTTAGAAAGGGCAGCAATTTTCAAGTGATTTTTGAGGTGGTTGCAGAAGTAGAGCAGTATTTCAGTGAACGTACTTCAGACTTTTTTTTTTGGTAGGGTTACTGAAAATTCAGACATGATGTGTCAAGTGTGTTGACCTTCAGGGAGAATATGTTGAATAACTTGTAAGTTTCATGGCTCCACATCATTCCCTTCTAAGTTGGGTTTAGAACTTTTCAACACCCCTTCATAAGTCCCTTGCTAATTCATCCATCTGCAAACAGATTTGGAGGCATCTTCTTCTTCTTTTTCTTTCAGTTGTTCCCATTAGGGGTCGCCACAGCAGATCATCTGTTTCCACTTCTTCCTGTCCTCTGCATCTTGCTCTGTCACACCAACCACCTGCATGTCCTCTCTAACCACATCCATAAACCTTGTCTTAGGCCATCCTCTTTTCCTGTTACCTGGCAGCTTCATCCTTAGCATCCTTTTCCCAATATATTCTGCATCCCTCCTCAGCACATGTCCAAATCAAAGCAATCTCACCTCTCTGGCTTTGTCTCCAAACCGTCCAACCTGGGCTGACCCTCTAATATACTTATTCCTAATCCTGTCCACCCTCGTCACACCCAGTACAAATCTTAACATCTTTAACTCTGCCACGTCCAGCTCTGACTCCTGCCTTTTTGTTAGTGCCACTGTCTCCAACCCATATAACATAGCTGATCTCACTACCCTCTTGCAGACCTTCCCTTTCACTCTTTCTGGTACTCGTCTGTCACAAATAACTCCTGACACTCTTCTCCACCTACTCCATCCTGCCTGTACTCTCTTCTTCACTTCTCTTCCACACTCACCGTTACTCTGAACTGTTGATCCCAAGTGCTTAAACTCATCCACCTTCTCCAACTCTACTCCCTTCATCCTCACCATTCCTCTGTGCTCCCTCTCATTCACACACATATATTCTGCCTTAGTCTTGCTAACCTTCATTCCTCTCCTGTCTAGAGCATATCTCCACCTCTCCAGGGTCTCCTCAATCAAATATTAATTAAATTACTTAAATTAATTAACTGGATACTTATCAGTTGCAATGGATTCCATAATCCTACAACTCAATAGTTAGCTTCCATATTTTTATTCAGATTAATAGATTCATAGATATTCCAAGGCCACTGAGTCTCATGACCTTTTCCAGATTACCATTACCCTCCCTTTGCCAACATGTATTTTATCCAGTGCGGTCTGTCCTGGAGTAAATTTGTGAATAGCCATCCAGTCTTCTAGTGGACTCCCTATTGAAATATTGGATCTCACAATGCCCACTACCAACAAGCTAAAAAAATACTGATGCAGGAAAATTGTGAATATTGAACAATGCTCTTCCCCTTTCTTTCATTAAGGTAAGCCCCCTGTACTGTCCTATGTGGGATGCTAGCCCCCCACACTATTTGAACATACATATAAATCAACTCAGATCTCTATATTTCAGAGAAAAAGGACTATTACAAGAAATGTTAATCTTAGATTTTGTATATGTAAGTCCATATTTTCAGTAATTTATTTTTTGCATTACAGGACTTGGAATAGCAAGTCTTGACCTTTCAAATGGTTTTGCATCTAATGAGTGTCTAAAGAAAGACCATGAGGATTATTGCTTAGTATGCAGAAGTTTTTCTAGAGTCTGGGAGGTGATGGGTTATAAACCTGTCTTTCCATCATGTTTTATATATCCATTGGTAAAGATTTAGCTCCCTAGGTTTAGCACTCATGGAAAATTTGGTATCTCAGGGATATTAGGCCTATGATCTTTTTGGTTAGGTTCATAGGTTCTTAGATTCATAGGTAGGTACTAGGCTATCAGCCCTGTGGCCTATACAAGCCCAGCCAAAAAGGTACCCTGGCTTTTACCACCCAAGAAAATTATTTTCCTGTGCCACTGTTGGGCAGAGCCACAGAGGTGATCCCTGGGGTGAACTTCCTATTTCCCATCCAATCATCAAGATTTTTCTTGAAGAGTGCTAATGAGGAGCTTTGTTTGATATTGATAGGTAATTTATTCCAGAGTATGGGAAGTCTCTGGGACAGGAATCTATCCCTCTGGCATGTTCTGTTTATTGTGGTGACAAGGTTTAGGTCCCTAGAGCATATAGCTTGGAGGGATTGGGATTTCTTTAAATGGAGCATGTCCAACAGCTCTGGGTTTGACATAGCTTTGTATGTTAGGCAGAGATCACCTCTGAGTAGGTGATATGCAACGGAGTAAAGCTGGAGTTTTTTTTTAGATGAACTGCATAGGGCATCTGTTTGATGCTGGTAATCCTCTTTGTGAGGTAATTCTGCAGCCTTTCCAGTTGTTGTAGATGTCTTGTGAGGTACATACCAAAAGGGGCATTGTACTCTATAATGGATCAAATGAGTGATGAGTAGAGGGGAACAATGACCTTTTTTTTTCTGGATGAGAAACCTTTTGTGATGAGGTGTGCCATGTAGAAGGATTTCCTGACTACTGTGGCAATGTGATTATCAAAGGAGAGACTACTGTCCACTGTGTTCCAAGGTCTCTTATCACACTTTCAGTGTTAAGTATACTCCCCACTATGTTGTAGTTCATGGGTACAGAGTTTTTACCAAAGGGGATGACAATGCACTTTTTGGCACTGAGCTTGAGGCCATGGCTTTGACACCAGGCATCTGTCTCAGTGAGGTCCTTTTGTAGGATGTCCACATCATTAGGAGTTTCAATTATGGCTCCTACTTTGCAGTCATCTGTGAACTTCGGTAGCTGCAGACCTTCTGCGTCAACCTGTACTTCAGAGAAGTAGATACCAAACAGGAGAGGACCCAGGACTGAACCCTGTGGTACTCCACTTGTCACTGGTCTGAATTCGGATTTGTAGTCTGCTACTTTCACAGTGTGGATTCTCTCAGTGAGCCAGTTGGCAACCCATCTTGTGACATAGGGATTTATACCTAGTTTAGTGAGTTTATCTATAATTCCAGAGTGAGGGATGGTGTCAAAAGCCTTGACAAGATCTAGATAGGCTGTGTGAACCACCTTACCCTTGTCTATGGCTTTGGTGACTGCTTCAAAGAAGTCTATCAGGTTTAGGAGACATGATCTGCCTTTTACAAACCCAAACTGGGTGGGGTCCAGAGTTTGGAGCTTACCAATGTCTTGTTTATAAGTTCCATGATGATACTTTCCATGGCCTTGCAGACCAGGCTCATCAGGCTAATGGGGCGATAGTTCCCAGGGTCCGTGGTGGCTCCCCCCTTGTGGAGTGGGATAACCATTGCTGTGTGCCATTCAGAAGGCACAAAGCCTGAGGTGAGGCTATGATTGAACATGGTACTTCGGTGGGGTGCCAGTTTGTTCTGTAGTTCATGTAGAACACAGCCTGGGATGTTGTCTGGTCCCATCGATGCTGTGTTCTTGGCTTTGAAGAGTGTGGTTTTTACCTGTGCAGCCGTGATTACAGGAACTTTGCATTCTTCCGGTATAGAGATGGGCTCTTTAGGGGGTGGGGTGGGGGTAAAGTTAGCACTGAACCTATCTGCCAGGATGTTGGCAATATCAGTTGGGTCTGTATATTTAGTGCCATTGTGCTGTAACTCAGAGCAGATCTGAGTTGCCATTGAGATTCTTGACATAGCTACAGAATGCTTTGTGGTTGTCTTTAGAATCAGTGGAAATTTTGTTTTCATAACTAGCTTTAGAGGATTTTATCAGGGATCGTAGCTTCTTACTGAGGCTGACCAGGGAGCTCCTCCACTTGTGGGATTTTACTCTCTTTTGCAACAGTTTCTTCCTTCTGTTGTACAGTTTGTTTATGGCAGGGGACCACCAGATTGGCTTTCTTTTTTTGGAGGATAGCATCTTGGTTCTGTTTGTGATAGCATGATCAATGCACTCATGTAAGTGCTTATAAAGTGCAATTGTGTGGGATTCAGTAGTCATAACTGTATTGTCCATCTAAATGGGTGTCATGAAGTTCACCACTTCTGTCTTAAGAAGCATGAAGTTGGCTTTGGAGACATTTTTTCCCATGGTTTCCTTAATGGGGGGTGGGGGCAGGATGTGGATATCTAGGGTAATTAGCTTATGTTTGGATGAGGCGTTGACTCCAGGTGTGGAACACTGGTCAATCATGTTGGTAATAACTAGATCTAGGATATTATTGCCTCTGGTGGAGGTGTGGATAAGTTGATCCAGGGCATTGGAGTTTATGAATTCCAGAAAGCATTGAACGAAGGAGTTGGTACATGAGTAGTTTTCCAAGTTAATGGTGGGGTAGTTGAAATCACCCATTATTAGGGTGTTTGGTTGAACCTTAATATTTTCCAGTACATCAAGAAAAGAGGAGTGGGAATCCTAGGGCATGGTGGGTGATCTGTAGCAAGGTACAATTTGGATTGCAGTTTTGCCCAGAGTTAGTTGCACTTGGATAACCTCAGCTGCATTATGCTGAGCAACTAGCCTGGAGGTGTGGATATCCTTAATGAATATGGACACACCTCCGCCTTTGGTGTTCCGGTCCAGGTTACATGGCTGAAAAGTGTGGTATGAGTTATAGCCTGGTAGTGCAGGGGTGCTCTCTGGAGCCTTGAACCAGGTCTCAGTCACTGCACAGATATCAATGTTCTCCATTTTTAGGAGTGCCTCGAGTGAGTGCATTTTGAGATTTAGACTTCTAGCATTGAGTAGCATCACCCTCAGTTTTTGCTTGCCTGTTCCTGTTATGGTGGTGAATTTGTCATTTGAACCTTGCCTAAAAAAGGCACTATAGGGGAGGCAAGAACCATAGCCAGTATCCGGAATCCCTGGGGTGACAGGTGCAGGCCATCTCTGGCAAAGCATCGTGGTCTGTTGACCATGTCATCCCAGGCAGACAGATACTGGATCCCTTTAGAATAGCACTAGAAGCTTAGGCAATTGTTGAAGTCAATCATTTGTCCTTGTACTGCAGCATCATTCTGGGTGATGGCAGAATGCTACTCAGGGCTATGGTCATACCTGCCTGGGCTACACGACTGGAGAGCTCTTCCATGTCTCTTTTCATGTAGTCCAGGGAGGTGCGTCTCAGGTCATTCACACCAACATGGACAATGAAAGAGTCATATTTGTACTTGTGGAGTGACCTGAATGCATGGATTATGTGACAGATCCTGGCATCCGACAGGCAGCTGACAGTAACCTTCTCCTTGTTTAGCCTGGTGAGTGGGACATCAGTGTGCCTGACTACAGAGTCACCTATGACTAGTGTGTTGGATACGTTATTTTGCCTTATTGGCTGTGGTTGAGTGGCACACTGAGTCTGCGGGCTGTGTGTCATTTGGGTTGTGTTGGGGGTGGAGGTTGCTTGCATTTCTGCTTTGGAGGTCTCTGTTGTTTGAGCAGATTATTATTGAGAGCCTCCCCGAATGTTTTTGTGTTTCTATGTGTGGATTTTGGTGGTATAGATTTAGTGAGACTATGTGATGAGTGTGGTGTGGTGCGGTGCAAGTGTTTACCTTCTCCTCTTGACTGTCAAGTTCAGTCTTAATTGGAGAGAGCTTTACCTCCAGTTTGGCTAGATAAGTGCATCTCTCACAGGTTGTAGTGTTGGGTGGTAGGAGGAGAGGGTTATCTGTGTACATGAGGCAATTTCTACATTCCCTCAAGATGCCCAGATTCATCAGATAGACAAGAGAGAACACTGGGAGTTGACCCTTAGACATGCCTGAATAAAAAACTATTTTCCTCTAGATAAGTGAGGAAAGTGAGTACAAGAGCTGTTTTTCTCTAAGCAAGTGAGGAAGGTAAGTACCAAAACTGTTTTCCTTTAGGTAATGAGGAAGGTTGAGTGCTGTAGTAATTAGGTTATTTAGTGCTTACAAGTTCTGAACAAGTGCTGATCACGAATAAGCAAATTCAGTTGCTAAAACTAAGAATCTGTATCTGGACTAAACTAGTTACAGGAAAGGGGGGAAACATGTGCAAATGTGGGCTTTTAAATCAGAAATTTGAGAGAGATGGAAAAACTGCCCAAACAGCCAGTAACTACAATTTCTGGGCCAGAACCACTCTTTATGTGGTAGATAGATTACCTAGTGCACTCCCACTGATAAGCTACAAGGCTTCCCTCCAACACAGAAAGCTTGGGGGGGGGGGGCTCAGAAGCTTACATACAGTCCTGGATACAGCAGATCTGAATCTGGACTACAGTAGTTACAGGAAAGGTATTTTTATATATATATATATATATATATATATATACAGAAAGTAGCTAAAACAGCCGTCAAAACAATTCAAATGCAATGCAAACTAGCACACTTGAGTATGTAGCAATGTTTGACCAAACAGTTTAAAAAATGCAATTAAATTAAAAATGACTAAAAAGTGCAGAAGGAGTCTATTAGGTAGAATGAGGTAAAGAAATGGGACTGGGGGGAGTGTCCCAGATCAAATCTACAGTGGGGGCGGGCAACTGCAAAAGCCTCCAAATTTAAACAACGACACAGGAATAGGGAAGGGTGGGTATGGAAAAACCAACACCTTCAGCAGAGGTCTGAAAAACTATACAGTGAAGCAAAAATAACAGTGCACAACTCTGAAGTCAGCCAGCAATGATATAAAATTAGTCAAACAGCAATTACCAGTACACAACTCTGAAGTGCAAGAAAAATATACTCAGCTCTGTATATCTCCAGATAGTTTGAGGAGCACTCTGTCAGGACATAGGAAGGCTCCAGCAATGATATGCAGACTTTTTTACTAAAAGGGTCTAACTTTTGGGGTTTTCCTAATTGTTTAAATATTTTCTGAGATACATCCCAATGCAGATTGCATTACAGTGAATTCATGTACAGGCTATTGTATGTACATTTTTGCTGCTATGTCTAATGACATATAGTGTTAAAGCCTTGACTGTAGTCAAGATTATCCCTGTTTGAATAGTTGGTCTGATTAATGCTGCGTATAAGGGAGAGATGACTTCATTAAACCTTGATAATATTCATTTGTCAATTAGCTGGCCTAAATAAAAGATTTACTGACAAGCATTATTACAGGATGGTCAAAAGAAAGTGAGCTATCAACCCAAGTACTTATGTCACTAACTATATTTTAACTTTAGATTTATTTTTTCTGGACAGTATGATAAAGGGTATGAAAAGTGGTGATTTTACACTTTTTAGTGTTTAATTCAAGCCCATTTTATTTTTATTTTTATTTATTTTTTTATTTGTTTTTGTTTTTACTTCATTTTACATTTGTTTACTGGGATGGTCTGACTGGGACAGTGCACATTTTCAGTGGAGGCCCGGGGAGAAAATACATTCTTCTCTCTCCCTGCTTACTCAAGTGAGGTAGTTAAGCTGCTTTTCAAACAAGGGTCATCTTGACTACAGTCAAGGCTTTAACACTATATGTCATTAGACATAGCAGCAAAAAATGTACGTATAATAGCCTGTACATGAATTCACTGTGATGCAAAGTCAGATTAAATGTTATTAACACTCATGCAGTGCATCAACAAAGCTAACAACACTAACTTTGCATGTATTTACCATATTAGTACTTACATGTAGTGATATGTCATATCACAATAACATATTGAGCTAATGGCATTTATCACTTCTGCTGGAGTGTATCAGTTCACACAGCTAATGCATCTCAATAGAAATCTAATGTACTTATGAGGGAAAGATTATCTTAAAAGTAAGTTGGGAAATTTGAACTATATTACTTTCCTCAGGCTTCTGCTGTTTCAGTTGTCAGGAGAGATGTTTTCAGCATCAGCACTTTATGGTTATATCTTCTCCTCAGCCTGCATTTCTTGACAGTAAATTAAAACATTTCTTCCAAAATACATCCAGCACATCTTTCACCCCCAAACCAACAGCAATGCATTCATAGAAATGTAAGTATTGTGGCTAATGACTTTTTCTTAAAAGGCAATCATCTCTGTATGAGAGTAAAAGCTGATAGATTTGGAAACATTATAATATCTCATAAAGCACTTGGGTCAAGCTGAAAGCAGTGATAAATCCTAGAACATTACTTCATCTATGTATCCACTGTAGATTCAAAGTCTGCGGTTATGGATCCTCAAAGGCAGTGATGGCATGATGTATTACTCTCACTGTAAGATATGTACAGTCACCAAGGTCCGCATGTGGGTTGTTGGAAGGGTACATAAATTCAAAGCAAAATTGTGAGGAAATGCCACAATAAAATAAAGCCATATGAAATTTTCACCAAAGGAAAACAAGAGTCAGAGGGTCAACAGGGGAACTCACCAGTGCAGAACTGCACTGTTTCAGAGGAGCAAGATGAACTGCAGTTAGGAAGACCTTAGTTTAATGGATGGAAAACAGAAATATTTACTATCATATTCAGTGCCAAACACAAACATTAAAGGTCCTCATCATAGTGGATACAATGGCAAAGTGATGGAGAAATAATTATTGTTTTTATACAGATCAATAAAGAGAAACAAAATGCAACAGCATGACAACAAACTGCCATATCAAACTACTATTTCAATGCAAACCCATGGCTGAATCATATTGAGAGGCCTAAAATAGCTAGGTTATCAGTCATTTTGAATTTATTTGCTGGTTCATAGGTAGGTACTAGGCTCCTAGCCAGAGTGTGTCGGCTTTCGCCGCCCCATTGATTATAACTGATCCTCTGTCAAGCAGAGCCAATGAAGTGATCCCAGGGGTATATTTTCTGTTACCCATCCACTCGTCAAAGTTTCTCTTGAAGAGTATTAATGAGGGGCTCTGCCTAATGTAGTTTGGAATTTTGTTCCAAAGCATGGGGAGTCTCTGTGACAGGAATCTATCCCTCCAGCATGTTCTATTTATTGTTTTGGCGAGGTTTAGCTCACTAGAGCGCATGGTTCACAGTGACTTGGATTTCTTTAGGTGGAGCATGTCCATCAATTCTGAGTTGGACATGGCTTTGTAAGTCAGGCAGAGATCACCTCTGAGTAAGCGATATGCCATTGAGTACAGCCGGAGTTTTTTCAGTCGAGCTGCATAGGACATATGTTTGAGGTCAGTAATCCTCTTGATGAGGTACTTTTGTTGTCTTTCCAGCTGTTGGAAGTGTCTTGTGAGGTACATCCCAAATGGGACATTGTACTCTATGATGGGTCTGATGAGTGACAAGTAGAGGGGCACTATAACCTCTTTATTTCTGGATGCAAACCCTTTAGTAATTAGATGGGTCACATAGAAGGATTTCTTAACTATTTTGGCAACATGATTGTCAAAGGAGAGATTACTATCTACCTGGGTCCCCAGATCTCTTATTACCTCTTCTGTATTAAGGGGCTGCCACCTATGTGGTAATTCGTGGGTGTTTTCTTTTTCGCAAATGGGATGACTATGCATTTTTTGGCATTTATCCTGAGGCCATGACTTTGACACCAGCTGTCTGTCTCAGTAAGGCCCTTTGGAGGATGTCCGTGTCAGCCAGAGAGTCAATTATGGT
This sequence comes from Protopterus annectens, assembly GCF_019279795.1. Classification (NCBI taxonomy): domain Eukaryota; kingdom Metazoa; phylum Chordata; order Ceratodontiformes; family Protopteridae; genus Protopterus; species Protopterus annectens. Next base: position 240,238,604 of record NC_056736.1, on the reverse strand, counting down.
TCCAGGTTTGCAGTCATCAGTGAACTTGGTTAGCCATAGTCTTCCTGTGTTTGCCTGTACTTCTTGAGAAGTACATGCCAAACAGTAGGGGTCCCAGGACCGAGCCTTGTGGCACACCACTTGTGACTGGTTTAGAGTCGGACCTGGAGCCCACTATTCTTACTGTGTGAGTTCTGTCTGTAAGCCAGTTGGCAACCCATCTCATGATGTAGGGGTTTATGTTCAGGCTGGTGAGTTTTTCTGTAACACCCGAGTGGGGAATGGTGACGAAAGCCTTGGCGAGGTCAAGGTAGGTTGTCTGAACCATCTTTCCCTCGTCTATGGCCTTGGTGACTGTCTTGAAGAAGTCAACCAGGTTTAGTAGGCATGATGTGTCGTTAACAAAGCCAAACTGGGTCAGGTCAAGTGTTTGAAGGTTCCCAATGTCTTTGTTAATTAGTTCCATGATGATGCGCTCCATAGCCTTGCAGACCAGGCTAGTCAGGCTTATGGGGCAATAGTTACCAGGGTCAGTTGTGGCCCCTCCTTTGTGGAGTGGAATAACCGTTGCTGTTCACCATTCTATGGGCACGTAGCCTGTGGAGAGGCTGAGGTTGAACAGCATGTTTAGGTGGGGGGTTAGTTCGTTCTGTAGCTCATGCAAGATGTAGCCTGGGACACCATCTGGCCCCATTGACGCTGTGTTTCTGGCTTTTGAAAGGGCTGTTTTTACCTGTACATCTGTGATTTCTGGGACACTGCACTTTTCTGGTATTGTTGTGGACCCTTTTGGTTGTGAGAGGGGGTTGAATTTTGCACTGAATCTATTTGCCAGGATGTTGGCGGTATCAGTAGGTTCAGCATATTTTGTGCTATTTTGCACTAGTTCAGGCATATCTGCGAGTTGCCACTTAGATTCTTAACATAGCTAAAGAAGGCTTTGTGGTTATCTTTTGAATCCTTGGCTATTTTTCTTTCAAATTTAGCCTTGAAAGATTTTATGAGGGACCTTAGTTTCCAACTGATACTGATCAGGGATGTCTTTCCTTCTTGGGATTTGTTTTTTTTCTGAACAAGTTTCCTCCTTCTATTGTATAGCCTGTTGATGGCAAGGCTCCACCAGACTGGTTTCCTTCTCTTAGAGGAGTGAGTCTTGGTTCTGCTAGGGATGGCATGATCCATGCATCCTTGTACGTGCTCATAGAGTGCATTTGTAAAGGTTTCTACATCTTGGGCAGCGGTATACTTTAGCGCAGGGGCTGCGAAACTTACCGCCTCTGTCTTAAGTAAGGTGAAGTTTACTTTAGAAAAGTTTTTTACTGTGGTTTCCTTAGTCGGGGGTGGTGGTGGGGTGTGGACATCCAGACTGATTAGTTTGTGGTCTAATCTAACCAGTGACGGGTTGACCTCTGGTGTGGAACACCTGTCGCCCATGTTGGTGATGATCAGGTCCGATATGTTTTCACCTATGGTAGAAGAGTTTACCAGCTGATCCAGGGCATTTGAGTTGATGAATTCCAGGAAGCGCTGGGCCAGGGAGTTTGTACTTGAGTAGTTTTCCCAGTTAATGGTAGGGTATTTGAAATTGCCCAATATCAGGGTGTTTGGTAGGACCTTCATGTTTTCCAGTGTTTCCAGAAAGGTGGAGTGGTGGTCCTGGATCATGGAGGGTGATCTTTAGCAGGCCACAATTTGTATTGCAGATTTGCCCAATGTTAGTTGCACATGGATGATCTCAGAGGTATCATGCTGTGCCACTAACCTGGAGGTGCAGGTATCCTTGATGAATATGGATACACCCCCTCCTTTTGTGTTTCAGTCTGAGTTCTGAGGCCGAAATGTGTGGTATGAGTTGTAGCCCGGTAGTGCTGGGGTGCTCTCTGGAGCCTTGAACCAGGTTTTAGTTACTGCACAGATGTTGACATTCTCCATACTGAGGAGTGCTTCGAGGGAGTGCATTTTGAGATTTAAACTCCTGGCATTGAGTTGCATAACCCTCAGTTTTTTGTTAATTGTGCTGTTTATGTGTGTGATGGGAAAATATAACCAATATAATCAGTAGTCTGCAATGTCAGTACTGAAGAGTGTTAAAAGACAGCATCATTACAGACAGGTGTTAATATAGCAATAACTGAAGATGTTGGTGTGGTATATTGAAGATTTATCCACAGCTTGTGTGGCTGAGTCACAAGGGCGAAGCCTGAGTGATTAAATAAAGCCAACTGTGAGTAAATCTTCAATATACCACACTACAGAGTCATTTATTGGTATTATACAGTGATATTATTTAAGTAAAAAATACTTACTTTTCTTAAATAATGTCTTTGTATAATGTCTCCGTGTTGCCCTTCCATGTTTTTCTGGCATTCTGGGGCTTTTCTGATGTACTGCGCATGCGTATGGAACTTGCATACCCATGTTATGCAGTACATCAGTGCTGTGCAAAGGAAACAACGGAGAAAGAAAGATCTCTCTTACTTTATTTATTTATTTATTTATTTATTTATTTATTAAAAATAAACCAGGAGACTTTTAACATTTGGGAGAGCTGGGACAGAGCAAATAAAAGTATAATCAGGTATGTTTGTTTAATTTTGCAGAATGTACCTGATTATCCATTTTTCTGTGCACCGTCTCCCTCATTTATTTGAGGTCTTCTGTTTTGTAAATTTATTAACAAGAAAGAAAAGTAAAAATTTATGAGATATACTAATGGAAAAAAATCCTGCAGACCAGACCTTTTTCATAGGTTCATAGGTTCATAGGTTAGTACTAGGCTAACTGCCCTTGCGAGCCATGGTAAGTCTAGCCAATTATCCTTTGTGAGACTCAAACCCTGCACCTTGTGTTTGTAAGGCAAACACCTTAACCATTAGGCCACCCTCCCAAACCCAAATATACAGATTTCGTGCATTGGCAGGGAATCGAACCCGGGTCAACTGCTTGGAAGGCATCTATGCTCACCACTATGCCACCAATGTTATATATTTCCATTGGCATATCCT
>NC_056736.1:240230620-240233120 GCF_019279795.1 Protopterus annectens | reverse complement strand
TTTTCAGCTATACAAAAATTTGAAAACGTCCTTTCGCACAATCCACTTTCACATATGTGCATTACGCACATATAAAGGTAAACCATATACACATGCATACATACATATATATATATATATATTTGTATTTGGGTAGAGTTTTTCCCTAAAGATAAAAATAAAATTAGAAATTATCTGAAACTTATCTTTAACTGTAGGCAGTTTCATCAACTTTGTAATCAGCTGAGTTTGCAAATTAACGTTGTCATTATGTCCATGAATTTATTTCTGAAAGGCTTTGCAATTGCTGTTGAATACTGAGATAAATGACAACATTTGCCCAGACTCACACTAATGTCCATTTCGACGCCATCACTTTCAGCTGGAGTAACTACCCTTCAGTTATTGTAAGTGAACACAAAACATGCAGGTATTAATGGAATCGCAGTAAATTCTGTTTTAATAAAAAAAAGAAAATATTAATATATATATATATATATATATATATATATATGTATATATAGATGTATATATATATATATATATATATATATATATGTATATATATGTATATATATGTATATATAGATGTATATATGTGTGTGTTTGTATGAGTATGAGTGGCTTACATTTGGACTAAATTGTTTTTAGTTGACATCTGTTTAATCTATCAGATTTGGCCAATGAAACAAATGGTTGACAGGTGTTTGAGATAGACAATCCCCAGTTAGGGGAATATTACCTTTCCCTAGGGATTGTCCGGTTCAGATTTAGTATGCCTAATTAACAGCGTTTTTTTTTTTGATATTTGAAGAATTACATGAACCAAGGTTCTTTCTCGGTAAATGGGTGGTAGCATGTCAGTGTTTGTTGGTTTACTGACCTTTTACAGTCACTATTTCAAAGGATGGCATATGGGTTAGTCAACAAAAGTGAGCAAACCTTCATTTTATTTTGATTTTTAAAAATATGTTTATTTTAAATCTATTAACATTATTTGGGGGAAAAGGCACGTTAGTGGTACTACTGTTTGATAAGTCACTATCATCAATGAGAAAAAGGACTACTCAGCATAGTGGGGTGCAATCTATACTGAGCATATCTAAACAATCCTACCTTGGTTTTGATTTACTGTGGAGTTGACTGGTAAGAGAAGTTTTATTTGAATTTATATTGTAATTGTTATCACTATTTTTCACTATTTGTAGGTAGAAAGGGATATCTTGGTAAAAAGATTTACGTTGATTCATATTTTGTTGTTTTACCTTTAATTTTACTTTTGATTGTTAGAAAGGGATAGGTTTTAGACAGCCACCCCAAGGGGCCTAGACAGTTATAAATTCACAAAGACTGAAGAGAGAAAAATCCTGAGCATATCTAGATAATTCTATCTTGGTTTGTGATTTACTGTGGAGTTGACTAATAGGAGAAGCTTTATTTGAGTTTATATTTTATTTGTTATTACTGTTTTTCCCTGTTTGTAGGTAGGAATGGATAGCTTGTTAACAAGATTTAGTTTGATTCATATTTTGTTGTTTTACCTTTAATTTCATTGTTGAAATATATATAAACTCCAGATCGCTAAAGGGGGTCTATAGTAGAAGATCGACTGTTTAGGTGATCAAACACCTAAACATCGATCTTCTAATATTGGCCTGCAAATCAGCAATTCATCGGCTATCCAGAACCTCTGTTTTATTATATAAATCACCACCCAGAAGATTATCATGTACTAATTCTAATTCTATAAATATAAACTTGTGTTGTACATTCTCTGGGATATGTTTAGACAAAGCACTGGTGCCCTTTCTTAGTCTAATGTCACTGAGGTGAAGTAGAATTCTATCTTTGAACTGCTGATTAGTTTTACCCAACATAAAATCCATTACAGAGGGTACAAGTAGCTACATAAATAATGTTTTTGGTGTTACAATCCACATAGGTTTTCAGCTGATATAACCTTTAGGTAATAGGATGTCTAAAAGAGTTATTACTATTAATTAAAACACACATCACTGCTATATGTAAGGATGCATCTTAGCCCACTTTTATTACTGTTATCTTGCTGTGATATGGGACAGGTTGATTCTGATGTAGTATTCTCTAAAAAGTAAGGATGTGCTCTTGTTCTTCTCATATTACTAGTGGTCATAAGTCCCTGTTGTACCTTTTGTCTATAACCATGAACTTGAAGACATTTCACTAACTGTTCAGTTTCCTTCATATATACTTCTTCATCAGTGCATAATCTGGAGGTATGAAGTAACTGTCCCTTGATACTATGTGGTTATAGATGTGCAGAATGCATACTTGTCCTTTGCAGAAGGTGATTCTTCCAACAGTCCTTTTTATGAATCCATGTATTAAATCTTCCTTGACCATCCAATAATAATGTTACATCTAGAAACTTAATTACTCAAATGGATCTATGGACATCAAATTGCAAAAATGTGGTGGTATTTGCTATGTAATCAACAAAGCAAGAAAGTTTATTGTTACTGCCATACCACCATTAAGAAAA
>NC_056736.1:240203120-240228120 GCF_019279795.1 Protopterus annectens | reverse complement strand
TTCAGCCACTTCAATACCATAATGTTTGCACAATCCCCAGTGCAACAGTCTTCCCACATTATTATGCCTTTCAGTATACAGTCCATCAGCCATTAGATGTCATAACCAGCAATGAGGTGTGTGACTGTTTCCAATTCAGTTTTACAAAACCTACATTTGTCTGTTTCTCCTACATGCTCAACTGACTTTGTAAAGCAGCATGTACATAGTCCACTATCTTGGTCTGCCAATATAAACCTTTTATCTCTTGGTTTGGATTTTTCTCTCTTTATCCATCCCTGTGTTCGTTCCTGATCAACATGAGGTTCTTCCAGAAGTTTTCTATACTTGCAACCATATTTATGCTTTTTCCACATTTCTTGTCTTTTCATCTGGTCCTTCACCTTATATTCTTTCTTTTGTTTTTTGGCACATTCATTTACTGCCTGATTTTTATCTACTTCTGGTTTGTTTTCCATTCCTGCTTGATGCTGATATGCTTCTGCTAAATTAAGCAGAAAAGTCATCCTAGATTTATTCTCCATGTGTTTCAAAACTTCACTACATTTGGGTCTTGTGAGGTCAGCAGATATTTGTGGAGTCCCACGATTGCAGAGAGCTATAAATGTAATCAATTTCAAGGAGGCTCATCCCTCCTTCAGAATGGGGAATGTATAATATTGGTATACACTGATTTTTATAACTCATTTTATGAGCATGAAGCATCCTTCTTGTTTTCCTATCTAATCTATCTAACACATTTTGGGCCCAGTCAATCACTCCAAAACTGTAAGTTAGGACAGGAAGAGCAAATTGACTTATAGCTTGGATTTTGTTCCTGGATACCAACACTGTTTTCAGAATTAATTTAAGTCTTCTAAAGTATTCTTTACTAAGTTTTATTCAAATTTGTTCATGTTTTATTGTTGATCCTTCATCAGTTCCCAAATATTTATAAACTTCCTCTTGCTCAAGTTCTTCTATATCACATTCTTATCCCAAACTGTTTTCCTGGTGCTGCAGTTTTCCTGCATTAAAGGTTTCTTTTGTGCACTTATCAAGCCCAAATTATATTCTTATCTCATCTGAAAATGTTTTGACAACCTGCAGCTGTCCTTTCAGTTTCTCATCTGATGAACTATACATTTTTAAATCATCAACAAAGAGAAGATGAGAAGTCTTTACACTTTATTTTTTAGGAGCCAAATTGTAGCCATGGCCTAAGTTGTTAAGTAAACAGCTTAATGGCTTAATGGCAAGGCAGCATAGCAACGGTGACAGAGAGTCACCCTGGAATATCCTCCTTTGAATTTTTATCCCTGGGATAATAATCTGTCCTTTATCATGGCTGAATTGCAAAGTGGTCTGCCATGGTTTCATGGTCACTGTAATGTAGTCGATCAGTGTAGGGTGCATCTTATACATTTTTAAGCACTCTTTTATCCATGAATGTGGGATACTGTCAAATGCTTTTTTATAGTCAATCCATGCCATACTTAGATTCTTCCCCTTTTTACAGTTCTCCACAATGACTTTATTTAACAACAAATTATCCTTTGTTCCATATGACTTTCTTTTATTGCCCTTTTGTTCTACTGCCATAATTGAGTTTTCTTCTAAATGACTGTAAACTCTGTCAGCATCAATTCCCATGTATAATTTATATGTTTTCAGAAGGCAAGTTATTGGGCTATAATTTTTTAGGGTAACTTGCAGGTTCACTCTTAAGAAGGAGTATTGTTTTGCCTGTTGTTAGCCTGGTTGTTGTCTGTTCCGGCTGAGCATATAAATAGTTCTTACTCATGGCTAAATCCTTATACAAAGATGTTAATACTTTTAACCAAAAGCTAGGTACTGTATCTGGGCCTGGGGTTTTCCAATTAAAGGCTTTTCTTCATTTTATTTCAACCTCTCTGGTGGTTACCTCATCCCATTTCATATCCTGCACCTTTAAACTTTTTATTCTTTCTTTTACTTCTTCTATCCATTTAGTATCTTTGTTATGTTCTCAAGGATCTTCATAGATACTTCTCCAAAATGTACCTACTTCCTCTTTTTTTTGGTGGTCTTTCAATTCCTTTTACCTTATTTCTCAATTCTCTGTAAAACATTTTTGGGTCATCAATAAATTCCTTATTTTGTACTTTTCTTTTATATTTATCTGTGTATCTTCTAAGTTTTTCTACTTGTGCTGAAATTTTTGGTATGTTATTTGTGATAGTGCATGATAGATTCTGGTCTGTTGTGCATTGTTTTAATCACATCTGTCTTTCTTAGTATTTTTGTTGATCTATTCCCTCTTCTATAGTCCTCTAAGAGTGACACTTCTTGTCTTAATTGCTTTATAGTTTTCTCTATTCCATACTTCCATAATGGTATTCAATTTCTCTCCTTCCTTTCCCTAACTACCCTGTGATCTTGTGGTAGAACTTTATCAGTTATTAATTTAGCACCATAGTAATATATCCTGTTTACTTCTGTTATATCACATGGATCTCTATGGACAGTTCTAATTACTGCATTCATTTGTTTTATTGGTTCCCTATCATATGATTGAAAATGCATTCTTTCGAATGCATCTTGATTGAACTTGAAAGCATGAAACGGCATATAAGTGAATTCTTTCCCTGGGAAAGAAATTGCTTGGCCGCCTTCGTTATTTTGCCATTTTCGTCACTGTAGTGTGATCTCAGAGTTGGTATATTTAAGTAGGGCGGGTGTGGGGGCAAAGCCCCACACTTTATTTAATTTTTTAAAGTTTTTTTTTTTCTTTTTTGGAACAGTGATTTTTTTTATCCCTGGGAAAAAAGTCTCTGTTCTAAGTGTTCGGGATTGTAAGTTTTCGCTTACATGGGGTCGATAAATCAGCATTCGCTTTTTTAAGCATTTGCTGATTTAATAGAGACCCATTTTATCAGACTTCTCACATTTTGGGTTTTGTTGACCTTCTGCAGTTTATTTCTCTCATTTATCTTGATATATTTATCCATGTCTATTAAATCAAGCAACTCTTCTCATAGCTCGTTTTCTTCCAAACTGAGGGGACATCACTTGTTTTCCATTCCCTGTGAGCATTCTATGGAAAGTTCTATAGCATATTCCTCTGGTACCTTCTCCTCAATTTCATCCTGTGCAATCTGTTGCTCTATCATATGGGAACTCACTGGCTTATCACTCCACAACATTGCATCAGAGTTTCCACAGTTTCCTGTTCCTTTCCCTGCTGTCTAGCCTCAAGTAAATGTTTATACAGATTTTCTATCAAAGACTCCAAAATATCTTGATATGCACTTGACCAATTGCTTCCAGTTCCACTGATTTCCCCTTAATTTGGATATCCATTGTTCTATCCTGTTGTGGTGCTTTCTACACTGAGTCCTTCACTTTGCAGGTACTCAATTACATCAGTTTCTATTTCTTTAACTTCTCCATTACTAATTGCCATTTTTACTTTTCCTCTTTCTCTTCTTATTTTTTTCTATTGTAAAGTTTTCCATGTCTGGATTCCTTTGCCTGTATTTCTCTTCAAATATCTTTGTTACTGGTCTTTTTGCATTGGTTAGTTTTGCTTTCTCCTTTGCATAAATATTAGACCATATTAAATCTCTTTTTCTTTCTCATGTCCATATTTCCCTTCAGATGTTTCCTGATCTTCCTGTTTCTCCTTACTTTGGGGACTCACTCCATTATGCTGTAATGTCATTGCATTAGACTTTCTACACCAAATCCTTCACTTCGCATGCACTCCATAACTTCAACTATTTGTGATATTACCTTTTTATTGTTAAATTTTCCATATCCAGATGCCTTTACCCTGTATTTCTCTTCAAATATCTTTGGGACTGCCTTCTTTATAATGATTAATTTGGTTTCTTCCTTTGCATAAATATTGCGCCATATCAAATCTATCTTTCATTCCCATGTCCATATTTCTTTTATATATTGTTCAAATATATCTAGGTTTTGTTATTTATATTTTTGTACTTCCTCAGATGCTTCTTTTTCCAAATAGATAAAAGTTTCTTGATCTGTATACTGTATTTCACAAATCTGTTGTATTAATGAACGTAAATTTTCATTTGAAGCTTCTGACAGTTTTTCTTGTGGAAGTAGTTTTCTTTCCTCTAATTTCTCTCATAATCATTTTGTATATCTTGTGTCTGGAAATTATGGTCTTTTTGCATAATAGTAACAATACATAATTTCTTTTTTATCCTCAATAGTCCACTCTATTGTCTTTATGGCTCTGCTTCATTTTTTGAGACTTTTGTGGACTGTTACTTCCTTCTACAACAGGGGGACCATCCTCCTCCTGGGCCTGGCCTGGCCCCATTGTAGGAATGTTTCCGTATTTTGAGGATTCTGTACTGTCATTTTTCTAGTCCTGGCACCTGCACCTACCAGGATTAGGCCCTTTTTTATCCTGGGCCTTGTGCACCCAGCTATTTCTTTTAATTTTTGACCTACTTCTGTCCATAATATATGCTAAATAACTACAGTCTGTATATCAGTGTCACCTTGGTGAGATTTTGTGAAAACAGGGTCCATCTAACGAAGGTACTCACCAAGACTTGAGGATGAATTCAGTTTCAGCACTACTACTCTCCTTTACTTGCTGACTTTTCATGTCTCCATTTAGACCCTGACATTGACATTGTGGCCTTATTCATAGCAGGAAAGGCTACCTAGACTAGCTTATGCAGCTGGTTAACAAAGTATAAATAAAAATAAATGTTTCACTTAAAAGGTCTGGAAGACTGTGTTCTACATGTATGTGAGTTTTAAATTTAACCCTGACTACTCAGATTGAGAAATGATGTACAGTATTTCTCTTCCTAGTTGAATTAATTTTCATAATTTGAAATTTGTTCATATGTTACGGTGTCAGACATTTTGTATTATATGTGCCCTGAACACATGCCCTTCCCTTCAAAATCAAGAAAGGCATGCAGGCTATGGCTTATTTCTTTCCTGCCTCACACCAGCTCCAGCAGATATCCAACTTGTTAGCTGAACTCAGGTTGCCTGAGTTTTACTCAATGCTTTATCCATCTATGCCACTGAAGCTGGCATCTACACATTTTTGGATTTTGTTTGTTATTGTGAAAGACAACCAACTTCTTTCAAATGCAAGTAAGTTAATCATCTGCATCTGTGAATACAATATAATGATCTATGAGACAACTGCACTGGAAAAAAATTGGTAACCCTTGACAGCAGCAACTTCATTAAAGAAAAATGCATTCTAGCCAACAGAATGCATTTGATCACATGGCTGCACTGCCAATATCCAGACATCATCATCATGTATAGGTTCAGTGCTGAACAGCCATAATACCTTCAACTGTTTCACCAGTAGATTCCAGATATTAACACGTTTAGTTTAATTCATACTACTTTAAAAAAATAAGACTTTTGAGGTACTTAATCAGTTTTCAGTATCATTATTTCATTGCCCATACTGACAGGGACACTGTAAACTACTCCAGGTTATTCCATTAGAACTTCTGTCTTTAAAGCAGCCTTATATCTGTAGCAACATAGAGTATGATTTTTGGATTGCCATCTGCAGCATGGATGTTTTGCATTTCAAATTTATTATGAAACAACAGACGTCTTCTTTAAAATGTGGAAATTTCAATTTTCAAGTAATTTAATGTTCTTTAAAAAGTTACAATGAAGAAAATTAAGCAACACAAATTAAATTGTGTTTTCTTTTCTACAATAATAGAGTTGCCATATGATCTGCTCTCAAGGAATGACTTTTACATTTAGTTAAAATTAGAAACAAAGAAGCCTAAGCTGCTGCTTTTAAGAAATAACAAATGAAGTTTGGCAACAAACTAAGTTGTCCCAGGACATCTTCATGGGGGTGAGGGTTAGGTGGATACTAGGGGGAGTTAAGTGGGTTGGGGGGGGTGGAAGGGTTAAGTGGAGGCAGGGATGGTTGGGTGGAAATGAGATAAGGATGGGAAGGGGCTTAAGGGGTTTAGTCTAGTGTAGCCGAGTTAAGCAATCACATTTTGGCATGAACTTGCTACCCACCCTCCCTCCCTCTTTTTGTTGGTGGATTTGGGGGATTAGGGTTATTTATCAGTGGGATATGCAGAAAAGAGGGATAGGCTTGCCCTCTTCTGTTCCCCCTCTGGTGTCTGGATATTCATTTCAAGGATCTGGGTAAAAATGAGTATTTGGAGGAAGCTTGCTGAATAGATGAGGTTTGATCATTGATATCAACAAACTGGACGGGGAAATAAAAAATTATCTAAACTTTCACAGGTGTAGGTTTGACTATGAGCGATCTTTCAATAGTATAGACCAATACATTTTTAAACTTACATGAAATAAAATTACAAAGGGATGTCAAAGCGTATAAAGAGGGTTTAGCCTATCCGAAACCCGCATTGTCTCAAGGAAATTTTTTGGCTCCCGGTACACAGCAGACAGATGGACTTAACACAGCTGGCTTGGGAACAGTAACAAGGTCCAGCAGGTTGGAGGATCTTTCTGCAGATTCTATAGATGCAAATGAACAGGTCCGATGTAGTCAACATTTGGCTGCCGACCATAAGCCAAATAACCCTAATGAAGAGGGTAAGGGTACAAATTTTTGGGATCCAGCCTCGATTCTACCTACCAATCAAGGCTGGAAACCCAGAAACCGGTCAAAGAGCAGGAGAAATAAGCCCAGACCAATTCCAACATAGGTCAACCAGTTGCAGGTGCATGTAACATTATTACTAACATTGGCCTGGACTTTAGAATTTACAATTTCTCTGAATTTGTTTTCACCAATGATTTACTGGAACTTTTAGCCAGAGGACTCTCCTTTGTGCCATCTAAGAGAGCTGATTTGGCCAAATCTATAACTAATTTGAAATTATTTGTTAGAAAACAGAATCTTCAGTTACTGCTGGGTAATCTAACTAGACAAAGGCGATTTCTTTGTGTCTAGTACATATAATCCCCCATTGCACTCTTCCTTAAATCGTTTTGAACAAATCAGTGAATTAGACATACATCATGTTTTAAGTCAACCTCTTTCAAAGCAAACATGCAAGCTCAACATTAGCAAAGAGGAGAGGTCATTATTAGATTCTATATGTAGTTCCCCAGTCAGGGTCATGCAACCAGACAAGGGCGGGGGCTTGGTAGTGATGAATGAGTCAGACTACATCAGGAGAATGGAAGACATCCTAGTTTCTGAGACATACAAGGAAGTGTCTAGGAACAAATTAAATATAGGTATGTCTAGGGTATCTTCTTATTTCAATGATATGTTTATCAATGGGTCCATAGACTTGGATTTATTGAACTTTATATCTTTATCAACCCCCCCCGAATCCCTATCATATTTAGTTCTCTTAAGATTCACAAGAATCCCGTAGATCCACCCATGTGTCCATTGGTCAGTGCTAGGGATAGTATTACCTACGCTAGTGCCAAGGTGGTGAACACTATTTTGAAGAAATATGTGGTGAATGAGCCACAGATATCTAAGGATTCTTGGTCTTTCCTATCCAGGGTAAACCAAATACCTTGCAGTGTAGAGAGTCATTTTCTGACCATAGATGTGAAGGATTTGTATTCCTCCATCCCCCATTCAGTAGCCTTAGACTGGATTCCAGCTATGATGATTATAAAAAAAGGATCCAGCTGAAGAAATACAACTGGTCAGTGAATTGCTAGACATTATTTTGTCTTGCAATTATGTGACATTTAATAACAGATATTTTCTCCAGTTGATAGGTGTTCCCATGGGGTCTCCATGCGGAGCTAGCGGTGCCAATTTGGTCATGGCCTATTGGGATATAGAGAATATGCTATCTAATTCCTTAGTTCAAGAAAAGGTATTGATGTACACACGTTTCCTGGAGGATATATTTATCATCCTGAAAGGAGATGAGGAGGCAGCAAATTCGCTTGTAGAATTTTTCAACTCTTCTACAGAATTTCTTAAGTTTACCTCCAGTTTTGCCCTGGACAGGATTGCATAGATGGATGTGGACTTAATGAAGGATAAAGAAATATTTTCTATATAGCTAAGATTTACCGGAAGGAATCTTTTTCATATAGTTATGTACAGTTTAGCAGTTGTCATCCCTTCTCACAGAAGAGGTCTATCATCAAAGGGCAACTAGTTGGAGCCGCCAGGATGGTGTCTAGAGACAGTGACTTCTTGGAGGAATGCAATTTTATGGGAAGTCTTTTCCTGAATAGAGGTTATCCCGAGGGATTTATTTTTGATCTCTCGAGAGAAGTACAGAGAAAGAGGGAAAAGGGTTTTTATTTACCCATTCTTAATCAAACTAGTGTACCCCAGGAGGGCCATGACGCTAAGCTAAATTCGGGAGCTTTAATGTCTAACAGTTTTATATTAACATACAGCATGGATGCAAAGGAGATTATTTCCATTATTTTGAAAAACTGGAACTTGGTCATACAGGATGATTCCATCCGGAAGGAGTTGACAGAATTTCCAAGGATAGTTTTTAAAAGGGGTTACAACCTTAAAAGTATACTAGAGAAGAAACCTAGGGTTCCCAATTGTAGGGACGGCATGTTTAAGTGCAATATGTGCCGTTATTGTAGTAACATAAAGGCGAGCTCCAAATTTGAAATAAGAGGTACCAAATATGGTATATTAGGTAGGTACAATTGTACCAGTACTCAAGTAGTTTACCTAGCCAAGTGTTCTCTCTGTCTGGCTTTCTATGTCGGAAAAACAGATAGGAAACTACACGAGCGCATATACGAACACGTGTATGCTATAAGGAAGGGCAAATTGGAGAATGCGTTGATGAAACATATAGTGGTGATCCCTAAACATGAATTTCTGCTCTCAGTTATTGACCAAGTACAGTCAGATGGTAGGAGAGGTCCAGTGTCCCTCATTTTGGTAAGTAGAGAATTGACGTGGCAGCTAAGGTTAGATGCCTGTCATTCTCCTGGCATTAATGGTATGTCATCTATAACATGCCTATTAAAACGCAAGAGGTTTAATAGATGACAATACCTTATAGTTGCACCAGTTTCCAAATACATACATTCTTTACATTTTTGTTTGACATATAGCAGTCCTTATGTTATCAATCCATTTACTAGCTGGAAACAATTTTTTCTCCCCTTTTTCTCCCTTTTAACGTTCTTTCAATGCAGGGAGTTATGAGGGCTATAGGTTGTAGGTTAGGAGCATTCAGAATTATTAATAACTGTGTCTAACAGTGATCAGGAGTATGTTTTCAGACTTTGTTATATATAGTGCTCTTATTCTGTACTTCATTTTATACATTCATTGAATTACACCGAAGACATTTCTGATGTATTTTTTACTTGTAGTTAATAGATTTCTACATTTTATGTTCATGTTTTTTAATTATAAGGTACTTTTATGTACTGTGTTTGACTGTTAGTTTTTATTGAACTGACATCCGTATTTTTTGTTGACAGTGGTTTAGGTTTTCATGATAGATTTAATAGATTTAATAGCTTCATTAATAGCAACATAAGGCAAAAGCTGGTATATGTTTCGTGCTTGATTCCAGGCTTAATACAAGTAATGTTTGTATTTCAGCCGACAGTAGTTTATGTTTTTATTTTACAAGCATGTTTTTATATCACAAGCATGTTTTATATTGTAAGTATTTTTTTATTAAAAGTTTTTAATTAAAAAACTAATAGGTTCACAGGAGCAACACTGGGCAATTTGATGACTATTTATGTTGTAATCCTCTACTTTTTCAGTAGAGAGAGTGGACTTGTTTTTTTATTGTTCAGTATTGTTCCAGGGAGGGTTTTACTCAGTCTTACCGACCTTGGCGAACATGTGATTACATTGTTTTTAATTTAAGTAGTGGTTCTGATTTTGTGACGTTGTATCCATTCTGAGGAAGTTGGTCTTGTGTTACCGATGAAAAGCCTATGTTTTGTGCTTAAAATAAATACTTGTGTTTGGATTATAAACACATCAGGTATTTCATTTCAGTTTACTAAGCTTTCCGGTGGGTTTTTGGAGTGTATCCACCTTTTTGTTTTTTATTTTAGTTTAATTCAGTAAAAAGTTTGTTCAGATTTAGAATGACGTTAGAATAACATTTTACAATAGCCTACGTGTTCTGAAGTGCATGAAGTATAAACCTCAATTGTCTCATTTTTTAATGACTTCAATCCGCAATGGTGAGCTATAAAACTACAAATTTGATGAGGAATAGAAAATATGTTTGAAAAGAGATAAATCAGGATATTCTGTTAAATTCTCAACAGTTCAGAGGCATGGTGCTATACATGCTGAGAAAAAAAACTACTACTACTACTACTAATAATAATAATAATATAAGCATTTTTGGATTTTTTTGGATGGTGCTTAGCTCCCAAATTTACCAAACAAAAGGTGAAATCCTCCACCACCTCTTTAGTATAAATAACTCTTTTATTGCAAGGGTTCAATTTATGCTATAATTTAAAACTTTAAAAGTACTACTGATAAATTAGTCAGTGAAAATTTGGTCATATGTTCCTTTTTGCCTTATTCACATTAAATACTGGGAGCAATGTTACTGGGCAGTATACCCCCTGTCCAGTGTCTCAGTTCTCAGAGAAGAAGTAAAAAATCCAATCAGGAATTAAAAGCCATGCTTCATAATTTTTGCTGAGTCATTCTGAAAGTTTACAAATAAATATTGTGATGTTACTAATGGCTTCAGAGTTATTGCAACATAAATTACTAAGTAATATGATTTTTTCACCTGTCAGATGATTATTGTGTCACAGCTACCAGCTAAAGCAGAACACCAAGTGGTCAATACTCCATGTAAATGTTTCATTTCAGAAATAATCAATTCATCATTAAGGCTTCATATTTCAATCACCACAGATTTAAACCTACTGAGCTACCAATCATTTCAACATTTATCTTTTTTGTCATGTAACTCACTCATTCTTACAAAATGAGATTCAGTCACAAGTTTCATTGTTTTACACAAGGCAAGGGGTTACAGATCCAGATGATGAACTTCTCTTTAATTGTGAATATAGGAAGAGATATCTTGTAGAAGGACTACAGTTAATGCACATAAGTAAGGATGGACAATGGGGCTTTATTTCAGATTGTACTTTGAGATGAATAGCATTGAATCAGTTTTTCTGCAGTTAATGATTATCTTCATATTAGTTTGCATATATTCTCTAAGTGCTTTTGTAATTTTATTTTACTTTTATTGCCATTCATTTGTTAGGAGGGTGGCCTAATGGTTAAGGTGTTTGCCTTATAAACACAAGGTGCAGGGTTTGAGTCTCACAAGGGATAATTGGCTAGGCTTACAATGGCTCGCAAGGGCAGTTAGCCTAGTACTAACCTATGATATGATGATGATGATGATGATTGACTAGGTTAGTTCTGCTCAGGTCAGGTCTCTTGGTTTAATTAACGGGCTTATCGCTTTAACTATACAGGGATAGGATATACCTGGAAAGTGTTGTAATATAGCAATAACCCATGCCTGGGTGTGGGTAATGCTGGATTTACTCATGGTTGGTGTGGTTTGGTCACGAGGGCGAAGACCGAGTGGCCAAACAAAGCTAACCATGGGTAAATCCAGCATTAACCACACCCAGAAGTGGGTTATTGCTATTATACAATGACATTATTTAAAAAAAAAAAATTACTTTTCTTAAATAATGGCATTGTATAATTCCTCCTTGCTGTGCTTCTGCAGCTGTCTGGTATTCTGTGGAAGTTCTGATGTACTGTGCATGCATACGCCAACGCAGTACATCAGAGCTGTGGGCAAAAGCAATGGAGAAAGCAAGATCTCCATTGATTTTACAAACTGTTTTGCTATGTTAAATGGGTTTAACATAGCGAGACAGCTTTAAAATAAGCAACGGAAATCTCTGTTGCTTATTTTAAAGCTATCTCGCTATGTTAAACCCATTTAACATAGCGAGACAGTTTTGAAAAAAGCAACGGAGAAAGCATGATCTCCATTGCTTTTTACAAACATTTTCGCTATGTTAAATGGGTTTAACATAGCGAGACAGCTTTAAAAAAAGAAACAGAGAATCTCCATTGCTTTTTTTTAAGCTGTCTCGATGTGTTAAACTCGTTTAACATAGCGAGACAGTGTTGCTGTAAGAGTTATAGTAATGGAAAAAGTCTGGGCGACCGGACCTTTTCCCATTACTATAACTCGGATTTACAACGTGCACGCTGACCAATCAGCGTGCACATTTTTGAATATTAATGGAGGGTCGTTGTATAATATCAAATAATGTAGCTAGTTCTTTATGGTTATGTGAGGTGCTGAGACCTGTGATTGGATTGTGGTTGTTACAGAGTTCTGACAAATCTAGCTAAAAATCCATAAAAATTATGCATGAAGAACAGATGCACAGGAGAAAAAGACTGCCCCATAAAACATGATTCCTTGATAATGAAAATTCTGCACGAATCACAAAAAAAAAAAACAGTTACAAATTTAGTGACAAGGCGTCTAGTTGAATAACGTCATAGTGATGATGCCAGGTTTAATCATGGATAAAAGTATGCTACAAAACTGAAGATCAATGCTTTCCATTATCAGTGAAAACAATCCATCCCAGATTCCTCAGGAGTTAAATTAAAGCATTTGTTTTTAACACAGGTCAGTGTTGGATGAATGACAACTAGGATGCGACTAGGATACTGATACTGGATCAGAAAATAAATGCAAGAAGATGAACATGTCTGCCTGGTATAGTAGTTACTTTGCACAGTGCTCATCAATACTAAATCATTCATAATTATTAATTATTAATTGTAGTGAAACAGCATAAACAAACAGGAAAGAAGCAAGTGCTTATTCGAAGATTAAAAAAAAAAGCAAAGGTTTACATGTGAGTAAACAGTAAACAGTGCTATGTGCCGATCATAGGGAAAAGGATATACAAGAGCTATTTCAGATCTGAACTTTAAACTTTAATTTGCTGGCTAAACAAGAAAAAAAGGCAAAAAATGTAAACTATAAAGCATATGTATTGCTGGCCCAATAATATAGTCATTGATGAATTAATCACCCTTCTACTTGTCTTTATCAGTTGATGTCATCAGAGACCTTGAACATTTTTTACACATATATGATAAATGGCTTCTTTTAGACAAAGGCACATTTGTACTCACTCAGTGGAAGAACCTGTACTGGATATGGTAGCATCTCTTTATTTTATGTTATGACATGAATTGAACTTCTTGTTCTTTCTTAGATGAAATTTCAATCACTTGCTGTTTCTTTAAATTTTGCTAATCCAAGATGCAATTCATATAGCCTCAGTCTGTGTTCCCTTTTGACAGGGAACTAGTATTTCATCAACTCCGAACCTTAAGATTTGAACACAGCATATTTCTTCTTTGAAAAATGGTAAGAGTGAACATCTTTCCTTATTCAATGATTTTTGCTCTGAGCAACCTTTTTGTCTTTGCTTCTCAAAGAAAATACAGCTTTAAATCAGTACCAGCACATACTTGGAAATGTCTTACTTTGTATTTGATACTGTTTCAGGTAGCTATTCATCATAAGATCACTGCTACAGTAGACTTAAACTAGATGGAATATCCTGCCAGGGACTGTCAGCCAGGTTTTTAAAGCTTTAGTGCAGTGCACCTTTCATGTACCCTAGCCAGTGGTAAATGTGTGGCTGTGAATAAAACCACTGCCCACAGTGTAAACTACCTCAGAACTTTCTTGATGTTGAAGATTGTGCTTCTCTGCACATTTCAGAAGATCAGCAGTAAGCAAGAGCTTCTCAATAGCTGGGCAGGTAAATCTCCATTGGGAATTACCTTACACTTTGATAAAAAGTGTTATTTTATTTTTATGCTTTATTTAAGGGCATGTCTACCCTTTCAATGAATGGTATCTATTTTTTCCCTCAGAGGTGAAATTGTTATCTGAAGAAACGTCTATGTAAAACCAGCCTGACTTTCAAAATATTGTAATATTTTGTGTCATGAATGCTGTGTTCTAATTCATTAGTGTCAGGGTGGTTTTGTAAAAAAAAAAATCAGAATGTTTCCATTTTTGCCAGTGATTCCAAATACTCTTGGTAGTTTCACTGACAACATATTACTTTGAAGACAGCTGCAGAGCAAGTGCAACTTCAGAAACTGTGTCTACTAAATGGGGAAATATTTTTAGTGTAAGGGCCAATCAGCATTAAAAAAATGTCATTCTCTTTGAAATAGATAATAGGATTAAACTTGACTAAACTCATAGGTTTCATAAATGAACTAACAACATGAACAGGCAGCATCCATGAAATCATGTGGTCAACAAATGTGTCACGCTTTAGTGAGATGGGATAGAATAAATCCGTCTTCATCCTTCCTGAAATTTAACACATTACTCGTGCTTTTAGTGGATCCACAAAAGGCAAGTTCATGACCCCTCTCTTGCCACATTCCAAGACCTAGCATAAACAGTTAGCATTCTAAAAGAATCCAGAATTTAACAATGCATTACAAAACAGACTAAAACTTCTGCTATTTCAATTTCTGTCCATAACTGGATTATAGGGTTCATCTGCCTGACCTGTGTCAGAGGTACTGCCAAAAAAGCATGTCCAAGCAGCATTTGACCTGGAAGCATATTAACTGTCTTAGCTGTTTTTATCTCTTTGCAGTAGAAAAAACCTAATGTCATCTGTAAATTATCCTCTTATGTGAATAGATGTTCAGTGATCCAAAGGCACTGAAAACATTAACATAAAACCTAGTACGTTAGAGTCGTTGTGTCTTTCGGCTTTTCCCATTTAGGGGTCGCCACAGCAGAACTCCTGTCCGCTAATGATTGGTAGTTGATTTTTACGTGCCGAGTTACCAGCCCTGATGCACAACCTTCAACGAAGGTACGCCCATTCATGCATGTCTCCACGCAGAAGACGCTCTAGCCGAGAATCGAACCGGACAGCGTCTTACTGTGAGGTGACAACGCTACCGCAGCACGTTAGAGTAAGTTTGCAAATATTTTTTTCTATTCTTTACTCTGGCTGCAGAAAGATCAAGAATAGGTGAGCTGTGGGAGGGGCTGTGAAGTAGCATTTATTGTTTATGGTAAGCAAAACAGGGAAAGGTTAATCTTTTTGGAGCTGTCAGTGATCTGTAACTGCTGTTGTTGTGGGCCTATTTTTGGAATCCAGGATGTTGCATTCTTTCTATTCTTTTGCTATTATTTATTACAGATTTTTTAAGATTAAGTTTGTTCTAGTTTAATTTAAATGTTTTATGTTTTTCTTTGAGTTTTAAAACTAATTGGTGGCAGGTTTGCAAATATTTATTTTCTTTGCTCTCTCTGTTATGACTATAAAGAGATTATGTTTCAGTAACCTTTGGAAGAACAGCAAACTAGGGTTTATTATAAAAGGCAAAATATCAGGAAATGTTTTAATCTTTTAGATTTGCTACTGATTTGTGACTTCTGCTTATTTGAGACTAATTTACCTATCAATCTCCCTCAGTCAATTTCCATGTAAATATCTACTCAAGATCCAAAGAAATCATCTTACCTCAGTGGTCATCCTGTATTAGACCCATCGTCGAATACAATGCCCCTTTAGCATGTATAAAACAAAGAATATCACTCAACTGGAAAAGTCCCAACATTGTTTTAACCAAAGAAATAAATAAATAAAGACCTTAAATCCTTCAACTACCTAGATAGTTTAGTACAAAGCTTTACAAAGCTTCTTGTTCTCTGTAGCCTACTGGCTGCTCCAAGGTGACCTGCGTCTCACTTTTTAAGCTACAAAAGATCCAATCCTGTTTTCTTTTCTTTGTAAGAAACTGAAAGTGGCTTTTCTCCAGCTATCATGCAAGACAAAGTCCTCTAAGTGCTATAAAAAGCTAAAAATACTGCATTGATGGATCCTGACAATATCCCTTGATCATACCTCTCAGCCTCTTAGAGCAAGATATCTGGACAAATACATAAATGAAAGTGGGACAAAAGCCCACAGTTATGGACAGTTTTTAAATATTGCTCTCTTAAACTCAGAAAATTGATAGAATAACAGCTTTTGCATTAGCAAAAATTTTCTGAAGGATATGAAGTCTGAAAGTCAAATGTCTGTCATTATTTTCACAGTTCAATCTCTATAATGATTTGCCTCTAATTTGTCAGAAAAAAACACAATTTTCTGAAAAATGGACCAAAAATATGAGACCAAAATCTGGAAATTTGAAAATCTGTAATGTTGAGATGCATGTCCTTGACGCATCTTAAATAGCATAATTTATCACCCCTATCAGTACTGTTTAATTTCAACCTCCATACAGGTTTTGTACCAAATGAATGGAGAACAGCTATAGTCATTCCCCTACATATGTGATGACCTTCCTCAGACCCAGACAATTACAGACCGATAAGTCTGACCAGCCTCATATGCAAATGTATGGAAAGACTTATCATGGAACTAATACAGAACTTTCAAACACTGAATCTGTCCTAGGTTGGATTCGTCAAGGGCAGGTTGTGCTTACTCAACCTGGATTATTTTTTTGAAAAGGTCACTAAAGCAGTGGATGATGGCAAAATAGTGCACATTGCATCTCTTGACCTGCTTTAAAGTTTTTGACAGACTTCTCCAGATAGGCAGAGTAGACTATCTAAATAAACTGAGAATAAACTCCTGTCACTTGATGGATTGCCAACTAGCTCACAGGCAGAACACAGGAAATCAAAACAGGGGCAAGTTCCTCCACAAAGAGACCAGTCACCAGTAGAGTCCCCCAGGGTACAGTTCTGGGAATTATCCTGTTTGGCAGCTACTTTTGTGAAGTAAAGGCAAATATCAAACAGCTCTGGCTGACTAAATTTGCAGATGACTGCAAGCTAGGAATCCTGAAATGATTTAATTATCAAGTAAATAACTGGTGCCATGATCATGGACTAAAACTAAATGTCAAAAATGCATTACTGTATCCTTTGGGAAGACATCTACCCTTGGGAGCTACTACATTGACAATATGCCCTTAAAAGTTGACCCACTTGTTTGAGATTTGTGAAGATATGTGGACAGTGACCTAACTTTTGACCAACATGTGTCCATTGTTGAAAGAAAACCCTTCTATTTTGCACAGCTTATAAACAAAGGGATTGTGTTTTAGGTTCATAGGTAGGTACTAGGCTACCTACCCAAAGGCATTTATAAGCCTAGCCAGAATGTGTTGGCTTTCATTGGCTTTTTGATCTAAAGATGTCATTGACCACCTTTATTCAGTCCTCATTATACCAATCATTGAGTATAATGCTCCCTGTGGCAGTTATCTGTCCGGACACGTGTCAAATGGAATACCAACAGAGATACCTTACTGACAGGATACAAGGCCTAAACAACATGCCCTACATGGACCAGCTCAAAGCCCTGTCACCATACTCAGTATCTCCAGACTGGTAAGTGTCTGACATACAAGGCATCCTCCGACCCAATACCGATGGATTTACTACACATCGGCAAGTCAAATGGCATCAGAAGTACTCAGTCTAAGGATCCAAATCTCTTCTGTGACATAAACAGAATGGCTTGGATGGAGAGATATATCTCACAGAGGGTAGCGCTGCCTTGAAATAGATTCCCCATCCACATAAAACAAAGTTCATATATGTCCACATTCAAGTGCATCTTGGAACAATGGAGGGGAAACAAAACATTTTCCCAAGGACTGCCTCCTGTACAGAGGCAGCTCATAAATGCTTTATCCCATGCGTGGGTCCCCTCAAATTATTTATGATATCATCCCAGCTATTCTGATTACGTGTAATATATAATTATCAACCATGGAATCGGTAAGATCACTCTCTAACTAAATGGGATAGGTTAAGTAGATCGCAAAAGGGAACTTGGCTAAAATGGTCAGCAAGGGCAGCTAGTCTAGTACTTACCTTTGAACCTATGTGCTTATAAAACCAGTAGCTCTATAACATGTTGTGTACTAGGGACATAAACTTATACTAATAAAGAAAGAAGAATTGCTAGATGGATAGTCTCCTAACTCAATGAATTCCATGCCTATGGGATAAATTACCATTGCAAGTCTATCAATGTACTACTGTCAGCCTTCAAAGCTGGCCTTGATGGTTTGATGGGTATACAGCTGGTTATGGTCCTGATTGATGTGGGAGGTGGGCACTATGGGTGGCAAGAACTTTTAAGTGTGTCTGCTTAAAAGGGTAATATGGCTGTACTTCTTATGGTACCACTGATCGCTTGCCTAGCATTGCTCCTATGTTGTTATTTTCCTATATTAGTAATATTGGTCCATGGGAGTATCCTTTATCCAGCAGTGCAGATCTGTGGTGCTATTATATTGCATTTGCCTAGTGCTACTTACCTAAACTGATCAGTTGACTTTAGACGTTTGATCCATTTGTCCTACTATTATCATTCAGGAAATCCTCTCCAAATAAATAGTATTGAGGACATTAGAATTTGCTCACTCATCTCTGACATTTACAAGATCTATGGTGTGCCCCATAATTAGGATTAGTGCATTTTCAGTTGCACCAGCTTTGGGCTTAGAAATTGCTACAGACTTTTTTTTCATTTCTTGTTCCTATAGACCTCTAGCAGAACCTACACTGTCCCAATCATTGCATACTGCTTTATGCAAACTGCATAGCAACAGTGTTTGCATATCTTGTACTTGTGAGAGAATAAGGATAAATTAACATTTTATTAATATTCATTAATATTGATTGCATGCCACCACTACAGGCACTACTTCCTCTCAGGGGCGTCTTGTGCTATAGGACTGCGGGTCTGCAGCCCTCCCACCTGTAAAATGGGTCCCCCACCATAGAACATATAAAAATAAAAAAAATATCTCCAACCGTAGAACATATAAAAATAAAAGTAATCATTTCAAAGTACAGGATTGCATGGCAGGCTAATTCTGGAGACAGGTAAGTGGTGAGATGATCACAGCAATGGCAGTGTGCATGTAAAATGCCCCAGTTGTTTCATGGTGGTGGGTAGAGAATAAGGCTTGAACCTTGTACCTTGGGCCCAAGTGACAAGAGCCTGAATTCCCTCCCCACCACCATTTCTAAAACACTTGCAGATTTTTGCTTCATATCTGTTCTGTTCCTCATAAAATCTGTGGTTTCTGTATTTTTGCTACTTAAAATTGAAAGTAGTGCAGTGGTAGCACTGTTGCCTGACACCTATGGATTTTCTGGTTTGATTCTTGGCTGGGGTGCCTTCTGTATGGAGTCAGCATGTCTTCCTTGTGTTGTTTGGGTTTTCTCTGGTGTCCTCAGTGGATATTTGTCCCTATTTTATGGACTGTATTCCCCCATTATTGGCTTCGTCCAGGTTTTTTGTGCCAAGGTTGAGAGCTATGGTGATAACTGAACTCACTGAATATGTTTGGGGGCTGTATTCCCCCATTATTGGCTTTGTTCAGGTGTTTTGTTCTAAGATGTTGACAGCTATGGTGAGAACTGAATTCACTAAATGATAGCCATTTAAGTTTCAGTCTTCCTTTCTTTCATAAAAATAGATGTTTTGGCATAGTGGTGTATTGCTCTGGCTGTTTTGTACAGGGACCTGGGTTCAATACTTGGCAGTGAAATGTATGGTGGTAATACAGCATTTCATTCTAGCAACTTTCCAGCATTATACAATCAATGTTTAAAATGTGTCCCTGGTTTTTGGGCTTTTGTCCTACCCCCAAATAAATTTTGGCTTTGTCCAGATTTCTTGTGCTGCAAAGTTCAGAGATACAGCTGAGTGTCGAGTAGATTTTACAAGGAGCTGAGAGCTGCAGGGGAACAAAAGTTTAGCGCTGCTTATGCCAAGTCTGCTTGCATTGTAAATAGCACAACAAGTAGTATACTTGCTTTTGATGCAGAAGGCTGTGGGTTCTACTCCCACAGTAGGTAGATCCATTGCTAATACTGTATTCTGTTGTAAAGGGTATGGATACTGCAGTCCTCTTTGGTGAAGATACCTAGTAACTATGAACTTGTTATTAGTTTGCCATCCATTCCCTATTGCGATATTATTAGCATTATAATTTTTTTGATGCAACATAAGCAATTTATTCCTCAAGGGCAACAGGCACTTTACTTGTAGATGAAACAATGACATATAACGTTTGCTAGAAGTAATCTCTTCATTAGTTAACAGATTTCTTTAATGTGGAATTATTTAGATGACTTTTACTTCTGCAGAGATCATACAAATTTACTGATACTGGTGGACTGTTGAAGTTTGAGTAGACTTTTATGATGGAAATGTTCTAAATTGATCAGTTTTGTCATTATTGGTGCATGCATTTTGTTTCATTGTTTACTGGAAAAATGTTCAAAACAATACATTTAAAATGCCCTCTAACAACTGTACTGTATTGTACAAGGAATATAATTTAATACAGTCAGGAAGGTGTATCAAAGAGCATGTGTATGTTTCGTGTTCAAGGGGCCTATGATTTGAAAACAGCCCAAAATGAATCTTTATCTGCCACTGGCAAAATGTATTTTCTTTGAATGTGGGTTTCAAGGGCAGAGAAGTTTTAATGCTAAGTCTATTTTCATTGTGAGACTGCATTGCTTAGTTTAGCAGATATCTATGAGAGTTTATGCTCTAAAATATAAAATAAAACTTTCAAATGAAATCCATATCATCGCAAAAGTAAAGCAGTATGAAATTACAGAGTTTATGGCAAATGGGGCGAAATAACCAAGGAATGGGACATTGGAATGGCTTACCATGATTTTGTGAGGGGGGTGGCAGGAAACTCAGACAGCCCTGGCTAAACTATACCATTCAACTGTCCAGAATTTTGCAGAATGAATAGATTTTTGCTTCTTATTTTTGGTTTGTTCCTCATAAAAGTTGTGGTTTTCTGCCAAATCATTTAGGAATGAAGTCACTAAATAATGACAGACATTGAGTTTCAGACGTCATAACCTCCAGAAAAATGCATGCTAAAGCAAGACCTGTTATTCTATCAACTGTCTTAAGTTTATACAAGAGCAATTTTTAGTGCTGTTTGCATGTTCCCCCAATATATTTGGCCTTGTCTAGATTTCCTGCATTAAGAGGTTGAGAGGTACATGCAAATAAATCGCTTTATAGAATTAGGAATATCCAAACCTTTCAACTGCCCCCAATTTTGGCTCAAAATGTTGTTCTCCCTTTAATAATCCCTCTGCAAAATGGCAATTTTGGAAGAAAACGTGCAGGGTTTACAATTATAAATAACTGTAATGATCAGAGTTATAGATTACTTTTTTTTCAGAAATGCATGTAGATCTTATTTTGTCAGCTGCTCAAGTTAACAGTACTAATTTTAAAAAGGTGTCCCTTCTTTGACAGGTTCCCAGCTGTATTGTGTGGCAAGTTTATATTTTTGCATAACATTTTTGGTCTGTTTTTCTTAAAATTGTGGTTTTCTGGCAAATTAGTAGCAAATCATTAAAAACTGAAGTTAGAAAATAATGGCAGACATTTGAGTTTCAGATTTCATACCTTCAAAAATTCATACTAATGCAAGACCTACTACTATTATGTTATCTTTCTAAGTTTATAAGAGCAATATTTAAACATTGTCTTTATTTTTGGGCCTGTGTCCCACTTCTATGTATGACTTTGTCCAGATTTCTTGCTCTGAGGTTGAGAGGTATGAGTGTCAGAGCTATCACCATCAGCCAGAGACATTTCAAACTTTGACCTACTTGTTGCAC
Source organism: Protopterus annectens (assembly GCF_019279795.1). NCBI lineage: Eukaryota > Metazoa > Chordata > Ceratodontiformes > Protopteridae > Protopterus > Protopterus annectens. The sequence continues at coordinate 240,206,422 of NC_056736.1, read as the reverse complement.
CCCACTCCCCATTGTAGTGGCTCTGGATGTGTCCAAGCAAGGCAAGGAGCAGTTATGCAGTGTAGGTGTGCAGAGTATTCCCCCATCCAAGGTAGACCACAAGTACGACCTTGGCTTTTCATCTGTCTTTGATTTTGCAGAATGTTCTGGTTTTCTGTCATATTTTTATGCTGCCGATTTATGCTTCTTATTATTCAGAAAATGCATGCTACGTCCGTGGTGGTGCAGCGGTAGTGTTGTTGCCTCACAGCAAGAGGTTCTCCCGTTCGATTCTCAGCTTGGGTTGGGAGTGCCTTCTGTGTCTGCATGTCCTCCCTGTGGTCGAGTGGGCATTTGAAAGACATGCATTGAATGGGCGTGCCTTCATTGAAGGTTGAGTGTCGGGCTGGCAACTCGACACCATAAAAACAAACTGCCAATCATTAGCAGACCAGAGTTCTGCTGTGGTGACCCCTAACTGGGAAAAAGCCAAAAGACAAACAAGAACATTATTCAGAAAATGCATGCTGTTGCAGTGCCCTGTTGCTCTGTATTAAAGTAGCAAGGCTTTATTGACCATCAGGTAAGCCTGCCAGCGATTGTAAGATGCAAGTAAGCTTTAATAAGCATACTGTTAAAGAATTACCAACATTGAAAGCCTTTTCATTGTTGCCATGCAGAGAATATTCACATAACTAGATAACGTATAAGCCTTAGGTATTGAAATGCATATGACAGTATTTGAAATAAAGGACATAATTACAGTATTTTCAGAAACTCATTACATTTGTTGGAGACTTGCAGTTATCTTTGCAGGCTTTTCCTGCAAACTAAACAGAATGCCAATCTATGATGTGTGGTCCATAGCTTGTGCAGTAATCCTTTAAGCAATTTATCTTGAGCTTGTTTCTTGTTTGCTGTTCATTTTTTACTTTGATCATGTGTTCCCCATGAAACAAGTAGATAGTTGTTGTCAGGCAGCAGGTCTTTTTTCGATAAGAAACATTTTTACAAGTGGGGGTATCACAGAGATTGCTACTTTCAGCAAGTTACTTGGTAATTTTATAAAGCTGAAACAAGTAGATAGTTGTTGTCAGGCAGCAGGATTTTTTCGGATAAGAAACATTTTTACAAGTGGGGGTATCACAGAGATTGCAACTTTCAGCATGTTACTTGGTAATTTTATAAAGCTGAATATAAATTATAATTAGAACTGCAGTGCAAGGAGAAGTGGTTTGAGCTGAGTGCTGCTTGTTTTATTTTATACTTGATTTTGACTGGCATTCCAGTAATGTATTTAAAAAACAATTTATTTTTTCATGCCTCACAACCTTTGTTTTTCCATGTAGATATTAAGTAAGTTGTCATGTAGCCAATGCATTGAAATCTTTTTTTCTTCTACATTTCATTTTGTCTTGATTGGACTCTCATAATGATGGTTTGGGCAGTGTATTTAATTAAAGTTCCAGTTGTTGTGGTTTTGAGCATAGCTCCACCCCTTTCTAGTTGGCCCCACCCTGTCCCATTGGCCCCACCCATTCAGCTGTCTCCTGCAGCCCCCCCTTTAATTTGAAGTCACCAGCCGCCACTGCTTCCTCTACATGGCACCACCTGTGTAGGCTCTACACGAACCCTACACAGAGTTTACTGAATCATGGGGCACATCTATTTCAACAATGCAGCACTACCACAACGGAAGTTATTCAAAAATGTTAACAGAGGTGGTCAAAAGGGACATGCTCTCCAGTGCTTCAGCACTATGCAGTGCCATCCAATCTTTCTTCCTGGCCATACTAACAGCCTGTCCCATTCCTGTATAGGCAAATGAAGAATACAGTGCTGTTGTCAACAATTAAAAATACAGCATCAGTAAATGTCAAATATCTGGCAGACAAAATCTCTGAGGATACAAAAATGTCTACTAAGCACTAAACATTTTAATATGCAAGCAACTTAAAAAATGGAAGCTGTGCTTTAATCTTTGTTACATTTGAACTTTCTGTCCTAACTAGCCATTCCTGCTATATTGGTCTGTGGTAACCCTTTCACAAAACTGATAATTGACAGTGCGCCAGCAACACATCACATACTTTCACTCTAATATCGACAGGTGCTGGGTTTTTATGGACCATGGCTTTAGACTCAGCAATAGTTTATAACTTGAAAGATATTTTCACCGATGATTAATAGAAAAATGAATGATAGTCCTTTTCTGCATTCATATAGGAGGAACTCCTTTTAATTCAAACTGCACAATATATCCTCAAAAGTCAGTGCTGCACTGTCATCATACTGAGATGCCTTCCATAAGCTTGATTTATTAGACTTAGACACTGTTTTAGAAAATAATTTCCGATTCCTGACTAAGAATCTGCTCAGATAACACTGTACTCTGTCTGTCCTGCCCTGGTATTGAGTATCATCTGGCTGCCTCAATGGCTCATTAGCATGTATCTGGACAAACACACATTGTAACAAAACTTGCTGGTATTTCAGTTTGGAAGAGAGTGATTCATAAATGAGAGAATAGTACTGAATTTTCCAGACATGGAAGACCAGCAGCAGATTGACATATGAAGTGGAAAGCAAGACTAGTCTGTGAAAAACAGCTCATGTAGGGGAAGGAAAGCCAGGGTTGGAATGGGTTATGTAAAATGAAGCATCAGATATAATTTCTCTGTGGTTACTGGAATTAAACAAAAGGTTGTAAGTGACATCATGGGGCAAACCTACATCTTAGTCATTTGTGGGGCAGCTAAAGAATGAATGTGTAATGTTCCTCCAACATTACTGTGAAAACAAAGAAGGTGGTGACCTCCATATCTAAAATTTCAATGTTTGCTTCCTTTAACTTCTATCTTTTTCTGTTATGTACAAGCAGTCTTCCTTTTGTATTTTTATCATGCCAGTGGGAGACCTGGGACTCACATAGCTGGGGGAGCTAATACTGACCAGACAATTTATGAATAGCATGTCATCAGTGTAGAATCTAACCAGTGCCACCACATGCACTGTCTCTGTACTGTTACCATTTACATTCTTCTATAAATGCTGAGTAAATCTGCTATCTTGAAACCCGTGTTGGACCCTATATCTTTGTTTCATTCTGGGCTGGTAACAGAACCTGTACGCTTAGTTTGCAGGACGTGCTTTACTCTAGGTCCCAAGTTTGGAAAACAGTCACTTGAACCAACCAGTGTGAATCTGCAAACCAGAATGCCACATGCACTGCAGACTAGTTCATCCTATGGCAAACTCTGTCCCATGGTTGACCTCAAAAAATGGCTTGTGAGGTAGTTGTACTTGGCTATATTAATATTTGT
>NC_056736.1:240145620-240198120 GCF_019279795.1 Protopterus annectens | reverse complement strand
ACTGCATTAGAAGTATATTTTAAGGTTAAGAAATCCTTGAATGTGGGCATTTAAATTTATATGATTTTGTGGGTCAAGAAAGCCTTGAAAGCAGGCATTTTCTTGTTTAGAGTTCTAGACCTGAGTGGTGTCATGTTAAGATGGATATGACTGGGATTTGCTAGCTTGATAGGTATAGAAGACTGTGCCTAAAAAAAGAGTTATGTTGGTAAATAATGTCTTATACAATATCTTCCATAAAAGAAAATATGAAATCCATTCTTAGAAGTGAGCACATGTTAGATTCTCCTAGAATTATCATCATCAACCCACTTTTTCCCATTTTCTGCATGGTGTTGGGGTATTGTATCAAATGTTGCAATCTCTCTCTTGATTCACTGCCCCTCTCCTACCTTCTTCAACAGTCATGCTTGACTGTCACAGATCTTTCTCAGAATCCATGCATCTGTTTGTTGAATACCCTCATCTGTCCCTAATCTTCTTCATCATATTGTCTTCTATTTTTCTGCACATATACCTGAACCACCAAAACCTGTTCTCTTTTAACTTCTCTGCAATTGAAGTTACTTTGGCTTCTGCTCTGATGTCCTTGTGCATCCTATTACCCATCTCAGGCACTTCATCTCTATTACCTCTTGGTTCTTTAACTGCTCTGCTTTTTCTGCTCATGTTTCTGTACCATACAGTAGTACTGGCCACACCACTATTTTTTATACTTTGCTGTTCAGCTTCTTTGCCATTCATCTGTCATACAATACCCCTGACATTCTATGCCAGTTGGCTGCAGCTCCTATGATTCTAGCTTTGACCTCCTCATTCAGACTTCTCTTCTCTTCAGCCACCTCTCCTGGATACTTGAAGTTGTTAACTTGTTCCAGTGTTTTCCCTTCTATCTCATTTCTCATCTTCATCTGATTTCCTCCATTTGCTTCAATTACAGCTGTCTTATCTTTACTCAGTTTTGTCCAGTATGCCTTCAGTTTTGCATTTCATTCCCCCTATCCTTTGCTGAAGTTCTTGCTTAGAGTCTGCCTGTAATGCTACATTTCTACATACAGTAACTTTGTTGATCTGTCCCCTTCAGCATCTTTGCAGTGTTAGTCCATCACCAGTATGAAAGGTAGTGGCTTATGAGCTAAACTCTGATGCACCCCCACTCCCACTGGGAACTCCTCTGTGACTGTATGTACTTGAGTCATTGGGTTCATGTACATAGCCTGCAATAATTCTACAAATGTTTCTGGGACTTCCAACCACTGCTGGACTGCCTAAATCAGATTTTTGGGGACCTTGCCATATGCTTTCTTCAAGTCTAGGAATGCCTCGTCGGACTCTTTCCTCATCTTTAGCTTCTTCTCAAGGTTTTGTCTCAAGTATCTGTCTCACTGCAAATGTCAGGTCAGTTGTGCTGCATCCTGATCTAAATTCTAACTGCTCATATTCCATTTTATTTTCTACTACTCTGCATATTCATTTTTCAATCACCCTCTCCAGAACTTCCATGCAGTGTGACAGTTATTTGATAACTCTCTACTGTCCACAGTTTTGAATGTCCCCTTTGTTTTTATGCATGGGAATTAGCAGCCTTTCTCTCCAGTCATCTGGGATATGCCTTTCTCTCCATATTATTACGTGTACCCTCTGGACCCATTCTTCCCGTATTTCACTCAACATCTGGATCATATCCACTGTGACATCATCTGAGCCTGATGTTTTCCCTGACTTAATTTCCTTAGTGTTGTTATTACTTCTTACAGGGTGGACTTCTGTTCTTCTTTCATCATAGACTATGTCTGCAGTGGCACACCTTCTGTGGGGTTTTATTCATTCTGAAATAGCTAAAAGTATTTTTCCTCATCTGCCTTTGATTTCCTGTCAGATGATGAGCAGGCTATTTCTGGCATCCTTATGAAGGGTGTCTTACTATATTCATTTTTTCATTCTGTCTTTGCATTGCAACCTGATAGCTTCTTTGTGCCTTCTACCTAGTTCACTTTCCACAAGCTGGTAGAGTGCTTCTGATCCCTTGTTCTTTGCTATTACAACTCGTCTCTCAGCATTTTTGTTAGCCAACCAGTATTCCTTCTAAGCCTGGTCCATATTTTCTATCTCGCACTTTTCATGCACTCCTTCTTTCTTTTAATGATTTCCTGGACTCCTGGATTTCATCACCAGCTTTCCTTATATACCTTATTTCCATACCTGACTTGGTTACATAGCTTACATAGCTGTCCTGTAGTCCTCACATATGCTGTTTTGAGGCACTGACATTTTTATTCAGTTCCACCTATTTTGTCTTCTTCCTGAGGTGCTAGAGCCCTGAATAATCCCTTGCACACTTGTGTTTCTTCTATATTCAGCTTCCAGGTCTTCAGCCTAGTCTGTGTTGACCAGAGTCTTCACTGACCACTGGCTGTGCCAACCAGTGGTTTGTGCTGTGGGTCAATTGTTTCACATGTGATAGATTTGGAATCACTGGTTTAACCCATTATCCTTTCCTTACATAGAGGACATCTACCTGAGTTGCATGTTAGCCTCTCTTGTATGCAAATCTGTTACATGTTGGCCACAATCAAGCCATTTGTCAGACAGAAGTCTAAAATGGAGTCTCCTTCTTTATTTCTGCTGCTTCACCCATATGAACCAAGGCAGTCCTCATATCCTGTTCTATCTTTCACAATGTGAGCATTCAGATCACCCATTATCAACACCACTTCATGTTGACCTGATCTATCTACTAGGTCCTGCAACTGTTGGCAGGCTGAGATTACGAATAGTGACCTACCATTATGGAGTCTGATCACCATGAGTCTGTCACAAATTCTGATGACACCCACCCTGCCTTATGAAGCCACTCCCTCACCACAATTCCCACACCATTTCTAGCCGTTCCTCCTCCTGATTAGTAGGTTCTGGATCCCAAGCTAAGTGACTTTGCCACAGCCCCCATCTTGCCTTCTGGATACATTAAATGTCCAGCCTCCTTCTTACTATCATCCACTTCTAAGCTGTACCCTCTCAGTGACCTACAATGAGTGTCCTTAGTTCATGTTTGGCAGGTTGACTCATTTTATATTCAGTAGTAGTAAAGTAATAGTAAAGGGAAGAATCAGGCAGATCACTTTCTGATGAAGACTTGCCTTTGTCAAAAACGTATAGATTGGTTTGGTGTTATTGGGGTTTTGTGATTTTCAATAAAAGATCCTTTTAAGAAGGAATCCTGGTTTCTGACCTCTATTTGGACACTCCTTGCAAGTCTTTATTTTTGGTTTTCATTTTATATTCAGCTTTCACTCAACAGCATTATCCCTAGGCTGGATAAATGGACACCGATTTGCCAAACATTGCTTGGCTTTATGGTGGGCAGATACTGTCCAATAGAGACACATGCATCCCTCTTACTGTTAGCATGTGTCCCTGGTTTAGTAGGGCAGGTCCTTAAACCACTTATTACCCATTTCGTTAACATGACTGAATCACCTAAAACCATCAAGTAGCTAGCCCTGACATGGTGCACGGTCTGTGTTCTCTTATCTTGAGGATAATGCACACCACAGTTGTTTTATAGAACCTTCCTATTATATGATACCATCTAAAGTCTGTGCAGCTGCGCACAATTCCATTCTTGGGTAGGTCCAAGTTGAAAACACTGTTTGGAACAGAGAAGATCAGGCTCAAACCTTGCACCTTTTCTCTGAGAGACACAGATTTTAACTGGTATGCTAATTGGTCTCCCCTTAGAAAGACATCTGTAATTTAACCAACTGTTGAAGTAAACTATTTTTGTTTGTATTATGCCATAATTTACAGTGACAGTAAGATATTGCTCCAAACTATTTTTTGTAGTCTCAGAAATGAAAACTTGGAACTTAACCATGTCTCTCTTCATATATCCCAAAGTAGAACAAGTAAGGTTTCTTAATCCCAAGTGAGCATCGACCAAATAGGCATGTTTTGTGTGTATTTTCAGGGTCCAAGTAACATCATGAATTCAGACATCTGAGAAACAACTTACTGTTAACTTTTACTTGCCTAGTGAAAGAGGCACTAGCTATTGTACTACAAAGTCAACGAATATTAGAATATTATCATGTGTAGCATACTCAAGCAGCTCAAAGGGCTTAGTCATACTGATCAGGTGACTTCTGTTTGGGTTAGCATCCCGGACATGCTGTTATGAAGATAATGATGTTAAGAAGGGGATGTTGTGAGAGTAGCAGTTGAGGTGTGACTTAAGTACATTGCTGAGATTTAAATGTCTTTTTGCATTATATAGGAGACAAATGAGTCTCAAGAGGTGTTTTGTGTCATTGCTGTGTTGTGGTATTGTGGGGGTTGCAGGAGAGGTTTTTCCCTTAGTTTTAATAAGTATCTATATCTCAGCTAGACTTAGTATTAGGTAACAATATAGCGTGCTTCAGTAAAAGTGAGTGAAATATTACACTACCTCCTTTAATGCTTGCATTTTTCTTAAGTGAATTCTACCTAATTTGCATGATGCAGTCTCTGTCAACATGAAAATGGTCATACTATTCTATTACAAATCTTATTATGTAGCTTGTGACAATTAGCTACAATGTCAGAACACTCATTTTAAATGTGTTTGTGTAAAATCATCTGTTTACAGGATAAGTCAAGTGTGTTTCACCAATGCGCTAGTCCACAAACATAGACTGCATGGCCATGGTCCACGTAATCAACTTCTAACTAAGGGCACATGCCAACTATGTGAAATTAAACCAATAAAAAGCACCAAAAATAAATAAATTAGTAAATAAGCCATCAGTGATGTTTGGGGACAGGACTACCCCACCAATTCAAAGAGACTCCATTCTGTTCACCTTTCCTTAATGTGATTTATGTAGAGGTCACACAAAAACAGGATTATAGGAATTACAGTAATCAGAGAAAATACAGGAGTATTTGACCAGAGGTATGTGTGCCTTGCCAATAATCACCCTCAGGCTCTACCTATCTTTTCAGCAAGGGCAAGGTATTTAATTCCCAGAGCAAATTTTGGGGTAGCTACTTAATTGTATAAGCTATGATTGACATTAGACAGGTAATCACACTTCCCTTACTCTGGAATATACTCTCTTTGGATGTCAAGCATTGTGATTACCTGTCTACTGTCAGTAATAGCTTAATTGCATAAGCTATGATTGACAGTAGACAGGTAATCACACTGCTTGACATCCAAAGGGAGTATATTCCAGAGTAAGGGAAGGCACTAGGGGATGCACTTGTATCTGCATTTAGTTTTATTTATTCCCTGATATAGGTGCTGGTCTTTTTTTCAAGGATTGGCTGTAGTATTTGACACTTCAAGGAAAAATGAAGTATTGGATAACAGAATGCCTGGGGGCAAAGAAAACAAGGCATAGGTATCCCCTCAAGAGTCTGTATAACACTAGGTGCAAGGATAATTCTGCCAGTATTTTCTGACAACTGAGCTTTTCAAGGCTGGAGATTCTTTTTTATTGAAAACACTCTGTAATCTTTTTGATCTTTTTTTTTGTATATCTACTGCGATATATGCCAAAGAGTAGATTTTATTCAATAATGGTTCTAACTATGGCAAATTACAGATGAACAATAATTTCCTTACTTTTAGAAGGGATGACTATGGTGATTACTTGAGATAATATGGAAGGAGTTTCTTATGATGGTTGTTAGATGATGATCAGAGGAGAGGGAGCAATCTTTTCATGTACCCAGGTCTTTGTTGACTGACTCAGTGGAAAGTGAGCTGCTATTGGGGGGGGGGGGGGGTGGCCAGGATACCAAGGAGATAATAACAGAATTCACCAGCTCTGCTGTTCTTAACATATTTCTGACAGGAAATTTTATTTCGCAGTTACATATTTTTATTTTCTTAAAGAGTTAATAGCGTAAACTTCCATCTTCCATAACATCTAAAAATCATTTAATTATTCCTATATTGTCCTGACAAAATACTATCTGGAACTTTTATACAACATAAAGGTAAGCCACACAAAAGTAAACTCTAAAGACACGTTTCTGAAAAAAAAAGTTTCAAATGGTCTTGACAAATATCCAGAATCTGTCTCTGAAACTGGATAAAATGGGCAATAAATTAGATAATTTTGAGAAAAGATATACAAAGCAGGTGGATCTAATCCAAGAGACTCTTAATCAACAGAAAATCCAGATTTCAGGAATGGAGGAAGCTTTAAATGATGTGGAGAGAAGATTGTCGGAAGAAAAAAAACATAAATGAGTTATTTTAAAATAAACTAGAATACTATTGAACAAACTAGATGATCTAGAAAACAGATCTCAAAGGAACAATGTTCGCATTTTTGTATGTCAGAGAACAATGTTCGCATTTTTGTATGTCAGAGAACAATGTTCGCATTTTTGTATGTCAGAGAAAATAGAAGGAAGCAGCATAACAACATCCTGGCTCCCTATCACCCATGACCTTCCTGAAGCAAAGTCTTATGGAATCAAAAGAGGACATGGATCACTAACAATGGCTTCTACAAATAAGAATTCAACACTGAGATCCATTATAGTCAAGTTGTTTTCTTCACAAGATAATGGATAGATGCTAAAAACTGATTGGCCAAAATGTCCCATCAAATTAGAAGGGAAAATAATACAATTTGACAGCAATTATTCCTCTGCAGTGATTTCTATGAGGAAATGTTTTCTTCCATTAATTAAAGATCTCAAGAAGAAAGCAGATAAAGGTACATCTGCTTTTCCCTGCTAGACTAAAAGTATTTTCCCAGCTGAGACCAGGATTTTTGAGGATACAGATACTGCATTATCCTCTTTGAAGGCAAAAAGTATTATTCAACAAACAGAAGAAATGGATTGGAATAGCAGTCCTTTGAAATGATTGGCTGAGAGAAATGGCTGAAAAACTAATGATAATAAGAAGAAAATTATATAAAAGTGACTATTGTACTGTATGTAATAATTCCATGTCTGTTCAGCTGTTTATTGTTATTTTTTCTCAAAAAGATTTTTTCATAACATCTCATTCATATCTTCTTTGCCTTAAAGAAGAAAACCTGGATAACTGCAACTTTAAGGTGTTTATTTTATTAAAGATATACTTCAGCACATTTATTTAACTTTCATCATATTAAAATAAGTATAAATTCTTATAGCCTGATGCTATTAGAATGAATAATTTCTTATGTTTTTATTTAAATTATAAAAATCAGCTTTTAAATTAACATATACAGCATAAATTTAAAATTGAGAAGGTGTTACAGATGTGCATAGTTCAGTCAAAGGGTACTATTACTTATTTGTTTTTGCACATTATATAAGTAGAATAACATCAGATGTAAACTTGCAACTGCTGGTCTATTTTCTCTTGTTTCTTTATATTATTTTCCCTATACATTCTTAAATGATTACTTTGGTTTATGATTGAACTGAACCATACTAAAAATCAGGGTGTCAACAGTCAATATCTGGAAACACAAAGACTCAAAGATGAGTCATGCTGTTTTACATTGATATTGCATCAGCTTTGCAATGCCTTTTCTGCATCATTCTTGTTGGCTAATGATAATACAGGAGACTGCAGGCTTGTTTTAGCTCCATGGATCCTGATTGGGTGTCTTGCAGACTACCACAGCGTCAGAAACAAGGAGAGATTTTTTTTTTTTGCTGATTTTAGTACTTTTTTGGCTTTTTCTTAGCCGTTTTTGCCTAATCGCACTTTTAAAAAGCTGTTTTACTGCTGTTTATTGCTGCATTTCAGTTTAAAATTGTATTTTACTGTGTGTACACTTGTCTTTTGCTTAAAGTATTATAATTTAAATTGCATTTGATTCTGTCGGCATTACACTCAAGTGTGACTGCCTTTTCTGTGCATTGCTACTGTTTAAATTGCTTTTTACTGTTTAATTCCTAAAAAAAAATATTCTCTGTACTGCTGTTTTCCTGCCCTTTCCTATACTAGATTAGTCCAGATCCCAGATCTGCTGGTTTTAGGACTTTTGTGTATTTTCTGAGTGTCCAGACATTGTTGTGCCAGCAGGATGTCTTTCTGCTTATCAGTGAGAGTGGTAAGCAATACAGCAGCCTATCTGCCACAAAAGAAGTGTCTCCAGCTCTGAAAAGTTACCTTATTGGCCATTTTGGGCTAATTCCTCTCCCTTTCAATTTTCTGAGTTAAAAACCTGTGTTTGCATGGGTTTGTGCTTGTTTTAGCATGCAGATCTTGTTTGGGGATCCTGCAGACTACCACAGCATCAAAAACAAGAAGGAGAAACGTTTTGTTAATTTAAGTACTTTTTTGGCTTTTTCTTAGCCGTTTTTGCATAATTGCACTTTAAAAAGCCATTTTACTGCTGTTTATCACTGCATTTCAGTTTAAAATTAGTTTTACTGTGTGTGCACTTGTTTCTTTGCTTAAAGTATTATAATTTAAACTGCATTTGATTCTAAAGCTGTCCCACTCAAGTTTGACTGCCTTTTATGTGCATTGCTACTATTTAAATTGCTTTTTACCATTTCATTCCTAAAATAAAAATGAAAAAAGCAAAAAAAAATTCTCTGTACTGCTGTTTTCCTACCGCTTCCTATACTAGAACAGTCCGAATCCCAGATCTGCTTGTTTCAGGACTCTAGTGTATTTTCTGAGTGTCCAGACCTTGTTGTGCCAGTGGGGGGTCTTTCTGCTTATCAGTGAGAGTGGTAAGCACTAGTGCAGCCTATCTGCCACAAGAGGAGTGTCTCTAGCTCTGAAAAGTTACCTTATTGGCCATTTTGGGCTAATTCCTATCCCTTTCAAGTTTCTGAGTTAAAAAACCCGTGTTTGCATGGGTTTGCACTTGTTTTAGTTCTGCGGATCCTGTTTGGGCATCCTGCAGACTACCACAGTGTCAGAAACAAGAAAGAGAGACTTCTTGCTGAATTAAGTACTTTTTAGGCTTTCTCTTAGCCGTTTTTGCCTAATTGCACTTTAAAAAGCCATTTTACTGCTGTTTATTGCTGCATTTCAGTTTAAAATTGTTTTTACTGTGTGTGCACATTTTTTTTTTTTTGCTTAAAGTATTATAATTTAAACTGCTGCTGCATTTGATTCTGTAGGCAACCCACTTAAATTGCTTTTTACTGTTTAATTCCTAAAAAAAAAAAAAAAAAAAAAAAAAAAAAAAAATATTCTCTGCACTGCTGTTTTCCTGACCTTTCCTATACTAGAATAGTCTGGATCCCAGATCTTCTGGTTTCAGGACTTTTGTGTATTTTCTGAGTGTCCAGACATTGTTGTGCCAGCAGGAGGTCTTTCTGCTTATCAGTGAGAGTGGTAAGCAATACAGCATCCTATCTGCGACAAGAGGAGTGTCTCCAGCTCTGAAAAGTTACCTTATTGGCCATTTTGGGCTAATTCCTGTCCCTTTCAAGTTTCTAAGTTAAAAAAACCTGTGTTTGCATGGGTTTGCACTTGTTTTAGTTCCACAGATCCTGTTTGGGCATCCTGCAGACTACCACAGCATCAAAAACAAGAAGGAGAACCTTTTTGCTGATTTAAATATTTTTTTTTGGCATTTTCTTAGCCGTTTTTGCATAATTGCACTTTTAAAAGCCATTTTACTGCTGTTTATCACTGCATTTCAGTTTAAAATTGGTTTTACTGTGTGTGCACTTGTTTTTTGCTTAACATATTATAATTTAAACTGCATTTGACTCTGAAGGTGTCCCACTCAGGTGTGACTGCCTTTTCTGTACATTGCTACTGTTTAAATTGCTTTTTACTGTTTTATTACTAAAAAAAATGAAAAAAAAACAAGAAAAAAATCTGTGTACTGCTGTTTTCCTACCCTTTCCTGTACTAGAATAGTCTGGATCCCAGATCTGCTTGTTTCAGGACTTTAGTGTATTTTCCGAGTGTCCAGACCTTGTTGTGCCAGTGAGAGTAATAAGCACTAGAGCAGCCTATCTGCCACAAGAGGAGTGTCTCCAGCTCTGAAAAGTTACCTTATTGGCCATTTTGGGCTAATTCCTATCCCTTTCAAGTTTCTGAGTTAAAAAAAACCCATGTTTGCACTTGTTTTAGTTCCGCGGATCCTGTTTGGGCATCCTGCAGACTACCACAGTGTCAGAAATAAGAAAGAGAGACTTCTTGCTGAATTAAGTACTTTTTAGGCTTTCTCTTAGCTGTGTTTGCCTAATTGCACTTTAAAAAGCCGTTTTACTTCTGTTTATTGCTGCATTTCTGTTTAAAATTGTTTTTACTGTGTGCACATGTTTTTTGCTTAAAGTATTATAATTTAAACTGCTGCTGCATGTGATTCTGTAGGCATCCCACTCAAGTGTGACTGCCTTTTCTGTGCATTGCTCCTATTTAAATTCCTTTTTACCATTTAATTCCTAAAATAAAATGAAAAAAAAAATATTCTCTGCACTGCTGTTTTCCTGCCCTTTCCTGTACTAGAATAGTCCGGATCCCAGATCTTCTGGTTTCAGGACTTTTGTATATTTTCAGAGTGTCCAGACCTTGTTGTGCCAGCGGGAGGTCTTTCTTCTTATCAGTGACAGTGTTAAGCAATACAGCAGCCTGTCTGTCAGAAGAGGAGTGTCACCATCTCTGAAAAGTTACCTTATTGGCCGTTTTGGGCTAATTCCTGTCTCTTTCAAGTTTCTGAGTTAAAAAACTGTGTTTGCATGGGTTTGTGCTTGTTTTAGCTCTGCAGATCCTGTTTGGGCACCCTGCAGACTACCACAGCATCAAAAAGAAGAAGGAGAAACTTTTTGGTGATTTAAGTACTTTTTTGGCTTTTTCTTAGCTGTTTTTTCATAATCGCACTTTAAAAAGCCATTTTACTGCTGTTTATTGCTGCATTTCAGTTTAAAATCGGTTTTACTGTGTGCACTTGTTTTTTGCTTAAAGTATTATAATTTAAACTGCATTTGATTCTGAAGGTGTCCCACTCAAGTGCAACTGCCTTTTCTGTGCATTGCTACTGTTTAAATTGCTTTTTACCATTTAATTCCTACAAAAAAAATATTCTCTGTACGCTTGTTTTACCTCTGCAGATCCTGTTTGGGTGTCCCACAGACTACCACAGCGTCAGAAACAAGAAGGAGAGACTTCTTGCTGAATTAAGTACTTTTTAGGCTTTCTCGTAGCCGTTCTTGCCTAATCACACTTTAAAAAGCTGTTTTGCTGCTGTTTATTGCTGCATTTCAGTTTAAAATTGTTTTTACTGTGTGCACATGTTTTTTTGCTTAAAGTATTATAATTTAAACTGCTGCTGCATGTGATTCTGTAGGCATCCCACTCAAGTGTGACTGCCTTTTCTGTGCATTGCTACTGCTTAAGTAACTTTTTACTGTTTAATTCCTAAAAAAAAAAAATATTCTCTGTACTGCTGTTTCACTGACCTTTCCTATACTAGATTAGTCTGGATCCCTGATCTGCTGGTTTCAGGACTTTAGTTTATTTTCTGAGTGTCCAGACCTTGTTGTGCCAATGGGAGGTCTTTCTGCTTATCAGTGAGAGTGGTAGGCACTAGAGCAGCCTATCTGCCACAAGAAGAGCATCTCCAGCTCTGAAAAGTTACCTTATTAGCTGTTTTGGGCTAATTCCTATCCCTTTCAAGTTTCTGAGTTAAAAACCTGTGTTTGTGTGGGTTTGCACATCACACAGCACTGCAGGGCTAGGGTTAAACTATTCCCGGTGCCAGAAATTCTGCTCTTCAAATTTTCCCTTAGAACATGCTGGTTTTTCAATAGTAGCACTAAAATTTTAATCCATGTGCCTAGCACTTGCTCTAGAACTGCAAAAAAGTACTATAAAGCCATAAATTATACAAGCACTAAAATCCTCCCTGTTAATAAGGGAATTAACTGTAGGCACTAAACAACCTAAAATTGCAAAGCATCTTGCCAAGATAAGGAAAAACAGCTCTTGCACTTTACTAAAAAGCACCTAACCAGGCATGTCCAAGGGTCAGCTTTCGGTGATTTCTCCTGTCCACCTGGTGAATCTGGGCTTGTTGGGGCAATGCAGTAATTGCCTCATGTACACAGACAACCCTCTCCTCCTACCACCAAACACTACAACATGTGAGAGATGCAAGTACATAACCAAACTGGAAGCAAAGCTCTCTCCAACCAAGACTGTACTAGACAGTCAAAAGGAGAAGGTAAACATCTGCACCACACCTCAAGCAACACATAGCCCTGTAAAACCCACCCCATCAAAACCTAGACATACCAAAATGAAATCCACATATGTGGAGGCCCTTAACATTAACCTACCTAAGCAACAAGGACCTCCAAAACTGAAATGCAAACAAACACCAATCACAACCCAAGCGACATATAGCTCACAACAGCAGTGTGCCACCCAAAAACAGCCCCTAAGGCAAGGCAACATAGAAAACACTTTAGTCATAGGTGACTCTATAGTCAGGCATTCTGATGTCCCACTTACCAGACCGAAAAATGAGAAAGTTATGGTCAGTTGCCTGTCAGGTGCCAGGATCCTCTACATAACGCATGCACTCAAGTCACTCCATAACAAGTACAAATACAACTCTGTCATTGTGCATGTTGGAGTGATTGACTTGAAAAGTACCTCCCTGGACTACATGAAAAGAGACATGGAAGAGCTCTCGGACCATGTGGCCCAGGCAGGAATGACCCTAGCCCTGAGTAGCATCCTGCCTTTGCCCTAAATGATACCATAGTATAAGGACTTTGACTTCAACAATTGGCTAAGCTTCTGGTGTCATTCAAAGGGGATCCAGTATCTGTCTGCCTGGGACGACATGATCGACAAACCACAATGCTTTGCCAAAGATAGTCTGCACCTTTCTCCCCTAGGATTTAGATTACTGGCTAAGGCTCTTGCCACCTCTAAAGTGCCTTTTTTAGGCAAGGTTCAAATGACAAAACCACCAACATGAGAGACACAAACATGCAAAATCTGAGGGCAATGCTACTCAATGCTAGAAGTCAAAACCTCAAAATGCACTCTCTCAAGGCACTCCTAAAAATGGAGAACATTGATATCTGTGCAGTAATAGAGACCTGGTTCGAGGCTCCAGAGAGCACCCCTGCATTACTGGGCTATAATTCATATCACACCTTTCAGCCACCTAACCTGGACCGAAACACTAAAGGTGGAGGTGTGTCTATATTCATTAAGGATATCCACACCTCCAGGTTAGATGCTCAGCATAATGCATCTGAGATTATCCAAGTGCAACTAACTCTGGGCAAGACTGCAATCCAAATTGTAACTTGCTACAGATCCCCCACCATGCCCCAGGATTCCCACTCTTCATTTCTTTATACACTGGAAAATATTAGGGTACAACCCAACACCCTAATAATGGGCGATTTCAAATACCCCACCATTAACTGGGAAAACTACTCATGTAACAACTCTTTTGCTCGACGTTTTCTGGAATTCATAAATTCCAACACCTTGGATCAAATTATCCACACCCCCACCAGGGACAGTAATATCCTTGACCTGGTCATTACTAACATGGGCAAATGGTGTTCCACACCAGAGGTCAATTCCTCGCTGGTCAGATCCGACCAAAAGCTAATCAGCCTAGACAACCACATCCCTCCCCCACCCCCATTAGGGAAACCACCATAAAAAATTTCTCCAAAGCCAACTTCACGCTTCTTAAGACAGAAGTGGCAAACTTCACAACACCCATGCAGATGGACAATAGAGGAACAACTACTGAATCCTACACAAATGCACTTTATAAGCACTTACATGAGTGCATGCTATCACTAACAGACCTAAGTTGCTATCCTCTGAAAAAAGGAAGCCAATTTGGTGGTCCCCTACCATAAGCAAACTCTGCAACAGAAGAAAGAAACTGTTGCAAAAAAAGAGTAAAATCCCATGACTGGAAATACTCCTAGGTCAGCCTCAGTAAGAAGCTGAGATCCCTCATAAAATCCTCCAAAGCTAGTAATGAAAACAAAATTGCCACTGATTCTAAAGACAACCGCAAAGCATTCTATAGCTATGTCAAGAATCTCAATGGCAACATGCAGATCTGCTCCGAGTTACAGCACAATGGCATTAAATATACAGAGCCAACTGATATTGCCAACATCCTAGCAGATAGGTTCAGTGCTCACTTTAACCCCCAACCCCCTAAAGGGCCCATCTCTATACCAGAAGAATGT
Organism: Protopterus annectens; assembly: GCF_019279795.1. Classification (NCBI taxonomy): domain Eukaryota; kingdom Metazoa; phylum Chordata; order Ceratodontiformes; family Protopteridae; genus Protopterus; species Protopterus annectens. The sequence goes on along the minus strand of NC_056736.1, from coordinate 240,183,963 downwards.
GAAGTTCCTGTAATCACGGCTGCACAGGTAAAAACCACACTCTCCAAAGCCAAGAACACAGCATCCATGGGACCTGACAACATCCCAGGCTGGATTCTACATGAACTACAGAATGAACTGGCAGCCCACCTAAGCACCATGTTCAATCATAACCTCACCTCAGGCTTTGTGCCCACTGAATGGCTCACAGTAACATTTATCCCACTCCACAAAGGGGGAGCCACCATGCCACCCCAGTAGCTTAATAAGCCTGGTCTGCAAGGCCATGAAATGTATCATCATGGAACTTATAAACAAAGACATTGGTAACCTCCAAACCCTGGACCCCACCCAGTTCAGGTTTGTAAAAAGCAGATCATGTCTCCTAAACCTGATTGACTTCTTTGAAGCAGTCAACACAGCCATAGATGAGGGTAAGGTGGTTCACACTGCCTATTTAGATTTCGTCAAGGCTTTTGACACCATCCCCCACTCTGGAATTATAGATATACTCAGTAAACTAGGTATAAATCCCTATGTCACAAGATGGGTTGCCAACAGAAACCACACTGTGAAAGTTTCAGACTCCAAATCCAGCTTCAGACCAGTGACAAGTGGAGTACTACAGGGTTCAGTCTTGGGTCCTCTCCTGCTTGGTATCTACTTTTCTGAAGTACAGGCTAACACAGAAGGTCTTTGGCCAATGAAGTTTGCAGGTGACTGCAAACTAGGAGCCATTATTGAAACTCCTAACGATGTGGACATCCTACAAAAGGGCCTCACTGAGACAGATGCCTGGTATCAAAGCCATGGCCTCCAGCTCAATGCCAAAAAGTGCATTGCCATCCCCTTTGGTAAAAACTCTGTATCCATGAGCTACCACATAGGTGGTAGTTTACTTAACACAGAAAATGTGATAAGAGACCTTGGGACACAGGTGGACAGTAGTTTCTCCTTTGATAATCACATCGCCATAATAGTCAGGAAATCCTTTTACATGGCACACCTCATCACAAAAGGTTTTTCATCCAGGAAAAAAGAGGTCATTGTTCCCCTATACTCGTCACTCACTAGACCTATTATAGAGTACAATGCTCCTTTTGAAATGTACCTCACAAGACATCTACAACAACTGGAAAAGCTGCAGAAATACCTCACAAAGAGGATTACTGGCCTCAAACAGATGCCGTAACCAGACTGTCTAAAAAACTCCAGCTTTAATCTGTCACATATCACCTACTCAGAGATGATCTCTGCCTAACATACAAAGCTATGTCAAACCCAGAGCTGTTGGACATGCTCCACTTAAAGAAATCTCAATCCCTCAAAGCTACATGCTCTAGGGACCTAAACCTTGTCACCACAATAAACAGAACATGCTGGAGGGATAGATTCCTGTCCCAGAGACTTTCAATACTCTGGAACAAACAACCTATCTTGATGATTGGATGGGAATTAGGAAATTCACCCCAGGGATCACCTCTGTGGTTCTGCTCGACAGGGGCACAGGAAATTAATTTTATTGGGTGGTGAAAGCCAGGGTACCTTTTTGGCTAGGCTTGTATAGGCCCTATGGTCGATAGCCTAGTATCTACCTGTGAACCTATGAACCTATGAGCAGTGTTGTTAACATTAATGTCATCACTTAGAATGAACAGTGGAAACGTGATATTTAAAATGGATGGCTTCTGTGTCATGATCATGAAACTGGGTATGGAGTACTAAAGACTGATGTCTTGGTGTGTCATTCATTTTGGGATAAGCAAATCTGCTGGGAAATATTGCTGAAAGTGAAGAGCAATGAGCCATTTTCCTGAAAGGTTGACAGAGTACTTATGGGTTGGGTTGGCAGTGATGTCTGCAGTTGTGTTTGTTTTGCCATGATTGTGGTTGGCTAATAGAAGCTGGCGTTATTTTATGGCTAGCTGTTTGAGAGGGAAGTAGATGATGAAAAGGGAATGACTATGATATTTGGCAACAGGCATTAATTTTAAACTGCAAGACTGGTGTTTTAGTATAGCAAGTCTGTAATTATACATATATGAGAATGCTTGCATAAGTACGAGCTAAGACTGCTGCTTGTTAAACTTTTCAGAGGCTCATGATCAGATATTATTTTAAACCAGAAACTCCAAGTCCTTAATAAATGGTGGATTAAATATTAATGTAAGGCAGAGAATGGGCAGAACTTTATCTGGCAGCTTTCTATATACTAATTAATATTAATAACCACAAAGTAATGAGCAGAAGCTGGATGTATTAATATAACTATTACAAATTTTACAAATATAATATGGTTGTATATAAGGCTTTTTCACTTGTTTATTTTCTTAAAAAAAAAAAAAAAATATATATATATATATATATATATATATATATATATATATATAGTCTATATTAGAACACCAAACTTTCAAAATGTTGAGTGTTCTAATGACCCATTTTCAGTGAATGCTGAAAATATCGAAGAAACAGAAAACCAATTTTTTTCCAAGGGAAAGAATTTGGTAGTCCATTTCTGTTGCTTTGGTATTTTCAGCACTATGGTGGAAAGTGATGGGTCGGGTTCAAGTAAGTGTGCGATTGTGTGGACGTGAGGGTAAGGGCAAAGTAGGTGAGTTAGGGTTAGGGCACGGGTCAGGTAAGTGTGAGATTGTGTGGACGTGAGGGTAAGGGCAAAGTAGGTGAGTTAGGGTTAGGACGCAGGTGAGGTAACTGTGCAATAGTGACGGACCTTAGGGTTAGGGTTTGGGTTAAGGTAAGTGTATAGTTAGTGGTGTATGTATAGTTTATTGTAGGGTTAGGTGTAAGAGTTCCGGTGTATGTGTTTGGATTGCTGTTTGTTTGGTGTGCTTGTGTTGTGTGTATGTGTTTTGGAACAGCAATTTTTTTCCCTAGGAAAAAATTCACGGTTCTGTATGTTCGATGTTTTAAATTTTCGATTAATAGGGTTCGGTATTAGAACACTCGAAATTTTGAAAGTTCAAAGTTCGGCATTCTAATATAGACCCTATATATATATATATATATATATATATATATATATATATATATATATATATATATATATTAGTATATGTTCAAACTACATATTTCAAGTATTATATTTCTTCTCTACATTTAATAATTCCTCAGTCAGAACATGATGGGTGTGTATAAACTGCTGACTTCATTAAGACGGACAGAAAGAGTTAATGATACAAACCAAAAATTATTATTTTACTAATCAGATTGTTTTGTTATGTACTGGAATTTTGCCTTCAACTTCCTAGACACATAATCTTGACCAGTAAATGGAAATTCAGAGATGCAATCAGGGTATATTATTTGTAGTTTTAATAAATAGGTAGTAGCTGCTGAAATTGATATACTCTCCTTTTATATACCTACACAGTACTCAGGAATTGCTATGCAATTTATCTATAACAATTGGGTGCTCTAGACATATTAACCCATATAGGATTTGAAAGCTGAAGACATGCTAAGCACCTTTGAATTAATGATCCTCTTTGCAGAACTGAATTTGTCTATTGTTACTATAACATCCTAGTTCATGAAGCAGTTATATTAGTAAAAATATGAGCAATAGTAGTTCATAGAGTGATAATAGACAGATTTTACTTCCCATATAAATATGAAAACAATTTGATTGTTGCTTAAGTTGGCTGTTTGGAAATCAACATTTATTGCAACATTTAATATAATAGGACATAATTCTATTCTATCACTGATATTGGACATATTAATGACATGTCAACAAAATTAGTAATACTGAGGAGTATACACTATAGCAATAAATTAAATGGAGACTTAAATATTCTATTATTTTTTTTTTATTGGAATGTTTATTCACCAGTTGAATAGTATGACATCTGGTCTTTTGATATTACTTGAAAAAGTCTGCTTGAACTCCTAGAAAATATTATTTTATTGTATGTTTTATACATGTAATGCAAGATAAACATACTTAAAAGTTTACTGACGTGCAAGATAGAAATGGTATGTTTATCATTCTGAGATGCTAGTATTGACTTTGTAAATCATATTAGTTTGGTAAATTCTTGTTATCAAATAAATCAAATGTTTCAGTCTTTTAATAGAATCAATAAGATTACATATAATGCTGTACAATTGCTATATTTGAAAGGATTCACTTATATAACTATACAGAAGGCATTGGTGTCATTGATTCTTATCATGAAAGTTGTCACTGAAAATACTACCTATTGATATGTTACACCATGTAAATGAAGGACTGAGTTTAGGAAACCAGTATATGTATTTTACTAAAATAAACTACAAACTATGTTTCTGTTTCCAAACATTAAACTTTGGTAAATATCCTTGGCACATTTCAAAAAAAAAAAAAAAAACAGTTCTTCGTCTTTGAGATAGATAGCATTTGTTGATATTGTTTTTTGTCTAATTCTGATTCAGCAAGACATATATGGTATATGAAAAGTGTACATATCCTTAAGATAAATTGCTGATGTCATCAAATATCAAATTACTTTGTTAATATTTAGAATAAGAGTCCTAATTGAACACTGTAGATAGCACACTCTGACAGATGTAGGTAATGTACTCTATATTCAGTTTTATAAAAATAGTAATACTTTATATTCTATATTTGATGAGAAACATTAGAATATGTATAAAAATTGATTTCTCAGGTACCTGAACATACTAAATTGCTTAAATTGTATAGACCTTATCAAATATGAGAGTTGCAAGACATATAGCATTCCTTTTTTCTATAGATTTATTACAGTGATATTGTTATGGACTAGCAGAGTTGAACTAAACCTGCTTCTACAGTTGAGTAGGTGGCTTGGAAAGAATCACTATAAATGTCTAGAGTTTTATACTCCATGTGGGGAATGATAGAATAATTTCATGTTTGTTCTTTTTTGCAATGTGTTTTCTCTTTTTGGTGTCTACAGTTTCACACATTTTATACAAATGCACTTATATAGCTTTTGTTAAATTTATAATTATCTATATTCATTTTTCAAGTGGTCTGCACAACCACTGATTTGGAGGGTGTAGTACATGACTTTCCCCTGTTGCCCGTTGCACAAGAAACTGAAGTCCATCAACAGCGTTTTCACCAGAATGAAGAAAACGTCAAAAGAGGAAATAAGAAAAAAGGAATTGGTTTCAATTCTGCAGCGGGTGAAGGACAATCTAAACAAACATATAAATGCGGTAGAGGGAACTGAATTGAGTAATGCTGAAACTTATTTTACATCTGTAAATGTTTCAAATGTTGTTAATTTATCTGGATGTGCTTTAACGGATGAGCATATTGCTGTTCTCCGTTTGGGTTTAAAATTTGTACCTACTGTTACACCTAGACTCTGATTAAACAAGAAATGTTTAAATTAGTTAGAAAATTGCATTTGAAATTTTTTTTGCACAAGGGGATGAGCGGTTGAGTAAACATAGTTTTGAATGTAGATTTGAAACTGATAGCAGTGATGATAGTTTCTTTTCTTGCTTATCAGATGGCTTTGATATTTCTACTTCTCCTAATGCTTATTCTTTGTTAAATACCACTGGTATTGATTTTCGGAGCAAATTTATACCTCCCTACTTTAATAATACCATAATACATTTTTCAGAAATGGTGAAATTTTCTGTACAAGAACTTGTTGATACATGTGATAATAGTTTTTGGCGATACAATACGACTAAAAATGAATGGTTTGCTTTAAAAAGTCTTATGAACAGGAGTGATTTAATTATTAAGCCTTCTGATAAAGGCAACAAAATTGTATTGCTCCGTTACACTCAATACTATAATATGTGCATGCAACATTTAAATGATGTTTCAACTTATGAAGTATGTGAAATTGCTAGATATTTGAATGCCATGAATGATTTTACATTATTAATTGAAAAGGGTGTACATTTGGGGTATTTTTCTTAAAAAGATCTTGACATCAAATTTAATTTGGAAAATTTTAAGTTAGCTACTTTTTATTGTCTTCCTAAACTACACAAAAATTTTACAAATCCTCCTGGATGCCCTATTGTTTCTGCTGTTAATTATTTTTTACAGAACATAGGTATTGTAATACATGGTTATTTGTTACCTTATGTAGAAAGGACTGAGTCTTATATAAAAGATTCTTGTGCTTTTATTGAGAAAATATCTAATATATTTTGGACGGAGAATATGTTTTGTGTTACCATGGATGTGGTTAGTTTATATATGAACATTAGACATAGTGATGGAGTACGAGCTTTACATTACTTTCTTGGATATAGTCCCACTTCACATTACATTATTGATTTAACTCATTTTTGCTTATTGAATATTTTTTTTAGTTTCAATGAGGGGGTTTATCATCAATTAAAAGGCATGGCTATGGGGGCACCATTTGCCCCCATGTATGCCAACCTTTTTATGGCCAAATTTGAGTTGGATTATATTTGTACTAATACATTTGTACAACAACATGTTTTGTTTTATTTTCGATACATTGATGATTTGATTTTTTTATGTAAAGGGGAACTAAATGAAGTATCAACTTTTTTTACTGAAATAAATGACAATACATCTAATATAAAATTTGATGGTTTACAATGTGGAACTGGAGTTAATTTCTTGGATATTCATTTATCAGGAGGGGAAGATGATCATGTTACTACCACAATTCATCGTAAATTTTTAGATGGCAACATATTTATTTGGGACTAGTTGCCATCCATCCCATACATTGAAATCTCTACCTTATGTGAAAATTATTAGGTTATCTAGGCTTTGCAATGATAATGCAGATCTAGAGAAACAAATTAATCAATTATTAGATATGTTTTTGCGGAGGGGTTACAATAAAAATCTAATTTGTGAATCAGTTGATAAATTAATACAGTTAAATTTGAATAAAAAATTGATAGCGGAAACAAAATTACAGAAGTTAATAATTTTACTTTAAAGGCTGAAGTACCAAAGAGGACTAATAAACAACAAAAAAAAATTTTGTGACAACTTTTAACTTATTAAGTGTTAAGATTTGGGACCTTATTAAATATTATTGGAAATTCTTGTTATGAGATGAATTTTTACATAAATTCATGTCTGATGTTCCCTACATAGCTTATAAGAGAGGACAGAAATTGGGGGGATAAATTAGTTAAAGCATATTATGTCTCCCCAGTGATGAGACTTGCTATTTCTTTATCAACTTATGGCACTATACCATGTTATAATTGTAATGTGTGTTCTTTTATTAGAATTAATTTTTCCAAGATTAATGAAAGAATATTTAGTCCACATAGTTGTTTTACGTGCCATACATCGGGTGTGATTTATTGTCTTAAGTGTCCTTGCAACTCTTTCTATAGTGGGGAAACAAAAAGAAAATTTAGAATTAGGTTGCAGGATCATATCCGAGACATTAAAAGGGGAACCTTAGAAAGTCCTTTAGCATTGCACTTTATAGAAAAACATAATGGAAATGTTAATTTATTGCAAGCGACTATTCTTGAACAAGTATGTATTAAGAAGGGGGATGAGAGATTACTTGAAAGCATTTTTCTCTATAAAAAAACTGTATTTATACTGAAATTTAATACATTGTCACCGATGGGCTTAAACAGAGAAGTTAATTGAAGAAGTTTACTTTAAATTTCATGCCATTTAGTTTTTATTGTGTCTTTGTATTTGATTGAATAATTATTTAACGTGTATATATAGGAGTGTGTTTTCATTAAATTTGTACTCGTTGAAGGTTGTTGTGGCCGAGGCGCTAAGACAGAATAAATTCCTTTTTATCAGTTTGGAATCCTTGTTGTTTCATGGATTTTTACTGGTATCTTACCAGTTTTGCTTCTTGTTTGTTGTTATTTCATTTCATGTTTGTTCTTATAAATGATTTTTCTCTTTTTTGTGTCTACGGTTTCACACATTTTATACAAATGCACTTATATAGCTTTTGTTAAATTTATAATTATCTATATTCATTTTTCAAGTGGTCTGCACATACAGTTCCATATTCAGTATCTTTTTCCTCAACTAAAATGTTATATTGGTTAGAATGATGGCAACATTAAAATGTATTTCGATTAACATAACTGGATTGAATAATGGTTGCAAAAGGAATAGTTTCTATAAATACTTAAAAATAGTTTTCCCCCAAATCATATTCATTCAAGAAGCACATCTGCTAACAAATGATATAAACAGGCTTAATATTAAACAATACATAGTCATAGCTAGTTCTTAATGTAACCACAAAAGTAGAGGAGTAGTCATTTTGCGGAAAAATACAATGCTATACCAAATATACTGAACACATACAGTGATGATAAAGGTATGCTTTGTTTAGTTAGTTTACTAATTAATGGGAATATATACAGCTTTGTTAAAATATATTGGAAACCTCATACAGGTGTTAAGACAGCCAAAAGTCAACTTGATCAGATTGTTCAAAACTTGAAGGGTAACCTAATCTTAGCAGGAGATGTTAACTGTATGTTAAATGAAAAAGATACAAATACTAAGGGCAAACAGAAATTTAGTGATAGCCAAAGCATTAATAAATTAATTAATGATTCTCTCTTTCTTTCACTTTTTTTTTTCAAATAAACATAGAACTCAATCAAGAATCGATATAGTTTTTGTTTCAAATCATTTAACTACTTACATGGATACAGTTAAAGAAATTTCATGCCCATTTTTCAGATCATACTGCCATCACATTTGAATTTCTTTTGAAGAACAACAATAATACACACATCAAAAGAATCCTGGCATATATAATTAATTTAAAAGATTTCAAAGAATTCTTCAACAATGAGATAAAAACCTATATCCAATTTAATAATGCAAAAAAAAGTGTCAGAAATTTATCTATGGGATCCTCTTAAATCTTATTTGAATGGAAAAATTATAAGTCAACACTATTTAAAGAGGAAGCAGTGGGATAAAGAATTATTTGAAATACTGCAGAAAATTGACAAGCTAGTCAAAGCAGTAATAATATCTCAAAAAAATAAATAAATACATTGCAGAACAAATATTTAGAAGTTTGAAATCATAAATTTAAAACCAATTTGGTAAAGATTAAACTTACAAATTATTCAATAAACCCCAAATATTTGTGCAAAATAGCTTCTAGAATAAAAATCATAATAAACCAAATTGCAATAAAGAATTATACATAGACAATTACAAGAAAATAAAATACCACAATAGAAGATATTCTAAGGGAGTTTAGTACTCATTTTATTAAAATCAATCAATTCATTCTTGTCATAGATTCACAAGATACAATAAAAACATTTCTTAGAGAATATGCTAAAAATAAATTATGTGATAATTGATATTGATGTTAGGACTTACAAATCAAATAAATAAATTAAAATGTAACAAAGCCCCAGGAAATAATGACATTATACCACAACTTTATAAGCTAATGCCTAGGAATAATTTAAGCATTTTACTACATGTTTATCAATTAGTTAAAGACTTAACAATGGTTCCATCCTCATGGAAATATACGGTTATATGGCCTATTTTAAAAAAACGATAAAGATCCAGCTGAATGTACTTCTTACAGGCCAATTTCATTATTAAATGTTGATTGCAAATTGTTCATGTCTATACTTTGCTAATAGAATTCAACATTTTCTTCCACACTTAATAATGATCAAACTGGATTTATAAAAAACAGAAACACATTTGATAATATCAAAAGAATTCTAACTACAATTAATTACACTAAGAATATAAAGGAAGCTTTAACTCTGGTAAGTCTAGACATTAACAGTACTTTCAATACAGTTAATTGAAATTATCTTTTACTGATCTTGAAAGAATTTAACTTTTCAGTATGCTTTCAGCAAACTATAAAAGTTCCTTACGATAATTCCCTATCTTATATAAAAATAAGCTCTTATGATTCACAATCTATTTTGATCACTAAAGGAACAAAGAAAGGTTGTCCACTACCATCCTTATTATTTACTTTGATAATGAAAGCAAACCACTTGCAAATAACATTAGATCAAAACCAGAAATTAAAGGAATACAGTTCAATCATAATATACATTTCACACTTTTATTTGTGGATGACATTCTGCTGACTTTGAGAGACAATAAAAACTCCCTTAATATCTTTTTTGAAACTATAAAAAACTTTCAGTGTAAATCAGGTCTCACATTTAAAGAAGACAAAATGAAAATTTTATGTACAAATGCTAATATTTGTGATATGGAAAAATATTTCTGTAAATACATAGTATGGGATGATAAAATATTTAAAATTAATTCTATCTAAAAACATTATAAATATAACTGATATAAATTATAGTGATTGTTTAGATTAAATTAAAAATCGTATTAAAAAATGCAACAAATTCTTTCTTACAGTGGAAGAAATACTTTTAATAATAACCTTCAAAAGCCTCCTCAAATCACACCTTTTCACCAACCACCTATGTAACTGCAAAAGTCCCCCCTGAAGCCTTACCCCTACAATAGGAAGTTTATAGCTGATGCTTCTGGGGAATACTGATACTGTGCTCTACCTGAGCTCTTTGTATATACTGTATATATTGTAAATACTGTCTTACTACAAAAGTGAACCAACCCTATGAAAGTGCAATGATCTTATATTTGTACCACACCTTTGTAATTCTTTTTGTGAACCAATCTGCAGCATGCTCCCTTATTTGTTTTTACCCTTCACACTCTGTAACCTTTAAGTTCCACCATGTATTTTACTCTTTATTCTGTAACTGTATGTATTAATCATTATTCTGTAACAGTATGGAACTTTTCTCCTCAAGACTTCACTGAAAACGAACACTAGCTATCCAGGCAGACTATCCTGGCAAACGAAGGATAAATAAATAAATAAAATAATAATGATGATTCTACCAAAAATTTGTATACATAACACAATCATTAGCTCTCCCCATCCCTAAACAATATATAAGAAAACTTAATACTCTAATGCTTACATTTCTTTGGTATCCCAACAGACCTAGATTGGCACTTATTCATCATCTAAGAATCTGGTCTCATGGAGGAATAGGATTACCTGACATAGAATTATACTCTTCATCCACTATTGTAAAGACAATTATTTCTTGGACAAACAATAACTACTTAGCTAAATGGAAAGACATTCAAGAATGCATATGTCTAAAAATAATCAGATAGAATATAGTTGCCATAATAACTAAGAACAACTTTGTTTGTTTACTAAACAATTACATTCAGGAAAATCAAAGTCTGTCGATAAATTAAACTTATATCTCTGCGTCAATGATCAGCTTTAGAAATTGTACACACAGGGATCCAGAATACAAGGCATGGCTAATGTTAACATTTCTTATAGCATACACAAAAAGCATTTAATAAGTTTGAAATGACTATTGTTAAAGAAAAACTTCTGATAGATAGGCATCAGTTAATGGAAAAAGAAACATTACATTCTTTAGTTTTAATTAAAAAAAATAACTTAAACAATGGCACGTGGTTATATATCCAAAATTGTAGATATTCAATAGAGAATAAAATAAACGTAATGCAATCATATGTAAAAAATAGGTTCCAAAATTATAGAACGTTTAACTATGCTGATTTGTCAAAATATTATAGAAAAGGGACTTATATCCAAAATATATAAGATAATTAAAATTAAAACATTAATAATTACTACCAAAGTGAAAATGAAAAAAAATGATGCTATCATCATATGCACAAACTACGTCTTCTTTAAAATGGAAATTATTTTCTTGGAAATTCATGCATAAAGAATTTATTACACCTCACAAAATAGAATTAATCCAGGAAGAAAGTTGGATGCTGAAGATGTAGCTTGAGTGTTAAAGAAGATTATCAACATATGATTTATGAATTGTAGTGTAATTAAGCCATTTTGGAATGCCGTTAATTCTTCCTTACAGGCATTGTTCAGTGACATTTTTATGTTAGATAAACAATTGTTTTATTTAATACCCAAATTCCTGCATGTGTTAAGAAAATAAACAACTCTCTTTTGGAGACGCTTGTCACTTGCAAGGAAAGTGATTACCAAAAATTGGGAAAATTAAACAACTCCATCCCTTAAGGAATTTCTCAACATTGCAGCTGAAACCTGTCATGTGGAGATACTTTAAATCAAGGAAAGAACTAATAGAAAGACCACTTCTTATAATGCATTGATGAAACTCAAGCATCTGTTAAATAAACAGACTTTAAATAGCCAGTTATGAAATACAATTGTATAAAACATTTGAATATGTTATCATATATGTAAGTAGACAACTTGTAAATAGTTATTATTTTTTCACACACTAAATGTTTTTCTCATGTATTTATGCAATTCATATACTTATTGTTATGGTAATTTTTGTTACTCATTTATAAAATTCAATTAAAATATTCAGAAAAAAAGTGAGGTAATATTGATGCACTATCTATTTTTTTTTCTTTTTCCCTTGAAGGTGGTGGTACTGCATTTATTGGCATTTAATTTGTGTCTTTTCCCAGTACACTATATTAAATTAATTGAAATGTTCCATCATTTAATTGAAATTCATTTAACTGTATAAGTACTAAATAATGTTATAAAGATGTATGTATAACAAAAAAACTGTTTTTGGGTCTCCCTATGGTCCTATGACATGGATGCATCCAGATAAGTCAGTATGTGTGCTGATTCATTTAGGATAAATCGTGTTAAACCACCAGCTACAGTTCATTTCCTATCTTCATTAGCTAGGGATTAATCCAAGCTATAATTTCATTCCATGATCTCACGGTTCTCTTATACGTCAACGTTAGAACTGTTGGTTGCAGAATTATAGGATCTTTATTTTTTTCTAACTACTACATTCTCAAAGGAATGAATAAATGAAAGCAAACAGGCAGGTAAGTAATGGCAATCCTACATCCATAATATATCTGACAGACCTTGCCCAATATGGCTGCATGTGTATGCCTAGAAAACAGATGGAGGCAATACTGGAGCAGTTAATGCTAAAAAAATATGCAAGATAATTTCTTTGTTTTTGAAACTAAGACATTAATATTTAGGTGGTTCACTCAAGTAGGAGCATTGTATTTACTTAAATGAACTACCTTAGTATTTGAGAATATCTGCAATTAATCTTTGCCTTTTTTTAATTTCTCCAAGTCTTTAGGGTTTCTAATACCATGACGGGAAAGGACTCCATTTCTAAGTCAAAGGATGATTAAAGTTCATGAAATTATTATTGTTTCAATGCTTGATGTCAGCCAGAAGTGCTCTTCACAGCACCCGCAATGTGCCAGTAATGACTCCTTCTGCAAATTGTATGGAGTTATATGTATTGTATCGGTAACATCAAGCAAAAAAAGAAAATGTTGGAAGTTAACTTGCTTGGGAACATGATAAACTTTGCAAACTGAAGATAAAAATCTAAGACAGGAAACACAGCAGTAAAATTCCCAGCTTTAATAAAAAAATTAAAATGGTATTATAAGATTGGCGTGGAGCACTTGTATAGTACGGTCTGAAGACGCCATCTATAAAGTTGTGAAAGCGCTTACCATTTTAATTGTTTTATTAATGCTGAAAATGTTACTGCCATGTTTCCTGTCTTGGATTTTTATCTTCAGTTTGCAAAGTGTATCAGTAACATATCTAAATATGATTGTAGATTTATTTATAAGATCTGTTGCTCCTGCTAGTAATGGAACTGTTCGGGTTTCTTTCTTCCACATTGCTCTCATTTCTGCCTGCAAATCCTGATATTTTATGACTTTGTATTTCTCTGTATGCAAGACACTGTAGTCACTGGTTGTAGTGATTTCAATGATCAATGCTACTTTTGTCTTCTTTTCATGGACCACTATCTCTGGTTTTCTCACATCTGTCTTTTGAATTGTTGGTAATGGGTGATCCCATGTGATGTGGACTTCATCATTTTCTATGATGCTTTGTGGCTCATTTTACCAGTGTTTTTCATCTACTTTAATATTATAATGTTTGCACAATCCACAGTGTAACAGTCTTACCACATTATTATGCATTTCAGTATACAGTCTTTCTGCCATTAGTATGTTACAACCACCAAGAAGATATGCAACTGTTTACAATTCTGTTTTACAATACCTACATTTTTCTGTTTCTCCCACATGTTCAATGGACTTTGTAAACCAACGTGCACATAGTCCACTGTCTTGGCTGCCAATATTAACCTTTCATCCTTTGGTTTGAATCCGCCTCTCCTTATTTATTCCTGTGTTCAGTCCTGATCAACATGAGGTTGTTCCAGGAGTTTTCTATACTTGCAACTATATTTATGCATTTTCCACATTTCTTGCCTTCTCATCTAATCCTTCACCTTATAGTCTTTCTTTTGTTTTTTGGCACATTCAGCTGTTGCCTGAATTTTATCTACTTCTGGTTTAATTTCCATTCCTGCTTGATGGGAATATGCTTCTGCTAGACTAGGCAGGGACGTCATCTCAGATTTATTCTCCTCATTTCTCAAAATATTCATTATGTTTGTGTCTTGAGATGTCAGCAGATATGTATGCAGTCCCACAATTGCAGATCTATACATGCAATCAATTTCAAGAAGGCCCATACCTTCTTTGGAATAGGGAATATATAATCTTGGTATACACCGATTTTTATAAATCATTTGATGAGCATGAAACATCCTTCTTGTTTTCCAGTCTAATCTATCCAATACCTTTTGGGGCAAGCCAGTTACTCCAAAACTGTAAATTAGGACAGGAAGAGCAAATTGGTTTACAGCTTGAACTTTGTTTCTTGATGTAAATGCTATTTTCAGGATTAAAGTCTTCTAAAATATGTCTTACTGAGTTTTGTTCACATTTATTCATGTTTTATGGTTGATCCTTCATCAGTAACAGATATTTACGCACTCCCTCTTGCTCAAGTTTTTTTATATCACACTCTTGTTCCAAAATGATGTTTTCTTGGTGCTGCAGCTTTTCTTCTTTAAAGGTTGCTTTTACAGATTTATGAAGAACAAATGACATTCTTACATCATCTGAAAAAGTTTTGACTACTTGCAGTTTGCTTTTAGTTCCTCATCTGTTGAGCTATGCAGTTTTGAATCATCAGCAAAGAGAAGAGGAGAAATATTTACACTTTGTTCCTTTCTGGGAGCCAGTTTATAGCCATGACCTAATCTGTTAAGCAGACAGCAAAATAGGTTAAGGGCAAGGCAAAATGGCAGCCATGACAGAGTGTCACCCTGGAATATCCCCCTTTGGATTTTTATCTCTGGAAAAATAATTTGTCTTTTATCACAGCTTTAACTGTGAAGTGGTTTGACACATGGTTGCCATGATATAGTTTATCAGTGTAGGGTGTATTTTATACATTTATAAACACTCTTTCAGCCATGAATGTGGGATACTGTCAAATACTTTTTTGTAGTCGGTCCATGTCATGTTTAAATTCTTCCCCTTTCTACAGATCTCCACTATGAGTTAATTTAACAGCAAATGATCCTTTGTTCTATATGAATTTCTTTTATTACCCTTTTGTTCTATTGCTATAATTGAGTTTTCTTCTACATGACTATAAACTCTGTCAGCATCAATTCCAGTTTATTGTTTATACATAATCAGAAGTCAAGTTATTAGTCTATAGATTTTAGGATAGCTTGCAGGTTCACTCAAGTAGGAGCATTGTTTTTCCTGTTGTTAGCCAGGCTGATGTCTGCTTGGTATGTGCATATAAATGGTTCTTACTCGAGGCTAAATCTTCATGCAAAGATGCTAATATTTTTGCCAGAAGTTAGGTACTGCATCTGGGCCTGGGAGTTTCCAATTAGAGGCTTTACTTAATTTAATTTTAATTTCTCTGGCTGCTACTTCATCCCATGTCATATCTTGTATATTTTAACTTCTTATTCTTTCTTTTACTTCTTCTATCCATTTAGCATCTTTGTTATGTTTCATAGGATCTTCCTAAATATTTCTCCAAAAGGTATCTATTTTTTCTTTTTTGGTGGTCTTTCAATCCTTCAACCTTGTTTCCTAATTCCCTTTTGAAACTTTTTTGGGTCATGAATAAATTGCTTACTTTGTACTTTTCCTTTATATTTGCCTGCGTAGCTTCTAAATTTTTCTGCCTGAATTGTTTTATCACGTCTATCTTTCTGAGTATTTTTGTTGATCTGTTCCCTCTTCTACACTCTTCAAGGAGTGACACTTCTTGTCTTAATTGCTTTATAGTTTTCTCTATTCGAAACTTCCACAATGGCATTTGATTTCTCCCTTTCTTTTCTCTTACTACACTGTGTTTTTGTGGTAGGAATTTATCTGTTATTATTTTGGCTGCACAGTAATGTATCCTATTTACGTCTGCTATGTCGCTTGAATCTTTGTGGACAGTCGTAATTACTGTGTTCATTTGTTTTTTCAAACTTCTAACTTTTTTTTTATTGACTTTCTGTAGTCTATTTCTTTCATTGATCTTAATATGCCTATCCATCTGTATTAATTCATGCCTATCCATGTGTATCAAATCAAGCAACTCTTCTCTTAGATCATTTTCTTCTAAACTGAGGACACATTCTTTGTTCGGCGTTTCCTGCAGGCATTCTATAGAAAGTTCCAAAGCTTCTTCTTGTGACATGTTCTCTTCAGTTTTACCCTGTGTCGTCTGTTGCTTTTTCATATTTGAAATCACTGGCCTATCACTCCCCAACATTGACTGTGTCAGAGTTGCCAGATTTTCCTGTTATTTCCCTTGCTGTATAGCTCCAACTGAACCTTCGCACTGGTTTCCTATGAGATGCTCAAAATTATCTTCATATGTCAACTGATTAGATGCTTCCTGCTCCACTGGTTTCTTCTTAATTTGGGTGTCCCTTGCTCTATCCTGTTGTGTTATTATATATATCGAGTCAAATTTTCTACACTAAATTCTTCATTTTGCAGGTAATCCATAACCTCAGTTTTTATTTCTTTAACTTCTCCACACAGGCTATCTTATGAGTCACAATGCCTCACTATATTGAAAACAACATGGTTCCTGGGCTATATATATATTGTAATTAGTGCAGAGGATTAAGACTGATTTGTTAATGAATTGCTTCCTGGAATCAACAGCTTGATTTCATAAGGCTCAATTTCCCAACCATGTGAATTTGAGCAAATCATTTAACCAGAGAGTGTTTTTTGGGCTAATTTTGCAAAAGATTCATTTAGCTCAGTAATTTACCCTAATTAACAAACACAAAGAAACAAAACAACAAGCAGACAATCCAGACTAAAAATGCCTATTATTCTCCATGTAATTTGTGTGGACTAATCTGAAGTCTTTGGCCCTGTGTAGCTACTACCACCAGACTGACACCTGTTGTTCGTAGTATATGCCATCACCATGCACTGGCCATGTACTCATTTCCTGTGTTTTAGTGTAAAATAACATACCTTGAGAGTAAATCCCCAGAAGAGAGTACACAGCTTAATGGATATGTACAGGTAATAGTAACAACAGGAGGTGAATACTGCATGAGGATGGTCATACCAGATGATGAAAATGTAAGAAAGGACTAAAGAAGACTCATTATACTGTCTGAATCTAATACAAACAAGTGGCAATTTATACTAAGAGCAGTCAGCAGAATACTGCATCAGGGTCTGTCAGAAATATTGTGGTTCTTACTAGACAGAAGATGTTTATATCTGATTAAACATCCTTTTTTACATGTCATAGCTCTCTTACAGTGGGCTATTAAATATGGCCCTTAGTTATGATTACAGAGTGTAAGAGTGCACATGAAGTTATATGCATTTCTATTGTATGTTACAAATGGAACTAGAGACTAACAATAAAATGATGTGAACACAAATAGTATTTCTTGCTACATTCCTGAGCCTCACTGATATAACACCTGATTATTGCAACTGATATGAAATGATAATTGATAACCACCAGAATAAGAACATTAGTGTTTCTACATGTATACTCACTTGAGTATGCTAATGCCATACTAGCACTTCAGCTAATGAGTTGTGAATGTATATAGTGTTAAGGGAAGACATTGTGCAGTGCTGTAGTTTCTAAATAACAGTCAATGTTTCAAAAAATTCATTTTACTTAGAAGCAGAGCAGTGTTTTCATGCAGCAACTCAGTTAAATCTGTTTTAAGATATTGCTGCCAAATAATGGTAACGAATTTCATGCACTGAATACTGTACTTACATTATAGTCTATCAAGCTCTGTGTTACAGTGCAGAAGGAATGTCACATTACAGCTGCTTGCATTTTTGCACACTATATACCACATTTTCCCCATGTATGGAAAGCCAGTGAGATAAGAAGTCAGATTACATACTTAATTGATGGTGTCTAACTAAAATGATTACTTAATCATCAGTAATTTGATGATGGCATTGCCTTTCCAGAGAAAATAATTCAAATGCTGCAAACATTTTTTTTCCATTTTACTCATTTGGGTGTTGAAAGGTCTGGTATAGCATCATGGTGGGTTTCCTTCAACCTACTGTAGGCCTACTACCTCTGCTCACCCTTCCCCAGTATGATGTCATAGATGAGGGAAGGGCATGTCTTCCTACTTATAGATATCACATCAAAATTGCTGCACAATTTATGCAGATATAAAGGGATTCAGAAATAGTCTAAGTTAATGAATATCCTGTGCATGGTATTGCCCAAAACAGACTGATCCTGAGATATACATTTTGACAGTCTATGAACACATCTGATTCTATAATGCCACCCATATGCTAGCTGTACTGGACACAAATGCTTGCAAAGTGTTGCCAGCATGTTGGTGCTACTACAGCAGCAACAAAAGGGAGAAGCATGCCATTTATGTTGTGATACCACTGAGAAAGCAAAGCTAACATGTTATGATGGTGCACATTTACATGCATTCCTTGTATATGCAAAGGGAATCTATACGGCACATTTGTAACCATTCCCAAAGACAAAGAGTCAATAGGCCAACCTTACATGTTGCCAGTATTATTGCAAGTATGTGGGATATATCTATATAATCTGAGCATTTACACTGTTGGCAGAGAGGGTGAGCTCTTCTCTATGCTATAAAGGCCCACTTTTTTGAGTGCACTATCCCACGTCTATATTACCCGATCGAAAGTTTAGGTTAGTGAATACCTAAACATCGACCTGGTAATATCGAAAAATTAAAACAGCGAACATCCGATTTAACATAGGGAATAAATTCCCTCAGCCACAAAAAAAAAAATTTAAACCAAAATAAAGTCATGGGTTCTCCCCCCCCCCCCCCCCAACTAAATATACCAACTCTGAGATCGCTCTACAATGGGGAATGGGGCAAAATCCACATAACTGCCAAGGAAATTCTTTCCCTGCATTGAATCGGCCATTCACTTTTTTTTTTGCTTTCCCTATTACCAGATTGACATTTAGGTATTCGCTAACCTAAAAATTAAATGAAGTAATCGGAACACCACTATGCCACTGCATTGTTACTTATCACTGCCATGATCTGCTAATGTATGCCTTTAATGATTTCTTGAGTCACAAATAGGGAATGGCTTTCAGAATACTCCCATGCTTCCTCATTAGCTAACTGACCTCCGAAATTACAGTGGTCTGTATTGAAATAAGGAAGTAGTGTGTAGGATATCTTGAGGTGCTTTGCCTTTTGCAACACTAAACCCAATGCAATCAACTCTAGGGTCATTATACTTTGAATGCAAGGAGAATTCTTCCATGTGTTTATAATGTATTTGCTCATTGTTTACATGGTGACTACTGCATTACAGTCCATCTATGTTCACTAATACATGTGAATATGTGTGATACATTTGCTTATGATGTATATATTCAGAGTCTGAGGTGTGATGCAAGATATCTCTCCAGTGTATATTAAAGTGAACAAGTTTCTGTTATCACAGAGTGCAGATATTTCAAATGTCACACAACATAACACCACACATTTTTATATGTTTTTATCAGTTTGTAGTATTATCCATTAGCTTCAGTATGAAGCAACAATTACATTATTGCATAGGTGTTTTCTAAGTACAGATTTCATTATTTGAGTAAGGAATATCATGTACATGCTGTCTTGTGTTATTTTTTATTTTTTTCATATTTAGGTCATTATAAGGTATTTTTGTTGTAATGAGAATTTGTTTTGTTTTTAAATTAGATTTCTATTTTAAATAAATTAATTCTAGACAATTTAGATTTCCATTTATGATTTTGTTTTCCTGTGTACCTGTTGGCACTCAAAATGAAGAGTGATGACATGCTGAAAAAAAAAGATTGATGATACATGAGAAGAGTGACTCTGGCGGGATTCACGTAGGCCAATTTTACATGCAAGAACAGTGTAAGAGCTCATGCATGGAAAATGGCCACCGAGCGATTCAGGATAATGACATTTTCACGTACATGAGTGGCCCTACACTCTTCTAGCACGGAAAACCATTTGGCATGCAAATCACCTCATTTGCTGGTGAAAACCATGCAAATGCAGTGATTTAGTGATTCACCAAGCTGCCCAGACTCTGTGTTAGAACAGTGTCAGTGCAGAAATGTATTTGGTTAATAACCGAATACATTTCTGCAAATGACAAAACGGAGGCATGACAGCTCATGAAAAAGCATGTATTATGTTCATTATTCACATCAATGGCAAAATATAAGGTCATTGGCATGAAAAACTGTTTCATTTTTATGAAAATTAAACTTTTGTTTTGGCCTATCTCGGCCGTTTAAGCATAGGGCATTGGTGCACAAACACAATCATGCCGAAAATAAAAAAAAAAATAAAAAATAGGAAAACTCAATTGTAAGGTAAAGCTGCATTTTGCCATTATAGTCTATGACATGCAGACTGTAAACAATACCAGGGAGCACTGGTTGTCAAGAGGAAAGGGTCCATTTTAGTGCAGTAACCAATGACCTATACGCTGGGGTATGCAAATGAGGGGAATGTTACTGAATCACAAAATATTCGAAGTCCACACACTGCACCTAACGGTGTGGGTACTAGAACAAGGTCATGTAGGCAGGAGGAGCAAGTAACAGGATAAGGGGGTGTGTAATGCCTGCTGTAAGCACATTGGAGCTCAGTGGCCTGTGTTTGCCCTTAGCTAAGCACAGCTAAGGAAGGGGATGTGTTAGCACTGTTTACATTTCTTAAACAAGTGTGTGTGGCATGCGCCGGGTTTTAAACATAAAAGAAAAACAGGAAACAGCAACAGTATTTACATTTGAGCACTGTGAATGTGCAGTGTGCATTGGGGCTTAAACTAGGTGGAAACCGGTAAGGGGAAATAGCAGTTGGAAAGCAATCAAGGAGAAATAACATAGCTCGCAGGAGGAGTGTTTCAGAATCAGCCAATTACACAGGCAACAGCCCAGAACAGCACTATAAACTATGCAAACATCTTTCAGACTGTTTTTCCCACAAATTATACACCACTGGTGTACACAGATGGGGAATTTTTAACTGGCAAAACTAACTAAAAATGTTAGAGGCTGCTGATGCTTTACTCTATCAATATGTGCTAGAGGCATAGGGGGTGAGGAGGAGAATACTGACAAATGACCCATGGTGAGGAGGAGGAAAAGAATGTACAGACCCAGGGTAACCTACCAGGGCCCACATGAGCTGGAGATAGTGGAGCGCTAAAGGATGGACAGGGACATTCTACAGCAAATCATTGAGCTGTGCCGGCCACACCTCACACACAGAGCTAACAGAGGGGAACCCATCCCAGCGGATACCAAGGTATGTGTAGGCTTAAGAATACTAGCCACAAGTACCTTGCAAAGACCAACTGGGAATATCATGGGGGTCTCACAGGCATCAGCATGTAGGGTACTCCACCAGTTCCTGGATGCCATGACACCACATGCCAATGAGCACATATATTTTCCCAAAACCCATGAGGTGTTTACCAGAAGTATGCATCTCTTCCACTGTATAGCAGAATACCCTGAGATAGTTGGTGCTATAGACTGCATGCAAATCTGCATCAAAGCACCACCAGTTGAGTGGGGTAGGGTCTACATAAACAGCAAGGGCTTCCCCTCCATCAACTGCCAAATCATGCAGTGCCCAGGGCATTATCATGCAAGTGTGTGCTGGCAGCTCTGAAACCTATCATGACTCCCACATCTGGCATTCCTCACAGCTTTATCAGGAGTTTGCCAGGGGGGGCATCCCATATGTCAGTCTACTGGGGGATGCTGGCTAAGCACTGGAGCCGTGGCTGATGACATCCATCAGAAATGCACACACACCCGAACAAGAATGCCATAATGAGGAACACGCACACACCAAGATCATTGTAGAGCATGGGTTTGGGATGCTCAAGTCATGTTTCCATTGCCTTGACATATCTGGTAGAACCTTGCAGTACTCCCCAGCTAAATGTGGACAAATGTTCATAATATGTGCCATGCTACACAATATGATCCTTCAGAAACAGCTGCTGCAGTAACAGCATGGGGAGGGGCCACACAGCTTCCCACCATTGCCAAAGTCACCACAGGCACAGAGGCACTCAGAGGAGGAACTTCCTGAGCCTGCCCCTGTAAGCAGACAGAGGAGTGCCCAGTATGCCCTGTCCTTGGCAAAGAGGCAATGCATAGCACACACACACTGGCACTGTAGGGACCCAGGGACTGATATCTCTCTCTGACTCACACATACAGTAAAATGCTGCCAAGCATGACACTACCTGTGCTTTACCATGTATAGGTGGTGAACTACGTGCATCTGACATAGTCAGCCCTCCAGCACCGTCCTCAATACTGGCCCAGCAAGAAAGTAAGTCACCCTTCCTATCAATTAGTAAATGGAGTAATATGTTCTGATAGTTGTATGTATGGTATGGATGCAAGCAAGCAAGGGAATTGGGTGGATGAATGAGATAGTAGCAGACAGCTGACAGCTATATGGGACAGCAGGAAACCCGTGACAAATACTGGTGACAAAATACTAGGCAGTACTACACAAGGTGACAACTCCCACCGCAGCACATGTGGTGGTCCAAATAACTGTTGGCGTCCATAGGTCACATACATGGATGACAATGAGAGTCACTTACCCACCACCAGCCTCACCTAGCAAGACAGGTGTCGATGACCATAAAGAAAGGCTGGGCTAAGGCCTCCAAATGATGGCAATGGTGAACAGCCCCCCTCCAGACCTACACAGACATACTACAACAGGTCTGGCAGTTGTATTTTAATTCTGAAGGGTAAGAAGTCTGAAACTGAAATTTATGCCATTAAAATATAATGTGTACTTGACTAATATGTCCCCTTTCTGCATAATAGGTCACAATACAATATGAAATGGAAGCCAACAGAGTAACTGAAATACTAGTACAGACATTGGAAATGTTTAAAGTTCTCAGGTGTGCACCCCCCCCCCCCCACAATCCCATGCAGAAATGTAGTAACATGTAAGTGTGAGGAGTAATATCACTGGAGTACAGATTGCCAGAGCTGTCCCAATCTACATGATAGATTATTGCATGTGTACAATATTCAGGGGTCAGTGTAGTAGGTTTGTTGTGTATTTAATATTGTCTGGAAGCAGTCAACATGTAGGCCTGGATGGTTGTATCTCAGTGGCCTAAGTACAGTACTATGGTCAACAGGGCCATGTTCCAACAACTGCAGTACCACCCACACTGCTTCTCAGCTACACCCATGTCAACAGTTGTACATATTCACCATCCAGATGTCAAGTCAACAGTTGTACATATTCACCATCCAGATGTCAATATCTGTCACTGTCAGAAAGCTGGACATGCCACGAATGGGGTTCCATGCATAGAAACAGTACACAGATGAAAGTGTCCTACACAGAGTGCATATAAAATAACTGTCAACTGCACACAACTTTGGAATTATACATAGAGGTTAGTATCATATTAGTTGTCCCTCTAGTATGGAATACTTGTAGTCTGGCCAATCACTGACAGACCACAAAAGGCACAGTTATAAAGTAATGAGTGGCTGCCCATGTCCACACACAAGGTAGCATAAGGAGAGTATCCCAGGTATATCTGTGAATCAGGTGCCAGTAGTTTTTATATCCCACATGCACTCAGCTCACCCCCACCATCAGCCACAGGTTTATCATAGGCCATATCCTTGCTGTAGGGAATGAATACAGCATAACCCCATCTCTTTATGGCAATACATACATGATGCTGCATACTGAATAGGTGTACCATGCAGGTGTGTCCATAGCTGTAAGCACCAACCTGCCCACATCCAGACTTGTGGATCAGTATGAACAGGAGGGACTGACAGGAACACATCAACCACTTACCACTGTCACACCAGGGTAATCCACTGGCTTGCAGCCTGGGAACGTATGATTGACCAAATGCACTGGCCTGTTACAGATGGCCTGCAGCCCTCTCAAATGGCCTACAGTCCTCTAGCAAATGCCCATGCCTCACCCATAGTGACAATGTACAGAATGTCAGGGGGTCCTAACTAACAACCTAACACAGTAAACAGAAAACAAATGCAAGCTCATGCTGACAAATGCCAATAGCATGCCTCCCAATGTCCTACTGCAAGAACTGTGGACCAGGCCATAAGTATTACTGGGATAAATGCCCAACTATAGGGATACCTCTGAGATACTGATTTCAAAATGTTAGGAAGAAGAGAGAATAACGGGGGGGGGGTGTGTATAAGCATGGATGCCATGGAGTATGTGAAGTCTGAAACTCTAATGTCTGCCCATCCTACCTCCTGACTGCAAACCCATGAATGAATAGCCACAAAACTGCTTGTAAACCACAATTTGAATGTAAATTGACCAGATATATGAGTCCTGTCCTAGATAACCTGGGTGTATCTGTACAGCTGAGAGGTATGGCTCCAGCAGGATATGGCCAATCCATTAAGTTGAGAAAATCACAAGTAGGGGATACCCAGCCAGCATACTACCAAGGTGCTGGACCATTTACACAGAAGCAGCAGTCTATTGTCTTTAGCTACCACTCCACAATGGCAGAAGTGTGCCAGAATGTGTAGTCTATGCCTCAGAATATTGGTCTCAGCTTCATTCATCTTGTATTTTCCTGGTAAATAACTGTGAGCAAAGAATGATATCTGTCAGTAGTTGATGACATGATGTATCACAGTGTAAAACAGTACATATGTCAGAAAATCTATGCTACAACCTGCCATGTTACACAAGTAGCACAGACAGCAAAAGTTACAGTATCCCCCATATGTTATGACTACTGTGTCTCCATATTGGCAACCTATCAACAGATATCCTGCAGAAACAGGTTGCTAGGTGCAGCTGTAATACACAAAATCCTGGACTGGAGTACATCCCTCCCTGGAATGGATTCACACACTCAATATAGAAGGTCATACTGGGCATGCTCCTACACTTAGAAAAATGAAGCCATGTCTGCAACACAGTGGACTATTGATATCTGTTATTCGCAGATGTTTGTGCACTTAGAAAAATGAAGCCCATGCCTGCAACACAGTGGACTATAGATATCTGTTATTCGCAGATGTCTGTGCACACACACCAAATTGTACACAATTTATGCTACACACACACACACACACACACACACACACACACACTCAATAGGAATACTCACACATATATAAGGCCAACATAATATAATATGTCAAACATACACACACAGACTTGTGGGCAAGAGAGAGACAGCGACAGAGAAAATCCCATTATGAGACCTTTCCCACCCAGTACACATCCCATTGGCCTATATCACATGATGTGCTGATGTCATTCACTGTAGAAATTCCTTTTGTTAGCCCACAGCCCTATAGTCTCAACTGTGTAACACTATAGTACAAATAAGTATTCATGTAGCATATGTAATCTCAGTCCTGTTGCGTGTAAGTGTGTGTTTCTAGATGAATGAGTTTGATGACATTCACACTCATTACACTTCCCATTGCCCTACTTTAGCACTCTTGCTGATGTTAATCATCTTGAAATAACCTTTTGGGCAGCTGGCACTCATAATAAATGTGTAACACTATAGTTTAGCAAACTAATTAGGCAGGAGTTATAATCCCAGTCGGGGCAACTGTGAAAATGTATGTGTTTATGTGAGCCAGTGTGTGTGCCTTTGTAAATACATGATTTTGAGGCCATTCACACTCACTACACTTCCCTTAACTTTCCTTTAGCACCTTTAGACATCTCTCCAACATGTAATCTCCATGATGCTCTTGATAACTGCATGATACTATAGTGTAGTAAACTAGTTAGATAGGAGTTCTAATCCTGGTCCTGGCAACTCTGACAATGTGTGTGTTTGTGTGAGAGAGTGTGTGTGTTTGTAGATACATGATTTTGAGGCCATTCACACTCACTACACTTCCCTTACCCTTCCTTTAGCACTGCTGCTGATGCCAATAACCTTCAAAGACACTTTTAGACAGCTCTCAAACAAATAAGCTCCCTGGCAGTCAGAATAATGAATGATACTATAATGTAGCAAACATTCCCGGCCCGAGCAACTGTGAAAATGTGTGTGTTTGTATGAGAGTGTGTGTGTGTCTTTGTTGATACATGATTTTGAGGCCATTCACACTCACTACTCTTCCCTTACTCCTACTTTAGCACTGCTGCTGTCACTCACCTTCAAAGATACCTTTGGACAGCATTTCAACATATAAGTTCCATGGCACTTGCAATAACTGCATGATGCTATACTGTAGCAAACTGGTTAGGTAAGCGTTCTAATCCAGGTCCTGACAACTGTGAAAATGTGTGTGCTTGTGTGGGAGAGTGTGTGTGTCTTTGTAGAGACAAGATTTTGTGGCCACTCACTACACTTAACTTACCCCTCCTTTAACACTGCTGCTGATGTCACTCACCTTCAAAGATACTTTTGGACAACTTTTCAGCAAATAAGCTCCATGGTGCTCACGATAACTGTGTGATACTGTAGTGCAAAACATTACTTAAGAAGGAGTTCTAATCTCAGTTCCAGCAATTGTAAAGGTGTGTTTGTTTGTGTGAGTATGTGTATATATCTGTAGGTTGAAGTGTTTTGTGTCCATACACAGCCAGTACATTTCAAAGTGTAATACTTTACATCGGCTGCTGATGTCACTCACCTTAGAGGTATGTTGGGGCGCTGCTCTACTTATAAGCTCTGTGGCATGTGTGGCAAATGCATAATACTGTAGTAGTAATAACTACATTGATAGAGGTTTGAATCCCATTCCTGGCAAGTGTGTGTATATATATCTATATATATGTGTTTATACCTTAAGGATTTTGGCCCCATTTACACCCGGAACACTTCTCAGTGCACTACTTTAGCAGTCCTGCAGATGTCATTCACCTTAAAAGTACCTGTTGGCAGCTCTTAATCATGTCAGCTCTGTGATGCATGTGGTAAGTGTGTAACATAAAGGTCTGAAACCATAGTTAGATAGATATTCGTAACTCACTCCTGGCACATGTAAATGTGTGTGTAGGGTAAAATATTTTATGAAATCTCTCACCCACTACATCATCCAATACCATTATTTACAAGGGCTGGTGATGTTCCTCACCTTAGAAGTACCTTGGGACAACCTCCATCCTATAACTTCTGTGGCACCTGTGATAGATGCCTAACACTGCAGTAGCAATACATAGATAGGTAGGGGTTTGAAACTCAGTACTGGCAAGTGTGTGTCTCTCTCTCTGTCATCAGTACCCTGTGTGGGTGTGGTGTGTGATTGTGTAATAACAGGATCACTTGGGGGTTAGATGTTGCTAAATTATTATACTGATGACCTAGTATATGGCCTAATGTCCACATTACAAGGCCAACAGTTGACAAACACCATAGAGGCTGGTGTAGACAATCTACAGCCCTAAATGTGTAGTGCCATGTGCAGTGACTATGTGACAGCATGGAATAGTTAACAATATAGGCAACCCTACTAATACTCAGAGACCACTCTCCACCCAGGAATCATACACAAACACACTTATCTAGGCATCAACCACTATATCAGTAGTTATCTTGCAAACTGCCTCACAGATAGTACCCACGGTGTGATTGCAGTGTACTCCATGTCAAACCAATGACCAGACATGACTGGTGTCACACAGGGTACAGACCCATGTAATCTCATGTTTGGGATCTACCCTTCTGAGGTGCAGGAGAACACAAAGGCACCCTGGCTGAAAATGTTTGCATACAACAGTAAGTTCGATGGTAGCATTCCCATCCCATGTAATGTTGACATCATGCACAAAGGCCACTCTGACACCTATGACTTATGTCAGAACCCTGGAAATTACCTTGATACCAAAAGATGTGCCGCCTTTACCTTTGGAATCACCATGGCTCACATAAATTAATACATTGGTTGTAGTCCATTGAACAGTGACATTGTTATTCCAGAATGGGGAACACAGGTTGACAGTTAGCTGTCTGTTGACCTTAACAGAGCCACTGACATCAGAAAGTACTTTGATGTGCTACATCTCCTGACTGTGTATTATTCATAAAGTAAAAGGACATGTACCCTCCTCTCAGTAGTCCAATGTGTACAATGGCCCTTTTTTAATGCACCCCACTAGACACCTGGAACAACTGTAGAGTCTGCAAATGTACCCCACAAAGAGAATACCATGCCTTATACACATGCCCTGTATGGACAGACTCCAATAAGTCCAACGAATGCCCGTATCATACTGTCTATTTAGGTGCAATCACTACCTTAGTTACACAGCTATGTCTCACCAAACTAGGTCAGGATTGCTTCATCTGAAGATACCAATCTGTCCACACAACATGCCCCATAGACCTCAAGCACATTTCCACACTTCAAAGGTCATGCTTGTGAGACAGGTTCACAACCCAGACACTGTCCATGTTATGGAATATAAATCACCTACATGTGAAGCAGTGCACATCACTGGCCACCCACAATATAAATCTGGATGAGTGGATGGGGAATACTATACCCACTCCTGGGGACCACTCCAGTGACTATACTATACTCATGAGCCAAACTGGGGACTGTTGTCATGTGGCCTGATGCCAGGGTATTCCCTTGGGTTAGCCATGTAGAGCCTACAGGCCCATTCAACTACTATACAACTATGAAGCAATGAACCGATGGATCTCAGTACTGGCAATTGTGTGTGTGTGTGTGTGTGTGTGTGTGAATAGTAATATCAGTGTGTTTGGTTGATGAATATCCCCTGTGGCTGTGGTTATTAGCAATTGGAGATGTGTCCAAACCACAACACATACCATTCTCTACTCTGCAACAGATGTTGTAAATCAACGTATACCTATGTTCAACTCTCAGCCCTATAATCTGTGAAGCATATGCAATCACTGTGCTACAGACATGGGAAATCCATGCAGATACAGCTGTACTCTCCCTAAGACATGGTTGATGTGTTAAAACACTGCCATACCCCTTGGTCTTGCTGCAGGACCACATCTTGGTGACACACAGACACCTAGAACAGAAACAAGATACAGCATGTGAGAACACATTCACTCAGCATTAATAATAGCAATAATGCATCATGGCAAACACTGTACACACACTATGAAAACTGCTCTTCAATCATGCCAGGAGGGGTGGACATAACTAGTAAGTTCTGGTGCTACTTCTGTGATGAACAGGTACTGCTAATGGCTCCAAAGTGTGCCACACTTATTGATACAATAACCTGGTGAAGTTCCAAACCTTAATGCTATTTGAAGTGCAAGACAGAAAGAACTAGCACGATGTAAGGGAGGAAGTGAAGGCAGACTTTATGCCACCTGTAATACTTTACCTCAGCTGTGCAGTTATCTGCAACTTTGACCATGTGAAAGGTCAGTAAGCTCTGTAGTGGGTGTGGTAATTATGTAACACTATAGTAAACATAACTAGATTGGCAGGAGGTCTAATCCAAATACTGGCAAGTGTTTGTGTGTATGAATCCTGTCCTGTCTAGCTTATACCATTTTTGACTTGTGTACTACCCTTCACACTTTCCCACGCCCCAGTCTAGTAGTCCTGTTGATGTCATCCACCTTAGAAGTACCTTTGGACAAAGGGAAAATGCATAAGCTCTGTGGTGCATCTGATAACTGCGTAGTACTGTAGTAGATGTAACTAGGAGTTCTAATTTTCCTACTGGCAACTATTTGGATAAGTGTGTTTGTGTGAGAATCATGTAGTGTGTGGTTACACCATTTTTGACCTGTGTACTACCCTTTACACTTCCTCTCACTCCAATTTAGTAGTCCTGTTGATGTCATCCACCTTAGAAGTACCACTGGAGTAGTTGAAAATGAATAAGCTCTATGGCTCGTCTGATAAATGTGTAGTACTAAAGTAAAATAACTAGATAGACAAAAGTTCTAATACTAATGCTGGCAACTGTTTGTGTGTGTGTGAGGATTATATCTTGCATTACGTATACCATTTTGATATGTGTACCATACATAACATCATCTGCCTGACATGCAGCAAGTTAAACCATTGTACAGTCCTCTGTATAGATGTGTCTGGAATATCCATATGTTTGCAAGCTATACGTGGTTGGAAGTGGTCTGTGTGCCTTATTGTAGCCAAATAGGCCATAGAGAGTGTACTGACACATATGACAGCATAAGTTACCATATATGACTGAAACATCATGCTGATACATAGTCTGCCACCCTCACAGGTGGCCAGCCTTGTAGGTTCATAGGTTCATAGGTTCATACTAGGCTATCTGCCCGAGGGCATTTATAAGCCTAGCCCATAGTTTTGTGGCTTACGCCACCCCTTTAGTTTGGAGAAACTGTGCCCATTATTTTGCTGTGCCTCTGTCGAGCAGTGACACTGAGGTAACCCCTGGGGTGTATCTGCGATCTCCCATCCATTGGTCAAGATTCCTCTTGAACAAGGCCAGCGAGGTGCTCTGCCTCACATAAACCGGGATTTTGTTCCACAGCATAGGGAGTCTTTGGGTGATGAATCTATCCCTCCAGCATGTCCTATTAATAACCGTGTCGAGGTTTAAGTCTCCCGCCCTTGTGGCTCTGAGGGATCTAGATTTTTTGAGATGAAGCATGTTCATCAAATCTGGGTTTGACATGGCCTTGTATGTCAGGCATAGGTCACCTCTGAGCAAGCGGTAAGCAACTGAATATAACTGGAGTTCTTTCAGTCGGGCAGCATAAGACAGATTTTGAGACCCTTTATCCTTTTGGTGAGGAACTTTTGTGGCCTCTCCAGCTGCTGCAAGTGTCGGGTCAGATACATTCTGAATGGGGCATTGTACTCGATCATTGGTCTGATGAGTATAGGGAGACTATGACTTCCCTTGATCTAGATGTGAATCCCTTCATGATAAGGTGGGCAATGTAGAAGGTCTTCCTAACTACTTTAGCAATATGAGTGTCGAATGAAAGGCTACTGTCAACCTGGGTTCCCAGGTCCCTAATAACTTCTTCTGTGTTCAGGGGATTGCCATCTATATGGTAGCTAGGGGTAATCTTATTTTTCCCGAAGGGTATGACTATGCATTTCTTGGCATTTAACTTTAGGCCATGGCTCTGGCACCAGTTATCCGTTTCTGTGAGACCCTTCTGAAGGATATCTGTGTCGGATGTGTTTTCAACTACGGCGCCCAGTTTGCAGTCATCTGCAAACTTTGTCAGCCATAACCCTCCTGTGTTTGCTTGTACTTCAGAAAAGTAGATGCCAAACAAGAGTGGGCCCAGGACTGAGCCCTGTGGGACACCACTTGTGACAGGCTTTGAGTCTGACATGGCGCCAGCAACTCTGACCCTGTGGGTTCTGTCACTCAGCCAGTTTGCAACCCATCTTGTAATGTATGGGTTTACATTTAAGTTGATGAGTTTTTCAATGATTCCTCAGAGAGTACTCTGAGGAAGCTATAGCAGGAGCTGTAGCGAAAACGTTGCTTGTTTTGGGATAATAAAAAGTGCGTTAAGATTCATATCGCTGAGTGGATTAGTGGCTTTCTGACTACTCCTGTTCCAGTCTGTTCTTCTTGGTGTTTTTGGTCGAGTAATAGTTTGTATTCAGTTTTTCAATGATACCCGAGTGAGGTATTGTATCAAAAGCCTTCACCAGGTCTAGGTAGGCTGTATGGACTGCCTTTCCCTCGTCAATGGCCTTGATGACTGTTTCGAAAAAGTCAACCAAGTTTAGAAGGCATGATCTGCCTTTGACAAAGCCAAACTGGGTTGGATCCAAAGTCTGCAAGTTCCCTATGTCTTTATTTATGAGATCCATTATGATCCTCTCCATGGCTTTGCAGATAAGGCTTGTCAAGCTAATGGGACGGTAATTTCCAGGGTCGGTGGAGGCACGCCTTTGTGGAGTGGGACCACAGTCGATGCGCCACTCCTGGGTGCATCCGGAGGTGAGACTAAGATTAAACAGCTGTCCTAACTGTGGGTTTAATTCCTCATTGAGTTCATGGAGCACACAGCCGGGGACACCATCAGGTCCCATGGATGCTGTGTTCTTTGCCTTGGAGAGCAATTCTCACCTGGGCGTTAGAGATGTTTGGGGGGCTACAATCATTTGGTATAGATATCTCTTCTTTAGGGGGGGGAGGGGGGGGAGTTTGCACTGAACCTTTCAGCCAGTACGTTGGCAATGTCTGTAGGATCAGTAATCTTCACATCATTTTGAACTAATTCTGAGCATATCTGGGAGTTTCCTCCTAGGTTTCTGACATAGCTAAAGAATGCCTTATGGTTGTCTTTAGAGTCCTTAGCTATTTTTTTCTCAAAATTAGCTTTGGATGATTTTATGAGAGCTCTTAGCTTTTTACTTATAGTGATCAGCGGTGTCTTACCTTTTAAGGATTTTGCTCTATCTTGTAGTAGCTTTCTCCTTTTGTTGTAGAGTTTGTTTATGGCTGGGGTCCACCAGACTGGACGCTTGCCTTTGGTACAAAGAGTCTTTGTTTTGCTTGGGATTGCCTGATCCATGCAGCCCTGCAGGTGCTGGTAGAAGGCATTTGTAAGTGATTCAGCGGTTTGAGTAATGTTAACTGCCGGCTCAGGGGCCTTAAAGGAGACCACACTAGTCTTTAGAAGTGTGAAGTCGGCTTTTGAGAAGTTCTTTACTGTGGTCTTTTTCATTTCGGGTGGGGCGGGATGAGGACCTCCAGCGAGATTAGTTTGTGATCAGATCTCACCAGTGAGGGGTATACTTCCGGCGTTGAACATTGTGCTCCCATGTTCGTGATGATGAGATCAAGTATGTTTTCTCCTCTTGTGGGGATGGTGACTAGTTGTTCCATGGAATTTGAGTTTATGAATTCCAGGAACTTTTGGGCTAGAGTGTTTGGGTTTGAGTAGTGTTCCCAGTCTATATTAGGGTAGTTGAAGTCACCTAGTATGATGGTGTTCGGAGATGCATTTATCCCTCAGTGTTTTCAGGAAGGCCATATGAGGTTCCTGAGTTTGCGAGGTGGCCTGTAACATGCTACAAATTGCAGAGCAGTCTTGCCTATGGTTAATTGCACCTGGATGGTTTCCGATGCATCGTGCGATGCCACCAATCTTGAGGTGTGGGTGTCCTTGATGAATATGGATACCCCTCCTCCTTTCTTGGTATTGTCCAGGTTTTGGGGCCGGAGCATGATATGAGGTAAAACCTGATAGTGCTGGGGTGCTCTCAGGAGCCTTGAACCAGGTTTCTGTCACAGCACAGACATCGATGTTCTCCATACTGAGAAGGGCCTCGAGTGCATGCATCTTGAGGTTGAGACTTCTGGCATTGAGCAGCATTACCCTTAGTTTTTTCTTTGTTTTGTTCTAGGGTGGTAGGTTTAGAATTTGAGCCTTGCCTAAAAAGGCACTATGGGGTGGCAAGAGCCTTTGCCAAAATCCGGAATCCCAGGGTGACAAGTGCAAGCCATCCCTTGCGAAGCAGCGTGGCTTGTCCAGCATGTCATCCCAGGCAGACAGACATTGGATCCCCTTTGAATGACACCAGAGTTTAAGCCAATTGTTAAAGCTGATCATCTTATCTCTGAATTGTGGCATCATTCTTGGTGAAGGTAGGATACTGCTCAAGGTCAGGGTCATACCTGCTTGGGCTACATAATCAGAGAGCTCCTCTATGTCTCTTTTCATGTAGTCCAAGGAGGTACGTCTCAGGTCGTTAACACCAGCGTGGACAATGATTGAGTCGTACTTGTACCTGCTGTTGAGAGACCTGAGTGCATGCATTATGTGGCGGATTCTAGCACCCGACAGACAGCTTACTGTGACCTTCTCCTTAGCTATTACATAAAGTAGGTGCAATACATGAGTCCAGATGCTTGGTTTTACAAGTGAACTGTTCATGTAATGTGTCACATTAAAGGCTGGAAGAGGTGTGAACTGACATACTGTGATTCTAATTTGTATGTAACAGGAACACCTTGCATCTTAACAGGGGTGTGTACACAATTTATATACACTGTATACCACTAATGTGTCACAAATGTCCCTACCTTAGGCCGTTTGTCCAGCCTATTTTGCTGGCCTCTATTCAGATGTCGTGGCACTGACAAGTTGTGAGATATGCTACAGGAAAGTTGAATTCACGTGAGATAGGCCCCAGTGGTGACCTCTAAGATACAAGTGAACATGCACTTAAAACAATATAGCTATTACATAAAGCAACATAGCTATTACTGATAGTTGTGCGCATGGTAAATTCCATGCTCGTCACATGCCTGGGGTATTGCCAGGCAACACCAGAAAAATGGTATACTCACCAGCTTCAGGCTTCTGTCCCATATGGTTCTAGGTAGTTGAGAGAGGGTGGTATTTTTCAGCAGACTCACATGTGGCCTTGGTACAGGATGGATGCATAATTTCAGCACATTAACAGTACAACCCCCAATACTATAAAATATGCTGGCCAACACCATAGATGTACACTTCTGTGCATTACTAAACACCAGCAAGACCTACTATTTCATCTGACATATGCATGAAGATAGAATACAGATATAAATGGATAAGTGACAGTGTCCTAATAATGTGAACTGGAGCCATACCTGCATGCTCCTCATATAGTGAGAGGGTGCAACCCACCTCCACAATGCTTTCCTCTGCTTCATGGCTTGTGCATTGGGTGGGTGCCACAAGGTTGGTGACGAGCTCCTTGGTGGGTGTCAGTGGGGGCTGGATGGCAGGGCCCCCACCTGTGGCTATCCGGTCCCTCGCTACAGTAGTAGCCAATTTACAGCCGTGGAGGATGAGGTCGGGGGCCCGATGTTGCCCCTGCTCATAAGTTCTGCTATGCAGGCTGGCATCATTTACCCTGTGGACCAGATCGTTGCACAGGGCGGTCCTCTCCCGGACATCTTGTGCTCTCCATCCAAATAACAGGGCATAATGTCCGATCACATATTGGGTGATGATGGATTCCCCAACAGAGAATGCTGGTAGGTGAACCCTCTGTATGTTACCTGGAAGACATAAGCAGGAAAAATGTCACAGTACCTCATACGGTTGTCAAATTGCACATCAGCTGTGGACATTACTTGCAAATAATCCAAACTACACCCACACCCTCCAATCTATCATGAGTATAGCAGCTTGCATTACACTCCTGGCCCTGAGCTGTCTTATTCCCCCCAATGTTGGACACTTAATGCATAATTGTCTATTCTCCATTCATTTCTGTGTAGAAGGATGACAGTGGCCATCTTCCATGTGGAAAGTGTGTGGATGGTGACAGGTCTGTGTTTGACTGTGGTGTGTGATGGAGCTGTGAGCACATGCCTGAGTTCATGTAGAATGCAGACAGTGATGTTATTATGCCCCATTGAGATTTGCTGCTGTTGCCATCAGTAGGCAATATGTACATGCTCATCATTACTGAAGGGAGGAGTGTGGTTGATGTGCATATCCCCCCTATACAACTGGGGTGGACAGGGTGGTGATGTTCCCACCTGACCTGTCTGATGCAGGTTGCCTATATCCATGGCATGTGAGTATGAGGTGTGCTTTACCCCCAGTACAGGGTGAATTGTAGATTTGCCTCTGACACTGAGATCATATGTGGAGACACTGTTGCAATTGTCCTTGGTGGTGTGGATATGTCTGATTTGTAGTCATATTCAGCCTTACGGGAAGCCCCCTGTGAACCTAGACACTTGCTCAGATAGAGGTGGACTTGCTTACAAGCTGTTGCCTGCACCTATGTGTCCCTGTACAGCCAGTATAGCAACCTATTATGTGGTTTGTGTATTGCTGCTGTCCAGAAAAGCGGATTACTCTACCATGGTGGAAGCTGATTATACAGGTAAGGTACTACTGAGTCCATATAGCTACAGTGGATATAAAGGGTACACACCCCTTTTTACAATGCCTGATATTTGTGCAATTGAAACATGACACCACAATAACTCATTTCAAAACAATTCCCACCATTAATGTGACCTATAGCCTGTACAATTCAATTGAAAACATAATCTTGTCTGTGAAAACATATGGAAATAATAATCAGTACAATAAGCCAGTTGAATGAGTGTGCACACTCTTACACTGATATGTTTTGTATGCACCTCTTGAGATGGTTACATTATTCATTCATCTTGGTTTGGACTCTAACATCAAGGCACATCTTCACTTGGCAATAGTTGCTCAACTTCCTAGAAAGGCCTTTGTTTGTTTTTCAATGGAATTGTACAGGTTAGGGGTCACATTCAAGATGAGAAACATTATGAAATGATTTTCTGTAGTCTCATTGTCTTACAGCACACAAACCTGGCATTCCAACAGGGGTGTGTACACTTATGATCTCCACTGTATATAGGTGTTGATATACTGTTAGTGGTAGGCATGGACAGAGGGTCATAACACAGTTGGATACTTCTCCGATTACTACCTGATAACCATGCCTACTCTAGTACTCATATCAGTGTCAGGAAAATACAATAACCAGTAGCTGTACACATTTATGTCTGCTGTATGCACTGACACTGATATTGCACACATGTGCAGCATTCACACCCTATGTACTTGACTGCTTGAAACCCATGTTATGAGTTTTGTGCCTTCCAGCTGAACATACGCATACATACATGGCTCAGGGGATACCTGCTATACCTTTATGTTATATGTTAGTATGGTACACTGTATTTACAGTCTTGCTGCTCAATCATACTTCTCAACCTGTTATAGCAGGACTTCTAAACAATGGCACACATAAATAGGTGACAAAAGGGACATCATTATTGATACTGTATTAATATAGCTGCGCCATACATTAGTAAGTTGATTGCACAGTAGGCTATGACATCACTGAGATAACCTGGAAGATGTCCAATAGTCAAAATTAGGTTATTATGTTACAATGTCATTGCTCACAGACTTGCCAGTGGTTTGGCTGACATAACACAGGTATATGTGTATGTGACTACAGATGTCAGTCACAGATGTGCTTATTGTCCAACAGAGCAATGTGCAGTTGAATGTTATTAATTCAGTATATCACATGCAGTTTAACACACGTCTGCAACAGTACTTTAATATTCACATGCCCTGTATAGGTCCCTTAGATTTACAAGACAAACATGTATCATACTCATATTCACAGATAACATACGGATATGGACAACATCCTATTGACTGGCCAAGCAGAGGCACAGTCACACCTGTATGACAGACACCACAGAAGTTGTCATATGTGAGCTGTCCTTTCCCAGGGTGAGTCAGGTGCCTGAGCTGCAATCCTAGCTCACAACTTCTTAGAGCATCACATCTGGACATAGCCTAAAATGATGGGGGGATAAATAAAGCCAGACTTTAAATATCCCTGTTACAAAGCTAGGAAGTTTGTAGAACAATACATTTTGTATTACAGTGAATATTCTTAAGGATGTGGAGTCATAAACCCATGTGTTTGTCATTACTTGATGACTTCAACCCTCAACAATTTGCCAGAAATGTACAAATTTCAGGAGGAACAGACAAAAAACTATGAAGTGAAAATCTGGACATTCTGTGAAGATCTGTACAGTTGAGATGTATGCCTGTGATCTCTCCCACTGCAGAGAGGGCCAGATGCTATGGCAATAGCAGCTGTTCAGCAGAACATTACAGCAATTCTTGTTGGGACACATATTCTTCCAAATCACAGTTCTTATTATTACAGACTAAGTTCTACATTCAATTACATGCGTACATGCTCTACTTACCTTTTTTTCTTCTCTTTTCTGGTTTTTGTTTTTATTTGTTTTCTTTTGTTTTCTTTCTTTCTCTGTGTCTCTGTTTCTGTCTCTCTCTCTCTCTCTCTCTCTCTGTGTACTACAAGGATAGAGCTGGTTTGAATAGGTCGCAGCATGGCTTTTGTAGGTGATGCATATGGCCATGTGATG
>NC_056736.1:240138120-240140620 GCF_019279795.1 Protopterus annectens | reverse complement strand
ATGCTAATGAGTTAGTACTGAGTTGTGCCACATAGAATGACTTTCTGACCACAGTGACAATGTGGTGGTCAAAAGAGACATTGCTGTCAACCTGTGTACCCAGATCTCTTATAACACCTACTTTGTTCAGGGGACTACCATTGATGTGGTAATTCATGGGAACAGGGTTTTCCACAAAGAGGATGACAACACATTTTCAGACATTGAGCTTAAGGCCATGGCTTTGACACCAGTCATTGGTCACAGTGAGGCCTTTCAGTAGGATGCCAACATCACCTGGGTAGTTAATAATAGCTCCCAACTTGCAATTGTCTGCAAGCATTGTCAGCCAGATTCCCTTTATGATGGCATGAACTTCAGAGAAGTTGATACCAAACATGACAGGACCCAGGACAGAACACTGTGGGACTCCACTTATGACTGCTCAGCAGTTTGACTTGGAATCAACTATTTCCACACTGTAAGTCCTCTCTGTGACCCATTTTGCAACCCCTTCTAACGATATAAGGGTTGATGCCTAGCTTAGTGAGGTTTTTCATGATGCCTGAGTGGTGAATGTTATCAAAGGCTTTGACCAGATCAAGGTAGTCTGTATGTGCCACCTTGCTTCATCCACAGCTCAGGTGACTTGACTCCAAGAAGTTGACCAGGTTGATTGAGCAGTTATGACCTATGCTTCACAAAAGTAAACTGTGTTGGATCCCGAGTTTGTGGATTCCCATATCCCTGTTTATTAGGTGCAGGATGATGCATTCCATAGCTTTGCATAACAGAATTATCAGGCAGTTGGAGTGGTAGTTCCCAGGGTCTGTAGTCACACCTCATTTGCGGAGAGGGGTGACTGTAGCTGTGCACAATTCAGTAGGGAAAAGCCTGAGGTGAGGCTGTGCTTGAACAGGGCACACAGGTGAGGAGTCAGGTCACTCTGTAGTTCATGTAGAACACAGCCATTGGTATTGTCAGGTCCTATAGAAGCTGTATTCTTGGCCTTGGACAGTGGTGTTTTAACCTGAGTGCACTGATATTGTCATTGGTCCTGGGGGGGGGGGGGGGTTGCACTCAATATGTCAAGCCAGTATATTGGCAATATTTGTTGGCCCAGTCTAGGAGGTACCATTGTCTAGTAGCTCAGAGTAGATCATGGTATTGCCATGGAGATCCTTTAGCTTACTGTATGAGGCCTTGTGGTTGTCTTTACTATGTGCTCCAATTCTGTTTTCACAGTTAACTTTGTAGTATTTAATGAGGGATCTCAACTTTTAATTGAGGCTGATAAGGGTTCTTTTCCCATCTTGGAAATTGAACTATTAGTTCAATGCTTCTGTTGAACAGTATTTTTTTTATGGGCAGGGACCGCCAGATTGTCTTCCATTTTTTGGAGGTGAGGGTCTTGGTTCTATTGAGTAAGGTGGTATCCATGCATTTGTGTATGTGTTCATAGTGCATTGTTGCTTGATTCATCAGTCATGCAACAAGTTTCCATTTGCATGGCTGTCTTGAGTTTAGCCACTTCTGTTTTTATGAAGCCATAGTTAGCTTTGGAAAGGCTTCTTATGGTGATTACCTGTGCAGGGGGATGGAAGGGCAGTGCATTTCCAAAAGTGATTACTTTGTGGTCAGATATAATAAGGGAGGTGTTGACTATTTGTGTGTGGCAACAGTCGCCCATGTTAGTAAGGTCCAGGTCAATGTGATGGGCAAGTGCATCGGTACATGAGTAGCTTTCCCAGTTAATGATGGGGTAGTTGAAGTCAACTAGTATGAGAGTGTTGGGTTGGACACTAATATTCTCCAGGGTGTTTAGTGACATGGAGTGTGAATCTTGGGACATATCTGGGGACCTATAGTAGGCTACAACCTGTACCACTGTCTTACCCAACATTAGCTACACCTGCAGGATCTGCCATGCATAATGTTGGTCTACCACTCTGGAGGTGTGTGCATCCTTGTTGAATATGAAAATACCACCACCTTTGGAGCTTCAGTCCAAGTTCTGCAGCCAAAAGGTGTGGAATGAGTTATAGGCTAGTAGTGCAGGGATGCTTCCTGCTGCTTTTAACCAGGTATCTGTTGCAGTACAGATGTCATTGTTCCCCATTTTAAGGAATATTTACAGTGAGTGCATTTTCAGATGTAGACTTCTAAGGTGCAGCAGCACAACTCTCAGATTGCATATGTTTGTAGCTGTAATATATTTATGTATGCATATATATATATATATATATATATATATATATATATATGTAGTTATTCACCTTTATATATATATATATATATATATATATATATATATATATATATATATATATGTATATATATATATATATATATATATATATGTATATATATATATATATATATATATATATATATATATATATCTATATTTGTCCACATATATGCATCACCATATATATGTATATATATATATATATATATATATATATATATATATATATATATATATATATATATATATATATATATCTTTATATGTATG